>NC_091282.1:78441862-78753297 GCF_032444005.1 Ranitomeya imitator | reverse complement strand
GCTCTGTAGCCCGATCTGCACCAAAAAAAAGGTTAAGTTCACCAAACACAACTTACACTTGTGTAGGCCACATTTGAAAAATAATAAAGTTTAGTCCACAATTTACAACATTAGTGTTTCTTACACCTGTTAGGAGGAGCATTACAGGAATAAGCACACTAAGGCCTTAGTACTTTTCTGCTTATCTTTATCTGTCAACCAAGATGAAGAGGGCAGGGAGTAAGGCACGTGGGCGTGGGCGCGGAGCAGGGAGAGGAGCAGGGAGAGGACGTGGTGATTCTGTGCCTGCTGCGGGCGCCGGTGACTCGTCGTCACTCAGTTTCAGCAGGGAACAGTCCTTCATGCGCAGCTTTGTCGGAGAGCGCCGTGCACCGCTGCTGCGTGAAGACCAAATTGAAGCCGTTGTCGGGTGGATGGCAGCTAACGCCTCGGCATCGACTTCAGTTAGTGCCACATCCTCTCAGGCACAGAGCACTGGAGAGCAGCCATCTGTCTCTTCACCACCTGCCAAATTGGCCAGGCAGTCAGAGAGCCCAGGACAGGAGCCGTCTCTACTTCTGTTCTCTGAATCTCTTGGCTTGGAAACAGGGGGCCAGCCAAGCAGCATTGGAGAAATGGAAGAAGAGGCAGTGTGCAGTGATGCCCAAAAGCTTTATCTCTCTGACTCTGAAGAGGCAGGTGGGCCAGTGCCTCCGGTGACCACAGCGCAGTACGCATCTGATGATGAAACTCAGGTGCCGCTTTCTCGTGCGTACTGTGCTGCTGAGACTACCCAGGAGGAGCAGTTGGTGGCAGAGGGTAGTGGAGATGATGAGGTCCTTGACCCATCGTGGCGTGAGGAACAGGAAGGTGGTGGGAGCAGCTCAGAGGAAGAGCTTCCTCTTACGGGCCAAAGAGGGAGAGGGAGGGGGAAGACTGCGGAGCCTGTAGCCTCCACTTTGGCACCCGTTAGGAGCCTGTCTCTTTCCAAAGCCAAAAAGGGCGCTCCCAAGACTTGCAGTGCCTGGTCCTTTTTTGACACAGTTGCAGATGACATTTGTTTTGTCAAATGCAAGCTGTGTCATCATAAAGTAAAAAGAGGGAAAAATGTCAGCAACCTCAATACCACAAATATGTGGAAACATGTGCGGACCAGGCACGCGGTGGAGTTACAGAAACACACTGAAGATGTAGGCCAACCAACAGCGGCAGCTACCACCTCTTCAGCTCGTGTTGCCTCTTCCTCCAGCTCACGCACAGCTGGTTTGGCTTCCTCCCAGAGACCTTGTGTAATTCCACCCACAGCACCACCTTCCCAGTCATCCTCACACTCCCAGTCTACTCTACAGCCATCGGTAGTACAGGCATGGGAGAAAAGGCGGGCATTCTCGGCCAACCACCCCCGAGCACAGGCTCTGAATGCAGGCATTGCCAAACTGTTGTCCCTGGAAATGCTCTCGTTCAGGCTGGTGGAGACTGACAGCTTCCGTGACTTGATGGCATTGGCAGTCCCACAGTACAAGGTGCCCAGCCGCTTTTACTTCAGCAGGCAGGCTGTCCCTGCCCTGCACAGGCATGTTGAGGCAAACATAAAACATGCGCTACTGAACGCCGTCAGTAGCAAGGTCCACCTCACCACCGATGCGTGGACCAGTCAGCATGGACAGGGGCGATATGTTTCCCTCACTGCCCATTGGGTTAATGTTGTTGAGCCAGGTACAGATCGTGCGAGTGGCGCAGGACGTGTCCTGCCCACTCCAAGGATTGCAGGAATCCAGTCTGTACGCATCGACTCCTCCTCTTACACCAGTTCCTCTGATTCCTCTCTGCAGGATCCGTCACAGTCCACCCCCACATGGACCCGTGAACGTTTACCTATGACCGACATGAGCACAGCCGTGGCCAAACGTCAGCAGGCCGTCTTGAAACTAGTTTCATTGGGGCATCGAAGCCACACAGCGCAGGAGCTCTGGAATGCCATAAAGCAGGAGAGCGATGTGTGGTTACTGCCAGCGAATCTCCAGCCAGGCATGGTAGTGTGTGACAATGGCCGAAATCTGGTGGCAGCTTTGGCCCTTGGCAACCTCACTCACATCCCATGTCTGGCACATGTGCTCAATTTGGTTGTGCAGAGTTTTCTGAGGGACTATCCGGATCTTGATGCCCTGCTGCACAAGGTCCGCCTAGAGTGTGCTCACTTGCGGCGTTCCAGCTTGGCCAGATCCCGCATTGCTGCTCTGCAGCGCCGATTCCGCCTTCCGGAACACCGCATCATATGTGACCTACCTACCCGGTGGAATTCCACGTTACATATGTTGGAGCGGTTGTGTGAGCAGCAGCAAGCAGTTATGGAGTACCAGCTGCATCAGGCGCAAAGAAGTCGCAGTCAGCGCCGATCAGACTTCACAACCACAGAGTGGGCCACTATGAAGGACGTCTGCCAGGTTTTGCGTCCTTTTGATTATTCCACGCGGATGGCAAGTGCAGATGATGCACTAGTCAGCATGACTGTCCCCCTTATCTGCCTGCTTCAGCAAACTTTGCAAGGGTTAAGGGATGATGTGGTGGAAGAGGTGGAGGATGAGGAGTCACCTTTTCCATCAGCTTCTGGAGAGTCAGCGCCACGTGGTTCCTCACAAAGGGGTACGCAGGGGCCAATTTGTGAGGAGGATGAGGAGGAGTCAATGGAGGAGGAAGAGCTCCGTCCAGAGGAGGGAGCGACACAATTGTCCAGTGGTCAGTGTGTACAGCGAGGGTGGGGTGATGACGAGCGGGCAGAGATCATGTCTCAAGCAGGGGACAGCGTTTCTGGGCCGGTTGGCACTCTGCAGCACATGGTGGATTTCATGCTGCAGTGCCTGAGAAACGACCGCCGCATCGACCACATTCTCAACATGCCTGATTATTGGGTGTTCACCCTCCTCGATCCTCGCTACCGGGACAACGTCCAAAACCTCATCCCTGCGTTGACCCGGGAGCGTAAATTGCGGGAGTACCACGACACACTGGTGAATTCCATCATCTTCTCCTGTCCAACTGAGAGGAGTGCTGCTAGTGCTTTACAAAGCAGCTCAGTGCGTCGAGGCAGTGGGGGAGGCTCTGCCCAAAGAGGGAGCAGAAGCAGTGCCTCTGCCCAAGGCAAGCCCAGTATGGCACAACTCTGGCACACTTTTGTGTGCCCGCCCCAAATGTCTACACCATCACCGGCGGCTCCAGTCAGCAGGAGGCAACGGTTCCGTCAGATGGTGACAGACTACATGGCTTGCCCTCTTACTGTACTCCCAGACGGCTCTTCCCCGTTCAAGTTTTGGGTCTCTAAGCTGGATACATGGCCAGAGCTAAGCCAGTATGCATTGGAGGTGCTGGCTTGCCCTGCGGCTAGTGTCTTATCGGAACGTGTCTTTAGTGCCGCAGGTGGTGTACTAACAGACCGTCGCATGCGACTATCCTCCGATAACGTTGACCGGCTTACTTTCCTGAAAATGAACCAGGCCTGGATCTCGCAGGAATTTGCCACTCCTCTGCCTGATTAAGTAATTGGGTGTCATCCAGGTCTCCTGCTGTGTTCATCTTTCTACCACCTGAACTGCTATTCCTGGGCTCCAACACCGCCAGTTGCGGCTCAGAAGTGCAGGCTGCACAGTAAAAACATACGACCCAGTGTTATTGGGTTTCAGTAACGTCAGCTGATCCCCAGCTGTGTAGCCGGCAATGTGTCCTGCGACCGCCACGCTGGCACAACAACCTAAATGTAAGGGAACCTGTCCCCCCCCCCCCGTCGTTTGTTACTGAAAGAGCCATCTTGTGCAGCAGTAATGCTGCACAAGGAAAAGGTAGCTCTTTTTTTTTAGCTCTTTGCACACGCAGAACTTAACACTTATAAAATGTGTTCACTGATACCGTTATACCGTCCCGGAGCTGGGACTTTCCTTCGTAATGTGACGCAGCACAGCCGTCATTCCTACCCCCTTGGTGCCATGCGCTGCCTCCTCAGCGTTGTTTTAAGCTGTCACGGAGCCTGCGCTGTTCTGTTATCCCTTGGGCATGCCCTATTTGCGCTGCCTGTCTTCTGACATAATTTGGTGTCAGGCTGGCTGCGCCTGTGCGGCCGCGCTGCCCGAGATCCCGCCTCGCAGTGTCTTCTGATTGAGTCACACTGCGGGCCTGGGATCCATGGGCATGCGCAGTGCATATCTTCCCCTCGGGCTCTCGCTCATTTCCCTCCGCCTTCTTTAGACTGTGCGCCGTCAGCTGATCCCTAGCATGCCACGGCCGTGACACCGCACAGTCTGAAGAAGAGGGAAGGAGGGGAGTGAGAGTCGAGGTTATGCACTGTGCATGCCCATGGTTCCAAGGCCCGCAGTGGGATTACGTTAGATGAGACTGCGAGGTGGGATCTGGAGCAGCGTGGACGCACAGGCACTGACAGCCTGACACCAAATTATGTCAGAAGACAGGCAGCGCTAATTGGGCATGGCCAAGGGCTAACAGAACAGCGCAGGCTCCGTGGCAGCTTAAAACAACGCTGAGGAGGCAGCGCACGGCATCAAGGGGATAGGAATGACAGCTGTGCTGTGTCCCATTACGAAGGAAATTCGCACCTCCGGAACGGTTTAACGGTATAAAGGGACACATTTTTAGTGTTTACTTCGGTGTTTGCAAGGAGCATAATTAAAAGAGCAACCTTTTCCTTTTGCATCCTTAGTGCTGCACAACATGGCTCTTTCAGCTACAAACGTCTTGGGGGGGGGGGTTAAAGGTTTCCTTTCAACTTGCTCCAATCAGGCTTCGGCCTACACTCTGTTCCTCTGCTCCTCCTGCTGTCCCTGGGCTCTAACACCGCCAGTTGGTGCCTGGAAGTGCTGTGTGCACAGTCAACAGTCGCTCCTCTGTTATTGGGGTTCAGTAACGTCAGCTGATCCCCAGCTGTGTGTGCGGCAATACCTCCAATCTGCTCCTCCTGCTGTCCCTGGGCTCTAACACCGCCAGTTGGTGCCTGGAAGTGCTGTGTGCACAGTCAACAGTCGCTCCTCTGTTATTGGGGTTCAGTAACGTCAGCTGATCCCCAGCTGTGTATCCGGCAACGTGTCATGCGACCGCCACGCTGGCACAACTAAAATGTAAGGGGACCTGTCCCCCCCCCCCCCTAGGCGTTTGTTACTGAAAGAGCCACCATGTGCAGCACTAATACTGCACAAGGGAAAGGTCGCTCTTGAAATTATGCTCCTTGCAAACGCTGAACTACACACTCATGTAATGTGTCCCCTCACACCGTCCAACCGTCCCGGAGGTGGGACTTTCCTTTGTAATGTGACACAGCACAGCCGTCATTGCTACCCCCTTGGCACCGTGCGCTGCCTCCTTAGCGTTGTTTGATTCCGTCATGGACCCTGCGCTGTTATGTTATCCCTTGGCCATGCACAGTTTGCGCTGCCCGTCCTCTGACATCATTTGTTGTCGTCCTGGCTGCGCCTGTGCGTCCACGCTGCCCGAAATCACACCTCGCAGTGTCGTCTAATGTGATCCCACAGTGGGCCTGGTATCCATGGCCATGCGCAGTGCATATACTAGCCTCTCACTCCCCTTCTTCACGCTTCTTCAGACTAGGCGGCGTCAGCTGATCCCTAATAGCATGCCACGGCCGTGACGCCGCACAGTCTGAAGAAGCAGGAAGGAGGTGAGTGAGAGGCGATGATATGCACTGCGCATGCCCATGGATCCCTGGCCCGCAGTGGGACTACATTAGATGACACTGCAAGGTTGGATCTCGGGCAGCTTGGACGCACAGGCACTGCCAGCCTGACACCTACATGATGTCAGAAGACGGGCACCGCTAACTGTGCATGGCCAAGGGATAACATTACAGTGCGGGCTCCGTGACAGAACCAAACAACGTTGAGGAGGTGGTGCCCGGCACCAAGGGGGTTGGAATGACGGCTGTGCTGTGTCACATTACAAAGGAAAGTCCCACTTCCGGGATGGTTTGACGGTGTGAGGGGACACATTATATGAGTGTGTACTTCAGCGTTTGCAAGGAGCATAATTTTCGGAGCCACCATTTTCCATGTGCAGTATTACTGCTGTACAAGATGGCTCTTTCAGCAACAAATGCCTGGGGGGGGGGGTTAAAGGTTCCCTTTCAACTTGCTCCACTGCAGGCTTCGGCCTACACTCTGCTCCTCTTTGATTCCCTGGGTTTCAACACTGTCAGTTGCCACCTGGAAGTGTTGTCTACACAGAAAAAAACACTAGGTGATGTGTCAGTGGGGTTCAGCACCGCCAGCTGTTCCCCTGCTGTGTAGTCGGCAACGTGTCCAGCACAAGCCACGCTGGCACAACAGAACAAAAGCTGCCACCAGTGCAGGCTTCGGCCTACACTCTGCTCCTCTCCTCCTCCTGCTGACCCTGGGCTCAAACACCGCTAGTTTTTGCCCGGAAGTGCTAGCTGCACAGAGAAAAACACCAGCCAATGTGTTAGTGGGGTTCAGCAACGCCAGCTGTTCCCCTGCTGTGTAGCCGGCAACGTGACCTGCAAACGCCATGCAGGCACAGGAACTGAAATTAAAAGGGAACCTGGCCCCACCCCCCCAGGTGTTTCTATGTATAACAGCCACCTAGTACAGCAGTACTGCTGCATTTGTACAAGGTGGCTGACTTTTTCTCCTTGCCCACGTGGAACTCAACACGTACAAAATGTGTCTCATTGAGACCATTCCACTGTCCCTGAGGTGTGACTTTCCTTTGTAATGATACGCAGCACCCCCCTTGGTAGCGTTTCCCGTCTTTTGTCATCATGGTTAGCTGGCTGCGCCTGTGCATCCGCCCTGCTAGAAACAACGCCCCTCGTTGTCATATTTATTTTGTCAGCGAGGGTGTGGTTTATGGGCACGAGCAGTGCATATGTTCGCCTGTCTTAACTCATCTCCTTCCGCCTTCTTCAGACTGTGCGGCCTCCTGGCCGTGGTAGGCGATAAGGGATCAGCTGAGGCCGCCCAGTCTGGAGCAGGTGTAAGGACATGTGTAAGCGGCCAACCTATTTACTGCACAAGGCCACGAATCCCAGCCACGCAGTGTGATTTTTTGAAAACACACTGTGGGTCTGGGATTCATGTCCATCGCTAACCGCAACGGCCGACATGAAATGAGGTCAGAAGACAGGAAGCGCTCACAGCGCATGGCCAAGGGATCACAATAGCGCAGACTCCTGTACAGCAAATAACAACGCTCAGGAATCTGCGCCCAGTACCTAGGTGCAAATTTTTACACCTGTGCTGCGTCTCGTTAAAAAGACAAGTCACGCCTCCACAACTGTTTGACAGTATAATGGGCTAAATAGTGTACGTGTTTTAGTCAGCGTGTGCAAGGAGCAAAACAAATAGAGCAACCTTTTACTTGTGCAGCATTAATGCTGCACAAGGTGTGGCTCTTGTACCTTGCAACACCTGAGGGGGGGGTTAAAGGTAACCTTTGAAATTGGTTCAACTAGGCTTCGGCCTACACTCTGCTTCTCTACTCCTCCTGCTGACCCTGGGCTCAAACACCGCTAGTTTTTGCCCGGAAATGCTAGCTGCACAGAGAAAAACACCAGCCAATGTGTTAGTGGGGTTCAGCACCGCCAGCTGTTCCCCTGCTGTGTAGTCGGCAACGTGTCCAGCACAAGCCACGCTGGCACAACCGACCAAAAGCTGCCACCAGTGCAGGCTTCGGCCTACACTTTGCTCCTCTCCTCCTCCTGCTGACCCTGGGCTCAAACAACGCCAGTTTCTGCCCGGACATGCTAGCTGCACAGAGAAAAACACCAGCCAATGTGTTAGTGGGGTTCAGCACCGCCTGCTGTTCCCCCGCTGTGTAGCCGGCATCGTGTCCAGCACAAGCCACGCTGGCACAACCGACCAAAAGCTGCCACCAGTGCAGGCTTCGGCCTACACTTTGCTCCTCTCCTCCTCCTCCTGCTGACCCTGGGCTCTAACACCGCTAGTTTTTGCCCGGACATGCAATCTGCACAGAGAAAAACACCAGTCAATGTGTCAGTGGGGTTCAGCAACGCCAGCTGTTCCCCTGCTGTGTAGCTTGCAACGTGACCTGCAAACGCCACGCAGGCACATGAACTGAAATTGAAGGGAGCCTGCCCCCCACCCACAGGTGTTTCTATGTATATCAGCCACCTTGTACAGCAGTACTGCTGCATTTGTACGAGGTGGCTGACTGTTTCTCCTTGCCCACGTGGAACTCAACACGTACAAAATGTGTCTCATTAGAGACCATTACAATGTCCCTGAGGTGTGACTTTCCTTTGTAATGACACGCAGCACCACCCTTGTTAGCGCTGCCCGTCTTTTGACATCATTGGTTAGCTGGCTGCGCCTGTGCATCTCCCCTGCTCGAAACAACGGCCCTCGGTGTCTTATTTTTTTGGACAGCGAGGGTGTGATTGATGGGCATGTGCAGTGCATATGTTTGCCTGTGTTCACTCATCTCCTTCCGCCTTCTTCAGACTGGGTGTCCTCATGGCCGCGGCAGGCGATAAGGGATCAGATGAGGCCGCCCAGTCTGAAGCAGGTGTAAGGACATGTGTGAGCGGCAAACATATTTAGTGCACCAGGGCACGAATCCCAGCACCGCAGTGTGATTTTTTAAAAACACACTGTGGGTCTGGGATTCATGTCCATCGCTAACCGCAACGGCCGACATGAAATGAGGTCAGAAGACAGGAAGCGCTCACAGCGCATGGCCAAGGGATCACAATAGCGCAGACTCCTGTACAGCAAATAAGAACGCTCAGGAATCTGCGCCCAGTACCTAGGTGCAAATTTTGACACCTGTGCTCCGTCTCGTTAAAAAGACAAGTCACGCCTCCACAACTGTTTGACAGTATAATGGGCTAAATAGTGTACGTGTTTTAGTCAGCGTGTGCAAGGAGCAAAACAAATAGAGCAACCTTTTACTTGTGCAGCATTAATGCTGCACAAGGTGTGGCTCTTGTACCTTGCAACACCTGAGGGGGGGGGTTAAAGGTAACCTTTGAAATTGGTTCAACTAGGCTTCGGCCTACACTCTGCTCCTCTACTCCTCCTGCTGACCCTGGGCTCAAACACCGCTAGTTTTTGCCCGGAAATGCTAGCTGCACAGAGAAAAACACCAGCCAATGTGTTAGTGGGGTTCAGCACCGCCAGCTGTTCCCCTGCTGTGTAGTCGGCAACGTGTCCAGCACAAGCCACGCTGGCACAACCGACCAAAAGCTGCCACCAGTGCAGGCTTCGGCCTACACTTTGCTCCTCTCCTCCTCCTGCTGACCCTGGGCTCAAACAACGCCAGTTTCTGCCCGGACATGCTAGCTGCACAGAGAAAAACACCAGCCAATGTGTTAGTGGGGTTCAGCAACGCCAGCTGTTCCCCTGCTGTGTAGCTTGCAACGTGACCTGCAAACGCCACGCAGGCACATGAACTGAAATTGAAGGGAGCCTGCCCCCCACCCACAGGTGTTTCTATGTATATCAGCCACCTTGTACAGCAGTACTGCTGCATTTGTACGAGGTGGCTGACTTTTTCTCCTTGCCCACGTGGAACTCAACACGTACAAAATGTGTCTCATTAGAGACCATTACAATGTCCCTGAGGTGTGACTTTCCTTTGTAATGACACGCAGCACCCCCATTGTTAGCGCTGCCCGTCTCCTGACATCATTGGTTGGCTGGCTGTGCCTGTGCGTCCCCCCTGCCCGACACAACGCCCCCCGTTGTCTCATATATTTTGACTGCGAGGGTGTGATTGATGGGCACGAGCAGTGCATATGTTCCCCTGTTTTCACTCCCCTCCTTCCGCCTTCTTCTGACTGTGCGGCCTCATGGCCGCGGCATGCGATAAGGGATCAGCTGAGGCCGCCCAGTCTGAAGCAGGTGTAAGGACATGTGTGAGCGGCGATCATATTTACTGCACAAGGCCACGAATCCCAGCACCGCAGTGTGACTTTAGGAAAAGCCACTGTGGGTCTGGGATTTATGGCCATCGTTAACCGCACCGGCCAACATGAAATGAGGTCATGAGACGGCCTGCACTAACAGGGTATTGCCAAGGGATAACACAAGAGCGCAGACTCCTGTACAGCAAATAACAACGCTCAGGAATCTGCGCCCAGTACCTAGGTGCAAATTTTGACACCTGTGCTGCGTCTCGTTAAAAAGACAAGTCACGCCTCCACAACTGTTTGACAGTATAATGGGCTAAATAGTGTACGTGTTTAATTCAGCGTGTGCAAGGAGCAAAATTAAATAGAGCAACCTTTGACTTGTGCATCATTAATGCTGTTCAAGGTGTGGCTCTTGTACCTTGCAACACCTGAGGGGGGGGTTAAAGGTAACCTTTGAAATTGGTTCAACTAGGCTTCGGCCTACACTCTGCTCCTCTACTCCTCCTGCTGACCCTGGGCTCAAACAACGCCAGTTTCTGCCCGGAAATGCTAGCTGCACAGAGAAAAACACCAGCCAATGTGTTAGTGGGGTTCAGCACCGCCAGCTGTTCCCCTGCTGTGTAGTCGGCAACGTGTCCAGCACAAGCCACGCTGGCACAACAGAACAAAAGCTGCCACCAGTGCAGGCTGCGGCCTACACTTTGCTCCTCTCCTCCTCCTCCTGCTGACCCTGGGCTCTAACACCGCTAGTTTTTGCCCGGACATGCAATCTGCACAGAGAAAAACACCAGTCAATGTGTCAGTGGGGTTCAGCAACGCCAGCTGTTCCCCTGCTGTGTAGCTTGCAACGTGACCTGCAAACGCCACGCAGGCACATGAACTGAATATTGAAGGGAGCCTGCCCCCCACCCACAGGTGTTTCTATGTATAACAGCCACCTTGTACAGCAGTACTGCTGCATTTGTACAAGGTGGCTGACTTTTTCTCCTTGCACACGTGGAACTCAACAAGTACAAAATGTGTCTCATTACAGACCATTACAATGTCCCTGAGGTGTGACTTTCCTTTTTAATGACACGCAGCACCCCCATTGTTAGCGCTGCCCGTCTCCTGACATCATTGGTTGGCTGGCTGTGCCTGTGCGTCCCCCCTGTCCGACACAACGCCCCCCGTTGTCTCATATATTTTGACTGCGAGGGTGTGATTGATGGGCACGAGCAGTGCATATGTTCCCCTGTTTTCACTCCCCTCCTTCCGCCTTCTTCTGACTGTGCGGCCTCATGGCCGCGGCATGCGATAAGGGATCAGCTGAGGCCGCCCAGTCTGAAGCAGGTGTAAGGACATGTGTGAGCGGCGATCATATTTACTGCACAAGGCCACGAATCCCAGCACCGCAGTGTGACTTTAGGAAAAGCCACTGTGGGTCTGGGATTTATGGCCATCGTTAACCGCACCGGCCAACATGAAATGAGGTCATGAGACGGCCTGCACTAACAGGGTATTGCCAAGGGATAACACAAGAGCGCAGACTCCTGTACAGCAAATAACAACGCTCAGGAATCTGCGCCCAGTACCTAGGTGCAAATTTTGACACCTGTGCTGCGTCTCGTTAAAAAGACAAGTCACGCCTCCACAACTGTTTGACAGTATAATGGGCTAAATAGTGTACGTGTTTAATTCAGCGTGTGCAAGGAGCAAAATTAAATAGAGCAACCTTTGACTTGTGCATCATTAATGCTGTTCAAGGTGTGGCTCTTGTACCTTGCAACACCTGAGGGGGGGGTTAAAGGTAACCTTTGAAATTGGTTCAACTAGGCTTCGGCCTACACTCTGCTCCTCTACTCCTCCTGCTGACCCTGGGCTCAAACAACGCCAGTTTCTGCCCGGAAATGCTAGCTGCACAGAGAAAAACACCAGCCAATGTGTTAGTGGGGTTCAGCACCGCCAGCTGTTCCCCTGCTGTGTAGTCGGCAACGTGTCCAGCACAAGCCACGCTGGCACAACAGAACAAAAGCTGCCACCAGTGCAGGCTGCGGCCTACACTTTGCTCCTCTCCTCCTCCTCCTGCTGACCCTGGGCTCTAACACCGCTAGTTTTTGCCCGGACATGCAATGTGCACAGAGAAAAACACCAGTCAATGTGTCAGTGGGGTTCAGCAACGCCAGCTGTTCCCCTGCTGTGTAGCTTGCAACGTGACCTGCAAACGCCACGCAGGCACATGAACTGAAATTGAAGGGAGCCTGCCCCCCACCCACAGGTGTTTCTATGTATAACAGCCACCTTGTACAGCAGTACTGCTGCATTTGTACAAGGTGGCTGACTTTTTCTCCTTGCACACGTGGAACTCAACAAGTACAAAATGTGTCTCATTACAGACCATTACAATGTCCCTGAGGTGTGACTTTCCTTTTTAATGACACGCAGCACCCCCATTGTTAGCGCTGCCCGTCTCCTGACATCATTGGTTGGCTGGCTGTGCCTGTGCGTCCCCCCTGTCCGACACAACGCCCCCCGTTGTCTCATATATTTTGACTGCGAGGGTGTGATTGATGGGCACGAGCAGTGCATATGTTCCCCTGTTTTCACTCCCCTCCTTCCGCCTTCTTCTGACTGTGCGGCCTCATGGCCGCGGCATGCGATAAGGGATCAGCTGAGGCCGCCCAGTCTGAAGCAGGTGTAAGGACATGTGTGAGCGGCGATCATATTTACTGCACAAGGCCACGAATCCCAGCACCGCAGTGTGACTTTAGGAAAAGCCACTGTGGGTCTGGGATTTATGGCCATCGTTAACCGCACCGGCCAACATGAAATGAGGTCATGAGACGGCCTGCACTAACAGGGTATTGCCAAGGGATAACACAAGAGCGCAGACTCCTGTACAGCAAATAACAACGCTCAGGAATCTGCGCCCAGTACCTAGGTGCAAATTTTGACACCTGTGCTGCGTCTCGTTAAAAAGACAAGTCACGCCTCCACAACTGTTTGACAGTATAATGGGCTAAATAGTGTACGTGTTTAATTCAGCGTGTGCAAGGAGCAAAATTAAATAGAGCAACCTTTGACTTGTGCATCATTAATGCTGTTCAAGGTGTGGCTCTTGTACCTTGCAACACCTGAGGGGGGGGTTAAAGGTAACCTTTGAAATTGGTTCAACTAGGCTTCGGCCTACACTCTGCTCCTCTACTCCTCCTGCTGACCCTGGGCTCAAACAACGCCAGTTTCTGCCCGGACATGCTAGCTGCACAGAGAAAAACACCAGCCAATGTGTTAGTGGGGTTCAGCACCGCCAGCTGTTCCCCCGCTGTGTAGCCGGCATCGTGTCCAGCACAAGCCACGCTGGCACAACCGACCAAAAGCTGCCACCAGTGCAGGCTTCGGCCTACACTTTGCTCCTCTCCTCCTCCTCCTGCTGACCCTGGGCTCTAACACCGCTAGTTTTTGCCCGGACATGCAATCTGCACAGAGAAAAACACCAGTCAATGTGTCAGTGGGGTTCAGCAACGCCAGCTGTTCCCCTGCTGTGTAGCTTGCAACGTGACCTGCAAACGCCACGCAGGCACATGAACTGAAATTGAAGGGAGCCTGCCCCCCACCCACAGGTGTTTCTATGTATAACAGCCACCTTGTACAGCAGTACTGCTGCATTTGTACGAGGTGGCTGACTTTTTCTCCTTGCCCACGTGGAACTCAACACGTACAAAATGTGTCTCATTACAGACCATTACAATGTCCCTGAGGTGTGACTTTCCTTTGTAATGACACGCAGCACCACCCTTGTTAGCGCTGCCCGTCTTTTGACATCATTGGTTAGCTGGCTGCGCCTGTGCATCTCCCCTGCTCGAAACAACGGCCCTCGGTGTCTTATTTTTTTGGACAGCGAGGGTGTGATTGATGGGCATGTGCAGTGCATATGTTTGCCTGTGTTCACTCATCTCCTTCCGCCTTCTTCAGACTGGGTGTCCTCATGGCCTCGGCAGGCGATAAGGGATCAGATGAGGCCGTCCAGTCTGAAGCAGGTGTAAGGACATGTGTGAGCGGCAAACATATTTACTGCACCAGGGCACGAATCCCAGCACCGCAGTGTGATTTTTTAAAAACACACTGTGGGTCTGGGATTCATGTCCATCGCTAACCGCAACGGCCAACATGAAATGAGGTCATAAGACAGGAAGCGCTCACAGCGCATGGCCAAAGGATCACAAGAGCGCAGACTCCTGTACAGCAACTAACAACGCTCAGGAAGCTGCGCCCATGCAAAAAGGTGTTGTTTTCGACACCTGTGCTGCTTTTCTTTAAAAAGACAAGTCACGCCTCCACTACTGTTAAACAGTATAATGGGCTAAATAGTCTACGTGTTGCATTCAGCTTGTGCAAGTAGACAAATTAATAGAGCAACCTTTTACTTGTGCAGCATTAATGCTGCAGAAGGAGTGGCTCTTGTTCTTTGTAACACCTGAGGGGGGGTTAAAGGTAACCTTTGAAATTGGTTCAACTAGGCTTCGGCCTACACTCTGCTCCTCTCCTCCTCCTGCTGACCCTGGGCTCTAACAACGCTAGTTTTTGCCCGGAAATGCTAGCTGCACAGAGAAAAACACCAGCCAATGTGTTAGTGGGGTTCAGCAACGCCAGCTGTTCCCCCGCTGTGTAGCCGGCATCGTGTCCAGCACAAGCCACGCTGGCACAACCGACCAAAAGCTGCCACCAGTGCAGGCTTCGGCCTACACTTTGCTCCTCTCCTCCTCCTCCTGCTGACCCTGGGCTCAAACACCGCTAGTTTTTGCCCGGAAATGCTAGCTGCACAGAGAAAAACACCAGCCAATGTGTTAGTGGGGTTCAGCACCGCCAGCTGTTCCCCTGCTGTGCAGCTTGCAACGTGACCTGCAAACGCCACGCAGGCACATGAACTGAAATTGAAGGGAGCCTGGCCCCCACCCCCAGGTGTTTCTATGTATAACAGCCACCTTGTACAGCAGTACTGCTGCATTTGTACAAGGTGGCTGATGTTTTCTCCTTGCCCACGTGGAACTCAACACGTACAAAATGTGTCTCTTTGAGACCATTCCACTGTCCCTGAGGTGTGACTTTCCTTTCTAATGATACGCAGCACCCCCCTTGGTAGCGCTTCCCGTCTTCTGACATCATTGGTTGGCTACTTGCGCCTGTTCGTCCGCCCTGCCTGAATAAAATGCTCCTCGTTGTCTTAATTATTTTGACTGCGAGGGTGTGATTGATGGGCACGAGCAGTGCATATCTTCGCCTGTCTTAACTCATCTCCTTCAGCCTTCTTCAGACTGTGCAGCCTCATGGCCGCGGCATGCGAGAAGGGATCAGCAGAGGCCGCCCAGTCTGAAGCAGGTGTAAGGACGTGTGTGAGCGGCCAAAATATTTACTGCTCAAGGCCACGAATCCCAGCACCGCAGTGTGGCTTTATGAAAAGACACTGTGGGTCTGGGATTTATGGCCATCGTTAACCGCACCGGCCAACATGAAATGATGTCATAAGATGGGCAGCGCTAACAGGGCATTGCCAAGGGATAACACAAGAGCGCAGACTCCTGTACAGCAAATAACAACGCTCAGGAAGCTGCTCCAAGCACCAAGGCGTTATTTTGGACACCTGTGCTGCGTCTCATCAAAAAACCAAGTCACGCATCCACTACAGTTTGACTGTAGAATGGGGTAAATTGTGTATGTCTTTCATTCAGCGTGTGCAAGTAGACAAATTAATAGAGCAACCTTTCACTTGTGCAGCATTAATACTGCACAAGGTGTGTCTCTTGTACTTTGTAACACCTGAGGGGGGGGTTAAAGGTTTCCTTTGAAATTGGTTCAACTAAGCTTCGGCCTACACTCTGCTCCTCTCCTCCTCCTCCTGCTTCAACACGGGCTCTAACATCGCTAGTTTTTGCCCGCAAGTGCTAGCTGCACAGAGAAAAACACACGCCATTGTGTTAGTGGGGTTCAGCAACGCCAGCTGTTCCCCCAGTGTGTAGCCGGCAAAGTGTCCTGCAAACGCAACGCAGACACAAAGCTGCCTCCAGTGCAGGCTTCGGCCTACACTCATCTCCCCCTGCTTACCCTTTGCTCCAACACCGCTAGTTGGGGCTCTAGGAAGACAATCTTTAATAGGCAAGGCAACGCATCCGGGTTCCAGCACCGCCAGCTGGTTCTCGGCAGTGTTCTTGTCACAGGTACTCCCTCGTGCCAAGCCTGGTTTCAGCACCGTCAGCTGTTTCCGGGTTGTGTCAACTTCACTGAGACGCCTATGCTTGCCCCGTCGTGGTGCGGTCGAGTTAGCCAACTCCAGGGTGCCTCCAGTTTAGGAGCTTCCTATGTGGGCTGCGTGAACTGGTAGTCAAGGCTGGTTCTGTAGTGCCAGTAGGCCCAGCTCCCCCTGTAGGACTGTTGGGGTTCGGTAACTGCGGCTGCCTCGCGGCCTAGCTGTTCTCTCCTCTCCTGTGGACCTTGGGGTCCACCACCTGGTTCCAGCACCGTCAGCTGGTTCCGGGCCGAGCCTTTGGCTTAGGTGCCTCCTCCTGGGTATCCGAGTTCCGCCAACGCCAGGCGGTCCTTGGTAGTGCTTTTAAGCGCGGGCACCTACAGCTTAGTAACCGGGTTCCAGCACCGTCAGCTGGTCCTCGGTCGTGCCATTGGCTCTTGCACACTGGGGCAACGCATCCGGGTTCCAGCACCGCCAGCTGGTTCTCGGCAGTGTTTTTGTCACAGGTACTCCCTCGTGCCAAGCCTGGTTTCAGCACCGTCAGCTGTTTCCGGGTTGTGTCAAGCTCACTGAGACACCTATGCTTGCCTCGTCGTGGTGCGGTCGGGTTAGCCAACTCCAGGGTGCCTCCAGTTTAGGAGCTTCCTATGTGGGCTGCGTGAACTGGTAGTCAAGGCTGGTTCTGTAGTGCCAGTAGGCCCAGCTCCCCCTGTAGGACTGTTGGGGTTCGGTAACTGCGGCTGCCTCGCGGCCTAGCTGTTCTCTCCTCTCCTGTGGACCTTGGGGTCCACCACCTGGTTCCAGCACCGTCAGCTGGTTCCGGGCCGAGCCTTTGGCTTAGGTGCCTCCTCCTGGGTATCCGAGTTCCGCCAACGCCAGGCGGTCCTTGGTAGTGCTTTTAAGCGCGGGCACCTACAGCTTAGTAACCGGGTTCCAGCACCGTCAGCTGGTCCTCGGTCGTGCCATTGGCTCTTGCACACTGGGGCAACGCATCCGGGTTCCAGCACCGCCAGCTGGTTCTCGGCAGTGTTTTTGTCACAGGTACTCCCTCGTGCCAAGCCTGGTTTCAGCACCGTCAGCTGTTTCCGGGTTGTGTCAAGCTCACTGAGACACCTATGCTTGCCTCGTCGTGGTGCGGTCGGGTTAGCCAACTCCAGGGTGCCTCCAGTTTAGGAGCTTCCTATGTGGGCTGCGTGAACTGGTAGTCAAGGCTGGTTCTGTAGTGCCAGTAGGCCCAGCTCCCCCTGTAGGACTGTTGGGGTTCGGTAACTGCGGCTGCCTCGCGGCCTAGCTGTTCTCTCCTCTCCTGTGGACCTTGGGGTCCACCACCTGGTTCCAGCACCGTCAGCTGGTTCCGGGCCGAGCCTTTGGCTTAGGTGCCTCCTCCTGGGTATCCGAGTTCCGCCAACGCCAGGCGGTCCTTGGTAGTGCTTTTAAGCGCGGGCACCTACAGCTTAGTAACCGGGTTCCAGCACCGTCAGCTGGTCCTCGGTCGTGCCATTGGCTCTTGCACACTGGGGCAACGCATCCGGGTTCCAGCACCGCCAGCTGGTTCTCGGCAGTGTTTTTGTCACAGGTACTCCCTCGTGCCAAGCCTGGTTTCAGCACCGTCAGCTGTTTCCGGGTTGTGTCAAGCTCACTGAGACACCTATGCTTGCCTCGTCGTGGTGCGGTCGGGTTAGCCAACTCCAGGGTGCCTCCAGTTTAGGAGCTTCCTATGTGGGCTGCGTGAACTGGTAGTCAAGGCTGGTTCTGTAGTGCCAGTAGGCCCAGCTCCCCCTGTAGGACTGTTGGGGTTCGGTAACTGCGGCTGCCTCGCGGCCTAGCTGTTCTCTCCTCTCCTGTGGACCTTGGGGTCCACCACCTGGTTCCAGCACCGTCAGCTGGTTCCGGGCCGAGCCTTTGGCTTAGGTGCCTCCTCCTGGGTATCCGAGTTCCGCCAACGCCAGGCGGTCCTTGGTAGTGCTTTTAAGCGCGGGCACCTACAGCTTAGTAACCGGGTTCCAGCACCGTCAGCTGGTCCTCGGTCGTGCCATTGGCTCTTGCACACTGGGGCAACGCATCCGGGTTCCAGCACCGCCAGCTGGTTCTCGGCAGTGTTTTTGTCACAGGTACTCCCTCGTGCCAAGCCTGGTTTCAGCACCGTCAGCTGTTTCCGGGTTGTGTCAAGCTCACTGAGACACCTATGCTTGCCTCGTCGTGGTGCGGTCGGGTTAGCCAACTCCAGGGTGCCTCCAGTTTAGGAGCTTCCTATGTGGGCTGCGTGAACTGGTAGTCAAGGCTGGTTCTGTAGTGCCAGTAGGCCCAGCTCCCCCTGTAGGACTGTTGGGGTTCGGTAACTGCGGCTGCCTCGCGGCCTAGCTGTTCTCTCCTCTCCTGTGGACCTTGGGGTCCACCACCTGGTTCCAGCACCGTCAGCTGGTTCCGGGCCGAGCCTTTGGCTTAGGTGCCTCCTCCTGGGTATCCGAGTTCCGCCAACGCCAGGCGGTCCTTGGTAGTGCTTTTAAGCGCGGGCACCTACAGCTTAGTAACCGGGTTCCAGCACCGTCAGCTGGTCCTCGGTCGTGCCATTGGCTCTTGCACACTGGGGCAACGCATCCGGGTTCCAGCACCGCCAGCTGGTTCTCGGCAGTGTTTTTGTCACAGGTACTCCCTCGTGCCAAGCCTGGTTTCAGCACCGTCAGCTGTTTCCGGGTTGTGTCAAGCTCACTGAGACACCTATGCTTGCCTCGTCGTGGTGCGGTCGGGTTAGCCAACTCCAGGGTGCCTCCAGTTTAGGAGCTTCCTATGTGGGCTGCGTGAACTGGTAGTCAAGGCTGGTTCTGTAGTGCCAGTAGGCCCAGCTCCCCCTGTAGGACTGTTGGGGTTCGGTAACTGCGGCTGCCTCGCGGCCTAGCTGTTCTCTCCTCTCCTGTGGACCTTGGGGTCCACCACCTGGTTCCAGCACCGTCAGCTGGTTCCGGGCCGAGCCTTTGGCTTAGGTGCCTCCTCCTGGGTATCCGAGTTCCGCCAACGCCAGGCGGTCCTTGGTAGTGCTTTTAAGCGCGGGCACCTACAGCTTAGTAACCGGGTTCCAGCACCGTCAGCTGGTCCTCGGTCGTGCCATTGGCTCTTGCACACTGGGGCAACGCATCCGGGTTCCAGCACCGCCAGCTGGTTCTCGGCAGTGTTTTTGTCACAGGTACTCCCTCGTGCCAAGCCTGGTTTCAGCACCGTCAGCTGTTTCCGGGTTGTGTCAAGCTCACTGAGACACCTATGCTTGCCTCGTCGTGGTGCGGTCGGGTTAGCCAACTCCAGGGTGCCTCCAGTTTAGGAGCTTCCTATGTGGGCTGCGTGAACTGGTAGTCAAGGCTGGTTCTGTAGTGCCAGTAGGCCCAGCTCCCCCTGTAGGACTGTTGGGGTTCGGTAACTGCGGCTGCCTCGCGGCCTAGCTGTTCTCTCCTCTCCTGTGGACCTTCGGGTCCACCACCTGGTTCCAGCACCGTCAGCTGGTTCCGGGCCGAGCCTTTGGCTTAGGTGCCTCCTCCTGGGTATCCGAGTTCCGCCAACGCCAGGCGGTCCTTGGTAGTGCTTTTAAGCGCGGGCACCTACAGCTTAGTAACCGGGTTCCAGCACCGTCAGCTGGTCCTCGGTCGTGCCATTGGCTCTTGCACACTGGGGCAACGCATCCGGGTTCCAGCACCGCCAGCTGGTTCTCGGCAGTGTTTTTGTCACAGGTACTCCCTCGTGCCAAGCCTGGTTTCAGCACCGTCAGCTGTTTCCGGGTTGTGTCAAGCTCACTGAGACACCTATGCTTGCCTCGTCGTGGTGCGGTCGGGTTAGCCAACTCCAGGGTGCCTCCAGTTTAGGAGCTTCCTATGTGGGCTGCGTGAACTGGTAGTCAAGGCTGGTTCTGTAGTGCCAGTAGGCCCAGCTCCCCCTGTAGGACTGTTGGGGTTCGGTAACTGCGGCTGCCTCGCGGCCTAGCTGTTCTCTCCTCTCCTGTGGACCTTGGGGTCCACCACCTGGTTCCAGCACCGTCAGCTGGTTCCGGGCCGAGCCTTTGGCTTAGGTGCCTCCTCCTGGGTATCCGAGTTCCGCCAACGCCAGGCGGTCCTTGGTAGTGCTTTTAAGCGCGGGCACCTACAGCTTAGTAACCGGGTTCCAGCACCGTCAGCTGGTCCTCGGTCGTGCCATTGGCTCTTGCACACTGGGGCAACGCATCCGGGTTCCAGCACCGCCAGCTGGTTCTCGGCAGTGTTTTTGTCACAGGTACTCCCTCGTGCCAAGCCTGGTTTCAGCACCGTCAGCTGTTTCCGGGTTGTGTCAAGCTCACTGAGACACCTATGCTTGCCTCGTCGTGGTGCGGTCGGGTTAGCCAACTCCAGGGTGCCTCCAGTTTAGGAGCTTCCTATGTGGGCTGCGTGAACTGGTAGTCAAGGCTGGTTCTGTAGTGCCAGTAGGCCCAGCTCCCCCTGTAGGACTGTTGGGGTTCGGTAACTGCGGCTGCCTCGCGGCCTAGCTGTTCTCTCCTCTCCTGTGGACCTTGGGGTCCACCACCTGGTTCCAGCACCGTCAGCTGGTTCCGGGCCGAGCCTTTGGCTTAGGTGCCTCCTCCTGGGTATCCGAGTTCCGCCAACGCCAGGCGGTCCTTGGTAGTGCTTTTAAGCGCGGGCACCTACAGCTTAGTAACCGGGTTCCAGCACCGTCAGCTGGTCCTCGGTCGTGCCATTGGCTCTTGCACACTGGGGCAACGCATCCGGGTTCCAGCACCGCCAGCTGGTTCTCGGCAGTGTTTTTGTCACAGGTACTCCCTCGTGCCAAGCCTGGTTTCAGCACCGTCAGCTGTTTCCGGGTTGTGTCAAGCTCACTGAGACACCTATGCTTGCCTCGTCGTGGTGCGGTCGGGTTAGCCAACTCCAGGGTGCCTCCAGTTTAGGAGCTTCCTATGTGGGCTGCGTGAACTGGTAGTCAAGGCTGGTTCTGTAGTGCCAGTAGGCCCAGCTCCCCCTGTAGGACTGTTGGGGTTCGGTAACTGCGGCTGCCTCGCGGCCTAGCTGTTCTCTCCTCTCCTGTGGACCTTCGGGTCCACCACCTGGTTCCAGCACCGTCAGCTGGTTCCGGGCCGAGCCTTTGGCTTAGGTGCCTCCTCCTGGGTATCCGAGTTCCGCCAACGCCAGGCGGTCCTTGGTAGTGCTTTTAAGCGCGGGCACCTACAGCTTAGTAACCGGGTTCCAGCACCGTCAGCTGGTCCTCGGTCGTGCCATTGGCTCTTGCACACTGGGGCAACGCATCCGGGTTCCAGCACCGCCAGCTGGTTCTCGGCAGTGTTTTTGTCACAGGTACTCCCTCGTGCCAAGCCTGGTTTCAGCACCGTCAGCTGTTTCCGGGTTGTGTCAAGCTCACTGAGACACCTATGCTTGCCTCGTCGTGGTGCGGTCGGGTTAGCCAACTCCAGGGTGCCTCCAGTTTAGGAGCTTCCTATGTGGGCTGCGTGAACTGGTAGTCAAGGCTGGTTCTGTAGTGCCAGTAGGCCCAGCTCCCCCTGTAGGACTGTTGGGGTTCGGTAACTGCGGCTGCCTCGCGGCCTAGCTGTTCTCTCCTCTCCTGTGGACCTTCGGGTCCACCACCTGGTTCCAGCACCGTCAGCTGGTTCTCGGCAGTGTCTTTTGCTCTTGTACCTTCTGCTCCCCATCCTGGTTCCAGTACCGTCAGCTGGTTCCGGGCAGAGCCTTTGGCTTAGGTGCCTCCTTCTGGGTATCCAAGTTCCACCAACGTCAGGTGGTCCTTGGTAGTGCTTTCAGGCACGGGTACCTCCTGCTTAGTAACCGGGTTCCAGTAACGTCAGCTGGTCCTCGGTAGTTCCATTGGCTCTTGGACCTTCGGCTACCCATCCGGGTTCCAGTACCGTCAGCTGGTTCTCGGCAGTGTCTTTTGCTCTTGTACCTTCTGCTCCCCATCCTGGTTCCAGTAACGTCAGCTGGTTCCGGGCAGAGCCTTTGGCTTAGGTGCCTCCTTCTGGGTATCCGAGTTCCGTCAACGTCAGGCGGTCCTTGGTAGTGCTTTTTAGCACGGGTACCTCCTGCTTAGTAACCGGGTTCCAGTAACGTCAGCTGGTCCTCGGTAGTTCCATAGGCTCTTGAACCTTCGGGTAGCCATCCGAGTTCCAGTTCCATCAGCTGGTTCTTGGCATTTTCTCAGCCTTCTTGTACCTTCTGCTACATTTCCAAGTTGAAGACCCTAACGTCGACGACCCGGAAGACCACCACGATGACGACGACACGGAAGACCACCCCGATGACGACGACGACGACGGCGGAGACGACGACGGCGGAGATGACGACACTGGAGACGACGACCCTGGAGACGACAACATGGAAGACCGAGAAGCAGAAGAACAAGAGGCTGCAGAACAAAGAGCAGAAGAACATTAAGCATAAGACTTAATATCAGAGCAAAAGATATTATCTAAATTATATGCAGAAGAAGACTAAGCAGTGTATGGGGGTGAGTCCGTTCCTCCTCGTGGTGCCCCTGGATAAAGCCTGATGCTGCAGGCCAAACTGAACGCGGACAAATGTAACTTTTGTGACTGGCAGAACGGAAGGTGTAATCTTCAAACTTTTATAGATAACAACTACGGGAATGCCTGTCACAAATGAGAATATGATGAAGAAGTAGAATAGGAAGAATAATAACAGTGGAATAAAAAGAATATGTAGAATAAGAAGAATAATAATAGTTGAATAAAATGAATATGAAGAATGTAATAAAAAAAAAAAAATAGGTAGAAGATGAAGAAGAAGATGAATAAGGTGAAGAAGTTGATGTCAAAGATGCTGATGATGATGAAGATGAAAGTGTGGGAAAAGAAAAAAAAAAAGAAAAAAAAGAAGGGGAAGGGCGTGGAATAGTGAAACATCAATATCTGACAAAATAAAAAAAAAATTTACATAGTCAATATCTTTGTCACTCCGAACGTCTTAAAAAAAAACAAAAAACATGCTATTCTATTTGATTGGGATAAACCTCTATGACTTTAATGTCTCCGCCACCTCCCCAAATACATCCGGCATTATTCTTAGTTGTTTTCCTTCATGTAGAATGAACCTACAAGGAAAGAAAGGGTTTATTTTAATTCCGATATTTTGGTCCCATTGACTTGCATTGGGATCGGGTATCGGTATCGGCGATATCCGATATTTTTTGAATATCGGCCGATCCAAACCGATACCGATACTTTCCGATATCGGAAGGTATCGCTCAACACTACTCACGAAGGTAAACAATACTGTTGGACGGTCCTCCTACAAAGGGGGAAAGAACTCCCCAACCATCTATTCAACAGCGATGGCAGGGATTCTTGAGCAGTGGCAACCACCTCATCCACAGATTGTACTACTACAGTACGTGGATGATCTCTTGCTCTGCCTCCTAGACCAGATGTCTACAGTTTCCTTGCTGTGTTTTTGGCAGAAAAGGGTTGCAGAGTCTCACGTGATTGCAAACAAAAGGTGACATTTTTAGGACATTGTATTGCTGAAGGTACAAGACACCTGACTGAAGACAGAAACCAGGCAATACAAATCTTTCTTTACCCAGGTCACACCAGCATCTATGCACTTTTCTAGGTTTGGTGACCTACTGTGGGCCTTGGATAAGGTCTGCTTCACAAATGATGCACCCACTCTATGACTGTTTGCCATCAGAACCCTACAATCTCACTCAAGAAGCAACTGACTCCTTCCACTCTCTCAAGCTGCTCATTGTGTCAGACATTCCAAACTATGATCAGCCATTTTTCTTATTTTACACAGAGCAGGATGGACATGCTACCGCAGTACTGACACTACAGCATGGAAAGAAACAGAGACCGATAGCTTACTACTTAGCACAATTAGACCCCGTGATTAGAGGGTCTTCTACATGTGTACATGCTGTAAGAGCTGCTGTATTACTGAAAGACATGTGAGATCACACTGACTTTTTCTTTTTGACAATTTGTTACCCACGTGACATTAATGCCATACTCGTACAAGTTCAACCAAAACACCTGTCTAAGATCAGACAGATCAGACTTGAATGTGCTCTAATACTAATCCCTGAATATGTCACCCTCAAAAGACATAATGTTCTGAATCCAGCCACTCATTTGCCTGTGGATTCAGAAAAGGGGGAATTGGTGACAGCATTAGCAGGTGGGAAAGAGAACATGACATGACGTTGACAAGACGCACGAACATGACTGCATAGGAACTGATGAGTCAGGAGACAGTGGGTTTTACATATGTTCGTGGGAAGAAAAAAACCTGTTCCTAATGCATATTTTGAGGTTTTTTATTTTTGTAGATGGCTTCAGATACCACCAGAATGAGCGACTCTACATTGGATATGCAGTAGTATCCTCACATGAGGTAATCCGAGCTGAACCACTCGCTCCTCACATGTCGGTGCAGGAGGCAGAGTTGAAAGCACTCACTGAGGCGTGTAGAGTTGCTGCAGGTAAAGTCGCTAACAGTTACACAGATTTGAATTGTGCATGGGGAATATCCCATGATTATTGCCCTATCTGGAGAAGCAGAACGTTTCTTACATCAGCTGGTAAGCCCATTAAAAATGCAGAGCTGTGAAACAATTAGTGGAGGCATTGACGTTATCAGTCCAGGTTGGCATCGTCAAGGTGAAAAGCACACACGGACGGTGACTCTGTGGAGGAAAAGGGCAACAGAAAGACGGACGAGGCTGCTAAAGTAGCAGCAAGGCGGCCTAGGGAGCAGTGGATGGTGGCGGGGAGTCAGCGTATTCCAGCCACACTGAGCCTAGATGTCCTGAAATCCCTCCAGCTGCCCAAACAGAGAAGGAACACTGGGAGAATGGGAGCTGAGCTGAACTCAGAAAGAGTATGGGAGAATCAGGATAAATCGTATATACCAAGATCCCTGCTCCCAATCATTGCGCAAGCAACACAAGATGCCTTCTGGATCACTCCTGGTTTCAGTTACGCAGCCGCAAAGCTCGTACGGTCATGCCTCATCTGTGCGAGCACAACCCAGGTAAAACAGTAAAAATCCCTAAGAAAGCGACACCCAGGCCTCTCTACCCATTTCAGAGACTGCAGACTGGCTACATACAGCTACCCAAGGTAGGAGTGTGTGAAAAATAACCTAGTATGTGTAGATCTCTTCTCTGGTTGGCAGGAAGCCTATTTTGTAAAATGTGCAAATACTAAAGCGACTGCAGACAAACTGATGAAAGAACTGATCTGCAGGTATGGTGTCCTAGAAACCATAGACAACGATAGGGACACACACTTCACGGGAGAAATAATGAGGGAAGTCATGCAGGTCCTGGGAGTACAGCAAGCATATCATGCACCATATAGACCACAAAGTAGTGGGAAAGTGATGAGACTAAACGGGACACTTAAACTGGAAAACCAAAGGCCATGGCAGACAAAGGAAAGAGCGTGGTAGAGTGTTTGTCTCTTGCTCTCTTTTCAGTCACACACACTCCAAATAGAAAGACAGGCTTGTGTCCTTTTGAAGTCCTGTTTAGTAGTTTGCCAGAGGCTGGTCTGTACTTCCCACAGGTGCTACAAAAGCAACACGGTGCTATGACAGCCCATGTCCAGGCCTTACAGAAAAGACTTAATGTGGTGCATAAACATGTGTTTTCATCCATTCCAGATCCTAATGCCAGTGCAGACGTACATCAGCTGAATCCAGGTGATTGGTGGTCATACACAGACACGTGAGAAGGAGCCTAGATTCACGGTTTGACGGCCCATTCTAAAGTCCAGCTGACCACATTCACCTCAGGGAAACTTGAGGGAAAGCCCACCTGGATCCATGCCAGTCACTGCAAAAAGATCTTTTCACCAGCAGAATGACTGTTGTCCTTATCACCTTGCTGGCAGTGATAGGATGTTTGCACCTTACAGAGACACTGGATAAACAAACTTATTCAACATCTTGCTTTTCTTATAAAAGACGCGGAAGGACAAAAACTGCTGGACTGTTGGATCTGTGCACACAGCCCAGTATCTGCAAGGACTATGCTGTACTTAGCCTTACCCCAGGACCCAAGGAAGGTATTAACACCACACTGCATGCACAGTGAGACTTGGACTCAGATTTTCGTGGTTCCTTAAGGCTCTTAATGAGACTAATACAATATAGAGACTCCTTTTTTTCCAGCCAATTGGCTTAGCGGCCTAGCGGGATGGATTATTTTTGGTGTTTTACAGACTTGTATGCAAATTTTGTTGCTTTACTTATTCTTTTATGTAGCCGTAAAAGCGCTAATATATATATTACCTAAGCTATGGAATAATGTAGGTGTAGAGAAAAATCTAAGGCTGAACCTTCTGTAGTGTATCATAGGCCCCGTGTAGCCACTGCTGACGGGGGAGGTGAGTGTCCACACTGAGGGTGGATGGGCGAAGCAGGTAGGAAGTCCCCTTGTGGGTACTAGACCCATGAGACAGTAGCTCCTTTGTGGACATCAGCTGACCCCGTAGCAGAGGTTACAAAAGGGGGAAATTGATATAGAAGGGTTAATAGTTTGCCTTTAACTACCTTGCCTTTAAGTGCCTTTTGCCTTAAAGTGTTAGAATTACTAGAATCTGTTGACTCAGTAGTCTGACGGTCTCCTCTTCAAGGAGACTGTACTTCTTATCATGTATGTTCTCAAGAGTCAGTACAACATATTCTGGGTTATGGTAAATAAAGTATGACCCTGGGTGATGGTGGGGGCTACATGAGTTACATTGAAATGCATTATGTGTAAATGGTATAAAATATTGCTTCTTGCTCTATTACTTCAGATAAAAGTGACTTGCTCACAGGATATGTGTGAGGTGTCTTTTTGTCTCCAAGCGCGCTTGTAAAATGACGGGCGTAACTCCACAATTTGGTCTCACTGGTGATCTGTCAGCTGACATTTGGGTCAGAACGAAAAACAGCTACGACACGGGTGTTAAAGGCGGTCTTCCATTCATCTCCCTTACGAATGCGTATCAGATTGTAAGCCCCTCTGAGATCCAGTTTGGTGAAAATTTTAGACCGCCTAAGACGATCAAAAAATTCTGAAATTAACGGCAATGGATACCTGTTCTTTACCATAATCTGGTTCAGACCTCTATAATCGATACAGGGTCGTAGAGATCCATCCTTCTTCACGAAGAAGAATCCAGCTCCAGCAGGCGAGGAAGACTTCCGGATGAATCCTCTGTCCAGGTTCTCCTGAATGTATTCAGACATAGACTGAGTCTCTGCTTGAGAAAGAGGATAAATCCGTCCACGTGGAGGAGATGCCCCGGGAAGCAGATCAATGGGGCAATCATGCAACCTGTGTGGAGGTAATCTCTCTGCCTCTTTTTTCCCAAAGACATCAGCGAATGACCAGTAAGGTGACGGCAAACCGGCAGGGTTTTAGGTTGTACTGGAGGAAGAGCAGGACGAACTGGAATGATACATCGATCAAAGCAAGAATCTCCCCAGCGCAGAATCTCTCCTGTCCTCCAATTTAAAACAGGTTCATGCATCCGGAACCAGGGTAGACCTAGAAGCAAGGGGTGAGACAAATCTGGCAACACATAAAAACAGATTCTTTCAGCATGGGTTAGACCTACCCGGAGTTCCAAAGGCACAGTCTGGAACCATATGGACTCTGACAGAGGTCTGCTATCCACAGATGTCACTTGCAACGGTTCCGATAAACGCTGGACTGGAATCTGATAATAATCCACAACCGCCTGCCGAATAAGGTTCCCAGCGGCACCAGAATCCAGGTGACAGAACTCCGAAAACCTTGTTTTGCCGATGGCCACAGAGACTTATTTGCAAAGCTGGAGAGAGATGATCCTTACCTAGGGTAGCCTTTCCTACAGACCCTAGGCACTGGAGTTTCCTGGTCTCTTAGGACAGGAGCGAATATAATGCTTGGCACTGCCATGTAGAAACAGCTCCCCTCCAGGCGACGCGCCTCCTGGCGACGGTTGACCAGATTTACACGATCCACCTCCATAGCCACGGGAGCGGAAGACAAAGTTGGAGAGTACGCAGATTTAAGAGCACAAGCAACCTGGTGATTGGATTCTTTTTCACGTCTGATCTCGTTGGAGCATTCCTGAAACCGTAGATCAACCCAGACTGCCAGGGAAATCAGGTCATCCAGAACCGTAGGCAAGTCTCGTCCCGCCAACTCATCCTTAACTCGTCCAGAGAGTCCCTGCCAGAAGGTAGTGGATCGTCCCCACGTAAGGGCAATGGGGTACTCGGTACCGGGTCCTTCAGTTCCCTCAGCGAGGATGTCACGGTGGCCCGACCCAGACGGTGGCCCTATGAGGGGCGCCCAATAAAAGGCAGAGTTTGTAGAAAATGGTAGTGTTCATGACACAACCTGTGGCATTCGGTCAGGGTGACCGACGCTGCTTAGGGGTCCGCTGGGGTGATAGAATGGCAGCTAGATGGTATACCTTCCCACAGGTGAAGTATATCCCCAGGGCTTCCCAGAAGTGTAGATGTGATGGTGGATGATGCAAGGCGCGGTGAATAACGAGGACACAATGGGTGCAGTCTCTTTACCTTTACTGAAGGCTTCAGCATCCACAGTCCAGAGTGCCGGATGACAGGGTAGGCAGAGTGCGGCCGGTCTGATGGCAATTCCAGAGTCCACTTATCCAGGTGGAAATCAGTAGCCTTCCCCTTGCGCACAGTAACGTAGTAGGTCCCTACTTGCCATAGCTACCATAAGGTACTTACTCTTGTTACTTCTCGCTCTCTGTCCCCCAGATGGATAGGACAAACCCGTATGATGGTGGTGGCCTGAGGCTATTTTATAGGGAACCTAGTGTCACCCCTCCTCCACGTTGCCACCTTGTCTGCTTAGGTGTTTAGGTCGGACAGCCAACTTGGAATCGACTGCCCTGCCGGTCTCTGAAGTAAAGCGTAGAGTCTATTACTATTGTTCCAGCCACCGGATCTGCGCTCAGATGGAGGCAGCCTGGTTCTAACTGGTCTCCCACTGATGTTTCACTCCTGTTGCTATAACTTCTGTGCTCACTCACTATGGCACACTTCCTTTCGTGTCCTTTCTTAGGAGACTGCCGCATGGGTTGCAGGCGCAGCTCCGTGTCCTTCTTTCCCACTGAGCCGCTGATGTTCCTTCCTTTTCCCCCCTGTCTGCCTGACAGGGATTCCCTGGGCCGAGCCCAGTCTGCTTCTCTCCCTCTCCTTCTCCTGACTCCAACTGCCTGATTTTCTAACCAACCCACAAGTTTTACCCTTTGTGAGGAGTGGCCTAGTACATAGAACCCTTAGCTTCCCCTGGTGGATCGGCGAAGTGTGTGTGTGGCTGTGATACCTGGCAGGGTGAACTCCTTTGGTGCCATCAGACGTAACATCGCTCCCCCTGGTGGAAGAACGACATTACTGCAACGACCAGGACTCTGGGGCGCTGCACTAGCCACCAAAGCCTCATTGTTCCAGGAAAGTTCAGATGAAAGAGTACGGAACTGCACTGCATACTAAGCCACCGTAAGAGTCTCCTGTCGTAGTCGAAGCAGAGCAGAAGCTGTCGACGTAGTATGACCAGGTTCGTCAAAGGTCTTGTGAAATGCCTCTAGGAAAGACTGGAGATTAGTAACCAACGGATCCACCCACTCCCACAGCGGATTCATCCAGGCGAGCGCCTCTCCATCAAGGTGGGACATGATGAAGCCAACTTTGGCCAAATCAGAAGCAAACCTATGCCCCAATAGTTCGAAGTGCAGTGTGCACCGATTTATGAACCCTCGACACAAAATGGGGTCGCCTCGGAAGCGGGTGGGGGCCGCTAAGCGAGAATCCTTACTTGCTGTGCAGTTCAATACCTGGACACAGGTGGCAGGAGCAGGTGCAATCGAAGAAGCCAGACTATCCAGGCGAGCAGATACATTGTGCAGGAAAGGCATGATCTTATCCTGTTGCTCCTTCAGCTGGGAGATCTCCTGACGTAACTCCATGACTGGTGACTTCTGGGATCCAGCGGGTTCCATGGCCGGAGCAATCTGTAACTAATGGAAACGGAGACACAGATGTAGAAGTTCACATTCGTATTTATTAAGGTTTGTGGAACCACTAGACCACAGTCTGGGGGGCTCCGAAGGGGGCGTTACTGCGTGAGCTCCAGACACCCATAGTAAGTCCCCTGAAACAGGGACAGAATGGAATGCCTGGAGGACACGGGTGCTACCTTCAGCTGGCGGACTGGCAGGACTAGAAGGGTCCAGAGTATATACTGCAGATGCAGTCCAGATTAGCCAGGTAACTGGTAGCAGAAGATCTGTGGAAACAGACAGAATGAGCGGAGTTCCTTGCAGATACTTCAGAAACAGAAGCGCAGAGTAACAGGAACCGGAAGTTAGCAACAGTAGACACTTGTTGGTCCGGCGCCCTCCCTATGGTGGAAGGGCTAGAAATAATAGACAAACACACGCCATTGGTTAGAGGCAACATTTGGAGAATGCACACTGTCTTTTTAAGAGACCGGGAGCGAGCGCGCGTGCGACCTAAGAACCCTGCCAGGGAACCTGCTGGCTGCACGCCAGGAAGCAGGAGAGGAAGGAGGGGTGGGGGCTGTGTCCAGACAGCTTGAAGCCAGCACAGAGTGAGAGTCCTGACAGAGACCCCCTGGAGGTACAGTAAACAGACCGGGTGTAACAGCCATACCAAGTTACCAACACACAGGTCCGGACCCACCAAACGTCTCTGATCAGCCACACGCTTATACTTGGAACCCATCTTTCGCAAACTATTAGTCACCCCCTGCCATATGGTAGAAATGGAAGATGAAAACCATTCTTCCTCTGGTAATCAGGAAGGGTGATTACCATTGAAAGAACTAAACTGTGGATGGAAACCGCTGCACGGCCAGCTCTACCCTACCTACTGTATCCTCACCCATCCCTTGTAGATTGTGAGCCCTCGCGGGCAGGGTCCTCTCTCCTCCTGTACCAGTTGTGACTTGTATTGTTCAAGATTATTGTACTTGTTTATTATGTATACCCCTCCTCACATGTAAAGCGCCATGGAATAAATGGCGCTATAATAATAAATAATAATAATAATGGAGCCCATATGCCGCAAAAAAACGTGACTTACCGGTTGATTCCTCACAACGATTATTTACAGCAAATTCAGCTAATGGTAAGTAGGTAACACAGTCCTCCTGATTCTCAGACACAAAACATCTGAGATATGTCTCTAAATTCTGATTAATCCCTTAAGCCCCGAGGGTGGTTTGTACGTTAATGACCGGGCCAATTTTTACAATTCTGACCACTGTCCCTTTATGAGGTTATAACTCTGGAACACTTCAACAGATCCCAGTGATTCTGACATTGTTTTCTCAGGACATATTGTACTTCATGATAGTGGTAAAAATTCTTTGATAGTACCTGCGTTTGTTTGTGAAAAAAACGGAAATTTTGCAAAAATTATGAAAATTTCGCAATTTTCCAACTTTGAATTTTTCTGCAATTAAATCACAGAGATATGTCACACAAAATACTTAATAAGTAACATTTCCCACATGTCTACTTTACATCAGCACAATTTTGGAACCAAAATTTTTTTTTGTTAGGGAGTTATAAGGGTTAAAAGTTGACCAGAAATTTCTCATTTTTACAACACCATTTTTTTTTAGGGACCACATCTCATTTGAAGTCATTTTGAGGGGTCTATATGATAGAAAATACCCAAGTGTGACACCATTCTAAAAACTGCACCCCTCAAGGTGCTCAAAACCATATTCAAGAAGTTTATTAACCCTTCTGGTGCTTCACAGGAATTTTTGGAATGTTTAAATAAAAATGAACATTTAACTTTTTTTCACAAAAAATTTACTTCAGCTCCAATTTGTTTTATTTTACCAAGGGTAACAGGAGAAAATGGACCCCAAAAGTTGTTGTACAATTTGTCCTGAGTACACCGATACCCCATATCTGGGGGTAAACCACTGTTTGGGCGCATGACAGAGCTCGGAAGCGAAGGAGCGCCATTTGACTTTTCAATGCAAAATTGACTGGAATCGAGATGGAACACCATGTAGCGTTTGGAGAGCCCCTGATGTGCCTAAACATTGAAACCCCCCACAAGTGACACCATTTTGAAAAGTAGACCCCCTAAGGAACTTATCTAGAGGTGTGGTGAGCACTTTGACCCACCAAGTGTTTCACAGAAGTTTATAATACAGAACCGTAAAAATAAAAAATCATATTTTTTCACAAAAATTATCTTTTCGCCCCCAATTTTTTATTTTCCCAAGGGTAAGAGAAGAAATTGGACCCCAAAAGTTGTTGTACAATTTGTCCTGAGTACGATGATACCCCATATGTGGGGGTAAACCACTGTTTGGGCGCATGGGAGAGCTCAGAAGGCAAGGAGCGCCGTTTGACTTTTCAATGCAAAATTGACAGGAATTGAGATGGGACGCCATGTTGCGTTTGGAGAGCCACTGATGTGCCTAAACATTGAAACCCCCCACAAGTGACACCATTTTGGAAAGTAGACCCCCTAAGGAATTTATCTAGATGTGTTTTGAGCGCTTTGACCCACCAAGGGTTTCACAGAAGTTTATAATGCAGAGCCGTAAAAATAAGACAAAAATTTTTTCCCACAAAAATTATTTTTTAGCCCCCAGTTTTGTATTTTCCCGAGGGTAAGAAGAGAAATTCGACCCCAAAAGTTGTTGTCCAATTTGTCCTGAGTGCGCTGATACCCCATATGTGGGGGGGAACCACTGTTTGGCCGCATGGGAAAGCTCGGAAGGGAAGGAGCGCCATTTGGAATGCAGACTTAGATGGAATGGTCTGCAGGTGTCACATTGCGTTTGCAGAGCCCCTAATGTACCTAAACAGTAGAAACCCCCCACAAGTGACACCATTTTGGAAAGTAGACCCCCTAAGGAACTCATCTAGATGTGTTGTGAGAGCTTTGAACCCCCAAGTGTTTCACTACAGTTTGTAACGCAGAGCCGTAAAAATAAAAATAAAAAAATTTTCCCCCCCAAATTTTTTTTAGCCCCCAGTTTTGTATTTTCCCGAGGGTAAGAAGAGAAATTCGACCCCAAAAGTTGTTGTCCAATTTGTCCTGAGTGCGCTGATACCCCATATGTGGGGGGGAACCACTGTTTGGCCGCATGGGAGGGCTCGGAAGGGAAGGAGCGCCATTTGGAATGCAGACTTAGATGGAATGGTCTGCAGGTGTCACATTGCGTTTGCAGAGCCCCTAATGTACCTAAACAGTAGAAACCCCCCACAAGTGACACCATTTTGGAAAGTAGACCCCCTAAGGAACTCATCTAGATGTGTTGTGAGAGCTTTGAACCCCCAAGTGTTTCACTACAGTTTGTAACGCAGAGCCGTGAAAATAATAAAAAAAACATTTTCCCCAAAAAATTATTTTTTAGCCCCCAGTTTTGTATTTTCCCGAGGGTAAGAGGAGAAATTCGACCCCAAAAGGAATTTATCTAGATGTGTTTTGAGCGATTTGACCCACCAAGGGTTTCACAGAAGTTTATAATGCAGAGCCGTAAAAATAAAACAAAAATTTTTTCCCACAAAAATTATTTTTTAGCCCCCAGTTTTGTATTTTCCCGAGGGTAAGAAGAGAAATTCGTCCCCAAAAGTTGTTGTCCAATTTGTCCTGAGTGCGCTGATACCCCATATGTGGGGGGGAACCACTGTTTGGCCGCATGGAAGGGCTCGGAAGGGAAGGAGCGCCATTTGGAATGCAGACTTAGATGGAATGGTCTGCAGGTGTCACATTGCGTTTGCAGAGCCCCTAATGTACCTAAACAGTAGAAACCCTAGCCCTAACCCTAATGGGAAAATGGAAATAAATACATTTTTTTAATTTTTCCCTAACTAAGGGGGTGATGAAGGGGGGTTTGATTTACTTTTATAGCGGTTTTTTTAGCGGATTTTTATGATTGGCAGCCGTCACACACTGAAAGACGCTTTTCATTGCAAAAAATATTTTTTGCGTTACCACTAGTGTTGAGCGATACCGTCCGATACTTGAAAGTATCGGTATCGGATAGTATCGGCCGATACCCGAAAAATATCGGATATCGCCGATACCGATATCCGATACCAATACAAGTCAATGGGACATCAAGTATCGGAATGTATCCTCATGGATCCCAGGGTCTGAAGGAGAGGAAACTCTCCTTCAGGCCCTGGGATCCATATTAAAGTGTAAAATAAAGAATTAAAATAAAAAATATTGTTATATTCACCTCTCCGGCGGCCCCTGGACATCAGCGGGAGGATCCGGCGTCCGGCACGGCTTCTTTCTTCAAAATGCGCGCCTTTAGGACCTGTGGAATGACGTCCCGGCTTCTGATTGGTCGCGTGCCGCCCATGTGACCGCCACGCGACCAATCAGAAGCCGCGACGTCATTCCTCAGGTCCTAAAAGGCGCTCATTCTAGGACTTTAGCTGAGGAATGACGTCGCGGCTTCTGATTGGTCGCGTGGCGGTCACATGGGCGGCACGCGACCAATCAGAAGCCGGGACGTCATACCACAGGTCCTAAAGGCACGCATTTTGAAGAAAGAAGCCGTGCCGGACGCCGGTTCCTCGCGCAGATGTCCAGGGGCCGCCGGAGAGGTGAATATAACAATATTTTTTATTTTAATTCTTTATTTTACACTTCCGATACCGATACCCGATATCACAAAAATATCGGATCTCGGTATCGGAATTCCGATACCGCAAGTATCGGCCGATACCCGATACTTGCGGTATCGGAATGCTCAACACTAGTTACCACATCTTGAGAGCTATAATTTTTCCATATTTTGGTCCACAGAGTCATGTGAGGTCTTGTTTTTTGCGAGACGAGTTGACGTTTTTATTGGTAACATTTTCGGGCACGTGACATTTTTAGATCGCTTTTTATTATGATTTTTGTGAGGCAGAATGACCAAAAACCAGCTGTTCATGAATTTCTTTTGGGGGAGGCGTTTATACCGTTCCGCGTTTGGTAAAATTGATAAAGCAGTTTTATTCTTTGGGTCAGTACGATTAAAGCGATACCTCATTTAAATAATTTTTTTATGTTTTGGCGCTTTTATACGATAAAAACTATTTTATAGAAAAAATAATTATTTTTGCATCGCTTTATTCTCAGGACTATAACTTTTTTATTTTTTTGCTGATGATGCTGTGTAGCGGCTCATTTTTTGCGGGACAAGATGACGCTTTCAGCGCTACCATGGTTATTTATATCTGTCTTTTTGATCGCGTGTTATTCCACTTTTTGTTCGGCGGTATGATAATAAAGCGTTGTTTTTTGCCTCGTTTTTTTTTTCTTACGGTGTTTACTGAAGGGGTTAACTAGTGGGCCAGTTTTATAGGTCGGGTCGTTACGGACGCGGCAATACTAAATATGTGTACTTTTATTGTTTTTTTTATTATTTAGATAAAGAAATGTATTTATGGGAATAATATTTTTTTTTTTAGCATTATTTAGGAATATTTTTTTTTTTTATACATTTGGAAATTTTTTTTTTACTTTTTTACTTTGTCCCAGGGGGGGACATCACAGATCGATGATCTGATAGTTTGCACAGCACTCTGTCAGATCACCGATCTGACATGCAGCACTGCAGGCTTCACAGTGCCTGCTCTGAGCAGGCTCTGTGAAGCCACCTCCCTCCCTGCAGGACCCGGATGCCGCGGCCATCTTGGATCCGGGTCCAGCAAGGAGGAAGGAGGTAGGAGACCCTCATAGCAACCCGATCACATCGCGTTGCTGCGGGGTGCTCAGGGAAGCCCGCAGGGAGCCCCCTCCCTGCGCGATGCTTCCCTATACCGCCGGCAGATCGCGATCATGTTTGATCGCGGTGTGCCAGGGGTTAATGTGCCGGGGGCGGTCCGTGACCGCTCCTGGCACATAGTGCCGGATGTCAGCTGCGATAGGCAGCTGACACCCGGCCGCGATCGGCCGCGCTCCCCCCGTGAGCGCGGCCGATCGCCTATGACGTACTATACCGTCGGTGGGAATTAAAGCCCACCCCACCTCGACGGTATAGTACGTCATATGGGATTAAGGGGTTAACCCATTCAGTCTGCCCATTAGACTGTGAGTGAACAGCAGAAGAAAAAGACAAATTGATCCCCAGACGGGTGCAAAAGGCCCTCAAGAATTTGGAGATAAACTGCACCCCACGATCAGAGACCATATCGGTAGGAATCCCATGCGGTCTAATTATTTCCCTGATGAAAATTTTTGCCAGAGATTTGGCAATAGGCAAAGCTGGTAAAGCAATGAAATGATAAAATGAGACATTTTACTAAACCTCTCCACCACCACCACCACCACCACCAGGATTACAGTGTTCCCTGCAGACACAGGTAGATCCGTAATAAAATCGACCGACAAATGAGTCCAAGGTCTGCTGGGAGTCTCCAACGGTTGGAGAGCCCCTGAAGGAGGAGTATACAAAGTCTTAGAATGTGCACATGAGTCGCCCGACAGGGTCGTGGGGTACCCGGTACCGGGTCCGGTATTCACAGGGGGATGTCACGGTGGCGACCCAGTCCGTGGCCCTGGGCGCCCATGTAAAAGGAATTATTGAATAAAGTTTATGTTTGTGACGCCACATGTGGTATTCGGTCAGTGGGGACCGATGCTGCTTTAAGGGGTCCTCTGGGGTGATGTTATGGAAGCTAGATGGTATGACTTTCCACAGGTGAAATTTATTCCCAGGGCTCCCGGTGTGTAGATGGAAGATTGTGAATGGTGCTGTAAAGAACAAGGACACAGGTTTTGCAGTCTCTCTACCTGGTTTACTGAAGACTTCAGGCAGCCACAGTCCAGGGCACCAGATCACAGGACAGGCAGGGTCCGGCCGGCTTGGAAGCAAATTCAGAGTCCCCTTTACTAGGTGGAGTTAAAAGCCTTCCTAATAGCGCGGAGGTGTTGTAGCCCCTTACTGCCTATGGCTTCTGATAAGGTCCTCACAGTTCTCTCTGTCCTCCATAAAGGTGGGGCACAAACCCGTATGACAGGTGACTCGAGCCTTTTTACAGGGTCTCTATCATGACCCGGGCTCTATGTGTCACTGTGCCTCCTGGGTATTAGGGCGAACAGGTGATATGTAATCCAGCTGTCCTGCTGGTTTCTGCTGTCAGTCTTAGAGCCCCTCACAACCTCGGTGTTCTGGCTACTGGTAATCTGCGCCAGCCAGGGAGGTAGCTAGTTCACTGCTCTGCTCCACTGGTATCACTCTCCTGTGCTTCGCTCTCCTGCACGCTAACTGCAATTTGTTCTGCTTTCAATATTATCTCTGTCCAGGAGCTGCAGCACTTTCTTATGGCTGCACAGCTCCTCATACGTTCTTCCTGCCTCAGACTGCTCCAGTCTGCTGTCTGGCACTATCTTACTAACTTTCCCTCCAAACCACAATATATATCAGGGGAGTCCCATAAAAATAAGATCAAAAGCTCCCGCTTGTGGCCTGGAGTGTGAACATGTTGCATGTTTGTGTTACCTGGTGAGAGTTATCCTTCATCGCTTCCAAGCGTGACATCACTCTCCCCATGAGGAAAGCATTGGCTCTGTGATGACCATGATTCTGGGGCGTCACACTCCCCCCCACTGTTAAATCCAGTACTCCCGGACAGGGAAAAGAAGATCAACAATGCAAATTAGCAAAAAGACATACACATTTTTAAATGCTGTAAACATGTAAAACAAGTTAATTAGTGTAAACTTTGGTTTCCCATTATGGGAGGAATTGATGCTTGAACGTTACAAGAACATATTTACATAGTATGCATACTTACTACAACTGACTATGAAATGCAATTACCCTCTAAGGGTATACTATCTTTAAGGCTTCTTAGTGCAAAACAAACGTCATTTTTTTATTTTCAAAGTGCAGAACCTTTCTTACAAACGGCGACTACCCCTACGGGTATACTGCATCAGATCCGCTTAATTCAAAAGTGCAACACTATCTGACATATAAAATACAGTTTTAACTAACTTCTCTGACACTATCAAACATCACTTTAATAAAGTGCAGCAAATCAACATTCCTTTTAAGGGTGCAAACATTTTTCTGTACGGAGGTAGTGCATTTAATTGTACAATTAATACTGAAGTCAATTAATAACTTTAAACAGCAGCAACAATGCGAGGGACCAGTCATGAACCCCCAAAGTAGACCTTCGGTGGTCTACAAGGCGTGCATCCAGACCGCAATTCTGCCGCTCCAAACGTGTTTTTCTTCAGGTCTCTGTAAACAAATCAAAATTTGGGGCAACATTTGAAAAAGTTGTTTTAAAGCTTCTTTATAAAACTAGTAGGAAGCACCTTAATAGGTGCCAACTATGTAGAATAAAATCTGTGAATCATTCACTGTCCATGATCCGAATGTCATTTAAACAATTGAAATTTTTAGTGCAAAAACCTTGTCCAGGTAAAATGAACTTTCATACAGTCAACTTATTCACAATCATATGCAAGCTTATCTATTTTGGCTGCTTCCAAGGCAACACTTGGCACTGGTTACTTCCTGGCCTGGGAAGATCATAAGTCAAGGTTACACCTGATGACAGATAGACATCATGTGTCATGTACTCGTGTACAGTCAAGTCATGTCCTGCAATAAGAGTTTACGTGGCCTGGGTACGCGTGATCACTGGTGCTGTAGCCACTGCTGTTTCAGTTGTGGTTATGGTACACACTGTGGTCTTGGTGATGGCTTTAGGGGATGGTGTTGCAACTGGAGCGGCAGTGGTGACCACTTTGGCACTAGGTGGCACTGCTGGTGTCTTTGGTCTGGTATCCTTTAATTTTGGAGCAGTGTCTCTGAGTTTTCTTACATTTAAGGCATACCACCCTTGTCACCAAAGTGCGAAGTAAAGGTTACAGTTTCCCCTGCTTACAGGTCCCTGTCCCGGTGTCCTTCTCTGAGGTGAGATTCTACATCTCTCCGGTTGACAAATACCTCAGCGTACAAGCCTGGCTCCTTAATAAACCCCTAGCCTCTTTTTAGCTTGAAGGCCGCTACAGTGCCCTGCCTCAGCGGGGCCTGGTTTGTTTGTTTGTCCTTGCAGGCCTGAGCTTTAGCGCATAGATCCTTTTCATCAAAGGCTTTGCGCTAGGCCTGGTACTCTTTGTCCTTCCACTTAGAAGCAAGCTGCTGCTGGTACTCTTCCCAGCTAAGGACCTCCATTACTTCTCCTTCCTGTCTTTCTGCCCCAGGGAACCCAATCAGATCTGTCCCAGGCTCACCCAGCGGTTTACAGTCTTTTCGTCGTATATTTCACCTGGCATATTGGTGGGTTGGATCGGGGCTGTCATAAGGCTTTCCATCTCCATGGCCTGGTCCCATTCCCCCAGGATCTGAATCTGTCCGGATCCATAGCATGGTGGTGCAGCTAGTGGGACCACTAGGAGTTCCTCGGCTACCGGGGCAGGGTCGGTCACCTTACCTGCCGCTGCGGTGCCTACGGTTCCGGTCTACTACGCTGGCATCAGGGGCCTCCGGATAAGGTGCTGCACTTGCAGCTTCACTCCCAGCGCCGCCTTCCACTTGTTCTCGGTTCTCAGCTGCATTCGCAGGAGTTGGTCACTGAGCTCCTCCACTTCTTCTTGCAGGAACTCTGGGACTGTTGGTGACGGCTCGCCGCGGCTTCCATCCTGGTGGCTGGGGGAGTCCCCAGCTTCCACCCCACGCTTCGGGTCCTTGCTGCGTCCTCGTCTGGTTCCCGCTCTCTCCTGTGGGGGTGGAGCTTCTTCTTCTTCTTTCTCTCGCTATTCAGGATCAGGAGGTGGATCTCTGTTGCTGATGGGCATGTCCTCATGATGCAAAAGTATTTGGAGTGGGCGGCCATTGTTTTCACGCCGCGCAGCTAGTCCCCACCCACAATGGTGCACTTTTCTTTTCTACAGCTCCTCATGGCGCTATAATGGCGGCAGTTTTCACGGCAATTCACAATAACAGTCTCTCAATAAATCAGGGGGTATATTGTTTGTTTGTTATTTTAATATTTTTTACAGATGACAAGTGATGGTGAGTATGTACTCTGTTATATGTAATGTATGTACTGTATGTCTTTATGTATGTATTGTATGTAATGTATGAATGTATTCTATGTAGTATGTATGTAGTATATTGTATGTATGTATGATGTATGTAGTATGTATGTATGTATGTAGTATGTATGTAAAATGTATGTGGTATGTTGTATGTATGTAGTATGTTGTAAGTTGTATGTATGTAGTATGTATGTAGTATGTATGTATGTGGTATGTTGTATGTTGCATGTATGTATGTAGTATGTATGTAGTATATAGTATGTTGTATGTATGTACTATGTAGTACCATATGTATGTTTGTGTTTGTTTTTTTTTTACATTCAACACATTAGCCGGATGATGGGACTACTAATGTCCCATCATTGGCTAATGTGTCAATCACTGTCATTGAAGCAGGCATAGCCCGATGGGATTTGTAGTCCCATCGGACGATGCCTGCACACAGACACAGAGACCCCCGAGAGGCCCGTACAGACCCCCGAGAGGCCCGTACAGACCCCCGGCAGGCCCGCACAGACCCCCGAGAGGCCCGCACAGACCCCCGGCAGGCCCGCACAGACCCCCGGCACCCCGCCCAGACCCCCGAAGGCCCGCACAGACCCCCGGCAGCCCGCAGAGACCCCTGAGAGGCCCGCACAGACCTTCCACAGCCCGCACAGACCCTCGAGAGGCCCGCACAGACCCCCGGCAGGCCCACACAGACCCCCCACGGTCCCGCACAGACCCCGCCTGCACAAAAACAGACACGTAGTCTCCACCCACGCACCGCCCACACTCTTCCTTCCTCCGGAACTGGATGTGCAAGGAAAGAAAGAGTTTATTTTCATTCCGATATTTTTGTCCCATTGACTTGCATTAGTTTCCGGTATCGGAATCGGCGATACCCGATACTTTTTGGGTATCCTTCCGATCCAATCCGATATTTCAGGATATCGGAAGGTATCGCTCAACACTAGTAAATAGTCTTTATTTTTGTCTTTGACCTGTTTGTGGACTTTTTAGCACAAAAAATTGCACTCCAGGAGGAAACTAGAATATATTTGCGCCAAATTTTCCCACTTTTCAAAAAGTCGCAATTGAGGAATCAGCTGAAAAATCTGGAAACCCCATACTCTGCCTACATTGGTGAACATAAAAAAAATCAGGTCAACACATATACAATAGGCTTTAACCCCTTCATGATCCAGCCTATTTTGACCTTAATGACCTGGCCGTTTTTTGCAATTCTGACCAGTGTCCCTTTATGAGGTAATAACTCAGGAACGCTTCAACGGATCTTAGTGGTTCTGAGATTGTTTTTTCGTGACATATTGGGCTTCATGTTAGTGGTAAATTTAGGTTAATAAATTCTGCGTTTATTTGTGATAAAAACGGAAATATGGCGAAAATTTTGAAAATTTCGCAATTTTCACATTTTGAATTTTTATTCTGTTAAACCAGAGTTACGTGACACAAAATAGTTAATCAATAACATTTCCCGCACGTATACTTTACATCAGCACAATTTTGGAAACAACATTTTTTTTTGCTAGGAAGTTATAAGGGTTAAAATTTGACCAGCGATTTCTCATTTTTACAACGAAATTTACAAAACCATTTTTTTTAGGGGCCACCTCACATTTGAAGTCAGTTTGAGAGGTCTATATGGCTGAAAATACCCAAAAGTGACACCATTCTAAAAACTGCACCCCTCAAGGTGCACAAAATCACATTCAAGAAGTTTATTAACCCTTCAGGTGCTTCACAGCAGCAGAAGCAACATGGATGGAAAAAATGAACATTTAACTTTTTAGTCACAAAAATGATCTTTTAGCAACAATTTTTTTATTTTCCCAATGGTAAAAGGAGAAACTGAACCACGAAAGTTGTTGTCCAATTTGACTTGAGTATGCTGATACCTCATATGTGGGGGTAAACCACTGTTTGGGCGCACGGCAGGGCTTGGAAGGGAAGGAGCGCCATTTGACTTTTTGAATGAAAAATTATCTCCATCGTTAGCGGACACCATGTCGCGTTTGGAGAGCCCATGTGTGCCTAAACATTGGAGCTCCCCAACAAGTGACCCCATTTTGGAAACTGGACCCCCCAAGGAACTTATCTAGATTCCTAGTGAGCACTTTAAACCCTCAGGTGCTTCACAAATTGATCCGTAAAAATGAAAAAGTACTTTTTTTCACAAAAAATTTCTTTTCGCCTCAATTATTTCATTTTCACATGGGCAATAGGATAAAATGGATCCTAAAATTTGTTGGGCAACTTCTCCCGAGTACGCTGATACCTCATATGTGGGGTAAACCACTGTTTGGGCACACGGCAGGGCTCGGAAGGGAAGGCGTGCCATTTGAATTTTTGAATGGAAAATTAGCTCCAATTGTTAGCGGACACCATGTCGCGTTTGGAGAGCCCCTGTGTGCCTAAACATTGGAGCTCCCCCACAAGTGACCCCATTTTGGAAACTTGACCCCCAAGGAACTTATCTAGATGCATATTGAGCACTTTAAACCCCCAGGTGCTTCACAGAAGTTTATAACGCAGAGCCATGAAAATAAAAAATAATTTTTCTTTCCTTAAAAATGATTTTTTAGCCTGGAATTTCCTATTTTGCCAAGGGTAATAGGAGAAATTACCCTTTCACATGTACCCATTCAGATGGAGACGTTTATTCTCAGCGAGGTACGGCAAGTTTAGGACCTGGTATAAGAGAGATGCCGTAACGGGGCTACCAGGTACACATAAAATTGGCCATTTTTATGCGCTAAAAGCTTTCATTTTTCATATTTCTAGTGCAGTAATGCAGTTCAAATTTCGTTTTTCAAGTTTGTATGTTCTAGCGCTGCAGTGTGCTGCCTTATTTACTTAACTATATACGAGTTGGCGACTCTAGGTTCAGCACCTGTTCACACTGAGTCTATGTTTGGATGTGCCGGTCAGGTTTTTGAAATGTATTCTTTAGCCTTCTGATCGTGCACTCCGCCTCCTAGCTTCAGGTGTTTTAATTACAGCAGGTCCAATACCCCTCCACAGAGAGAGAGAATTTTAGTCTAGTAAGAGGTTTTCACATGTACCCATTCAGATGGAGACGTTTATTCTCAGCGAGGTAAGGCTAGTTTAGGACCTGGTATAAGAGAGATGCCGTAACGGGGCTACCAGGTACACATAAAATTGGCCATTTTTATGCGCTAAAAGCTCTCATTTTTCATATTTCTAGTGCAGTAATGCAGTTCAAATTTCGTTTTTCAAGTTTGTATGTTCTAGCGCTGCAGTGTGCTGCCTTATTTACTTACCTAATCACAACCCTAACCACAACCCTAATTCCAACCCTAACCCTAAGGCTATGTGCCCACGTATTTTCATCCCACCAATTTTCAGCGATGCCTATGACATCATATCTCTCTTCCTGCGTTAGCAACTCCAATTCTCCTTTTTCCCCTCATGCCCTGTGCATTTGTATCGACACATTTAAGTTTCTAGTTGGTTTCTCTTGCTCCTCTATTCCACTTCTTATAGCAGGGTTCTCAAAATAATTAATTAGCAGCATATTATTTCCTGGCAGTATACTTCCCATACCATATTGCTCTAGTTTAAAGCTCTCCTGATAAGTGTAGCAAGGCATCTACCAAATATGTGTTTTCCTGTTTCCGTAAGATGCAACCCAGCTCTACCAAGGAGTCGATCATACAGGTAATTCACTCCATGGTTAAGAAACCCAAAACATTGCTCATGGTACCATTGACATTGAAAAGGATTCTACAGGTGAACAACTGGCAATCTCCTTGGTCCATGTCCAACCACTGGGAGAATAGATGAGAAGACGACCTGTGCTTCCAGTTTCAGGCCGAGGTATTCCAGAGTTTATTTTACATGAAAGGGGGTATTATCGGTGTCAGACATGTAGATCAGGAGAGCAGACTGTCAGTCATTACAAGTCACACTGGTAACTTCCCCTTTCATTTACAATAACCTCTGGAGGCAGATTCTCAGGGAGATCTAAGTCCGGCCCATAGATCTTAACAGCTCATTTACATATTAAGAAAAACTTGGATTTAAGACATTGGATCGCAGATATTAAGGTACCATTGTATTCAACTTTCTATTACCTATATCCCATATAGATGGCTTGATGAGGGTTGAGGCTTGATGCTACTGAGAGATGCCCTTTAAAAAATTAAATTAACAATTAAAAGAACAATTAAGAGCAAATGAAAGTCAGGCAAAAAAGAAAAAAAATCTAAACAAACACAGGAGTAAATGCATTAATGAATCAGGCCCTGCAGTCACACTGTGTAAGAATTAGGCGGAATTTATAAATCTGCCCTAATGAGACTATATTTTACTTGCCGGTCTAATGTGAATAAATCGCTGCACGCAGAATGTTTCCTTCCCAGATGTTTTCCTAATACGTAGTTCACTTTATATAAAAGCAACAACTGATATTCCATAGTGTTCTGGCAGAGCGCTGGTTACATAACACACTGTGCATGGGGACGATTCTCCATAGTAATGTGAAGACATTCCCATTCCACCCCCTGCTGGTAATGATCTGCACTCACCATCCTGGTCCTGGTCTTTTTAAAAGCTTCCAATTGTTCATTCTTTTCATGATTGTTACTGATGGCGTGGTTACGTGGCGACATTAAAGTCCATAGTCTGAACCTTTCCAAAGCAGCGTACTTACTGAACATATCGAGCCCGGTTCATCATTTGCGTTTTTTTTATGTGATGATATTCACTGAAGTTTTGTGCACCAAAATAATCAAAGTGGTGCACACGGTTCATGAATTTTGGCATTAATTTTTTTTTTGTAACCACTTTTGATAGATTGCAGGCATATATGAGGTAGGGAAACATTATGATATAATTGATTATTAATTATATAAATATTTACATATCAACAATTGGGTTACTCCGGTTATATACATACTACCTAATATAGATAAGTCATTAGAAAACCCACCGAGACGTCCCATAGTCTCGGGGAGTGACTCAATACCTAGTCATATTGACATTTTCCGGGATAAAATATTAGGCCCACTTGCCAAACAAGCTGCCTCTTTTATCAAGGATACTTCTGATTTCTTGATTAAATTGGAGGCCACAAAAGTAAAACACTGAAATCATTTTAGCATCATTTGATGTAGCATCTTTGTATACTTCAATAAATCATGATACAGGTTTGGTAGCGGTACAGAGAAAACTCTGCAAAACAAACTACGCATCTAAAATGGTTGAAATAATTTTAAAATTATTGAAAATAGTTTTGAAATATAACTATTTCTTATTTGGTGACACCTTTTACATGCAAAAATGCGGGACCACAATGGGCACAAATATGGCGCCCGCTTGCTCAATGCAATGATGGCCATGGAGGAGGACGTCATTTATGTGTCCCACCACTTCAGCAAGGTTTTGTGGTGGTGGAGATACATAGATGATGTCTTCCTTCTGTGGATGGGCTCTGTAGAAGAACTAATGGACTTCCATAACTTCTTGAATGGTTTGGATCAGGACATAAAGTTTACCCTAACACATTCAGAGGCAGAGATACAGTTTTTCGATGTATTTGTTTAAAATAACAATGAAAAGCTAAGTGCCGCATTATTTTTGAAACCCACCGATAAGAACATTATATTAAGATTCGATAGTCATCATCTACATAGGATGGTAAATACATAATTATCATTCAGCCAATATTTACAGGCAAGGAGGATTGTCAGTGATGATATCACATTAGATAGATCATTGGAAGGGATGACAAAAAAAAATTTGGGGAATATTATTAGTGAAGGATTTGCGCTGAAAAAAACAAGAAGTGGGAGAAAAGCTAATACGTATTCATAAAACAAACAATTAATGGATAAAACCTAATAGAAGTAAAAGATAAATTGCAGTAGGCCCGATAGTAGGGATGAAAATTGAAAAATGTTATCCCTTCTATCGGGCCAACTGCAATTTATCTTTTACTTCTATTAGGTTTTATCCATTAAATGTTTGTTTTATGAATAAGTATTAGCTTTTCTCCCACTTCTTGTTTTTTTCAGCGCCAGTCTTTCACTAATAACATTTATAACCTTTTTGATTTCCTTGTGGTTGGTATCTAGATTCGCAGCAGCTATAAACCTGTTTACACTGGCTCCACTATATTTCTTTTTCTTCCCCCAAAATTTTTTGCATCTAAAATATCCCAAAACTTTACTGAACGATTGTAAAGATAAGGTGGTTAGTTTAGAACGTTCTACCCTATTGAATAAAATTACTAAAAAAGACAAAACTCTAAAGAGGTTGCCAATAGTAACCACTTCTTGTGAAGAGAGTAAGGAAATTACAAGTAGAATCACATGACATTGGCCGATGCTGGGAAAATGTCTCCCCGAGATAGAATATGGATGCCTAACATTGATCTCATACAAACGAGCCAGAAATATGCGGGATGGGATAGTTCGTTCAGATGTAGGTTCTCGTAAATCTTCCATTCAAACATCACTGACTGGTAAAAACAGAACTGGTTGTTACCCATGCTTAAGCTGTATTTATGGTCCTAACATTATGGGACTGGGACTTCAAGACTAGAATAAATCACCACAGATATACGATACATAAAAAGTGGCTAGATTTGCTGGTGTCGAAACATTTCACAGAAAGTGGACACCTGGAAAAAAAACTTAAAATTTAGGATTATTAATCATGTACCACCACCTAGAAGAGGTGGAGACCAATTCAGAATGTTAAAAATTAAAGAACTACAATGGATTGGCAGGCACGGTACTACATACGGAATGTGCCTCTGACTGTGGAGCCCATATGACAAAACGCCAATAAAATACTGTCAGTGCACAGTCCCTCCTTCGCACCCACTCCCCTTGGTGATGCACTAATTGGGAAGCCCAGCCGGCCAATGGTTCTTAAAGGGGAAGGTTCCTACGGCCACACCTACAGGGGTTAAATCCAGGTGTCCGAGCCAGTAACTTCCTCTTTCCCCCGGTGGACACCTGGAAGCTTTTGAACCACCCTCCCTCCCTTATAGATGTCAATGGGGTGTGAATTGCCAAACTGACTGGCGGATAGATGTAGATGCGTATTTAAAAAACAAAACAACTTAACGATTATCTACTATATAATTGTCTAAGGGTCACTGCTGTCTGTCCTTCTGTCTGTCCTTCTGTCTGTCTTTCTTTCTGTCACGGATATTCATTGGTCGCGGCCTCTGTCTGTCATGGAATCCAAGTCGCTGATTGGTCTTGCCAGCTGCCTGTCATGGCTGCCGCGACCAATCAGCGACGGCCACAGTCCAATTAGTCCCTCCCTACTCCCCTGCAGTCAATGCCCGGCGCCCGCTCCATACTCCCTGCAGTCACCGCTCACACAGGGTTAATGCCAGCGGTAACGGACAGCGTTACCGGCGCTATTAACCCTGTGTGACCAAGTTTTTACTATTGATGCTGCCTATGCAGCATCAATAGTAAAAGGATCTAATGTTAAAAATAATAATAAAAAAAAAATAATTATATACTCACCTTCCGCCGCCTTTCCTGCTCCTCGCGACGCTCCGGTAACCACTCCATGCAAGCGGCAGGTTCCGGTGGCAAGGATTGTATGCGACAAGGACCACCCATGACGTCACGGTCATGTGACCGCGACCTCATCACAGGTCCTGCATGCCTCCGCAAGAAGGACCTGCCATGACGTCACGGTCATGTGACCGCGACATGATCACGGGTCCTGCGCTACCAACCCTGGGACCGGAAGCTGCCGAGTGCACCGCACACAGGCGACATGACTACAAATGCTCCCTCGGAAGGTGAGTATGTTTATTTTTTATTTTTTAGCCTGTGACATACGTGACTGGCCAATATACTACGTGGCTGAGCAATATACTATGTGGTTGGGCAATATACTATGTGGCTCTGTGCTGTATACTACGTCGCTGTGCAATATACTACATGGCTCTGTGCTGTATACTACGTCACTGGGCAATATACTACGGAACTGGGCAATATACTACGTGGCTGGGCAATATACTACGTGTCTGGGCAATATACTATGTGGCTGGGCAATATACTACGTGACTGGGCAATATACTACGTGACTGGGCAATATACTACGTGGCTAGGCAATATACTACGTAGCTAGGCAAACGTGGCTGGGCAATATACTATGTGGCTGGGCAATATACTACGTCACTGGGCAATATACTACGTGGCTGGGCAATATACTACGTGACTAGGCAATATACTACAACACTGGGCAATATACTACGTGACTGGGCAATATACTACGTCGCTGGGCAATATACTATGTGGCTGGGCAATATACTACGCGGCTGGGCAATATACTACGTGACTAGGCAATATACTATGTGGTTGGGCAATATACTACGTGACTGGGCAATATACTATGTGGCTGTGCTATATACTACGTGGCTTGGCAATATACTACGTGGCTGGGCAATATAGTACTTCACTGGGCAATATACTACGTGACTGGGCAATATACTACGTGACTGGGCAATATACTACGTGGCTGGGCAATATACTACGTGACTGGGCAATATACTATGTGACTGGGCAATATACTACGTCACTGGGCAATATACTACGTGGCTGGGCAATATACTACGTGACTGGGCAATATACTACAACACTGGGCAATATACTACGTGACTGGGCAATATACTACGTCGCTGGGCAATATACTATGTGGCTGGGCAATATACTACGCGGCTGGGCAATATACTACGTGACTAGGCAATATACTATGTGGTTGGGCAATATACTACGTCGCTGGGCAATATACTACGTGGCTGGGCAATATACTACGTAACTGGGCAATATACTACGTGACTAGGCAATATACTACGTGGTTGGGCAATATACTACGTGACTGGGCAATATACTATGTGGCTGTGCTATATACTACGTGGCTTGGCAATATACTAGGTGGCTGGGCAATATACTACATCACTGGGCAATATACTACATGACTGGGCAATATACTACGTGGCTGGGCAATATACTACGTGGGTGGGCAATATACTACGTCACTGGGCAATATACTACGTGGCTGGGCAATATACTACGTGGGCTGTGCAATATACTACGTGGACATGCATATTCTAGAATACCCGATGCGTTAGAATCGGGCCACCATCCAGTGTATATATAACTAGCTATTGTTAACGTTGCTAAGTCACAGCGAGAGAAGCGGAGGAGGGCAAAGGCTCGTACCTGTGGAGCGCCCCCAGACACAGGGCCACAAGTTCTCGGTACCAGGCTTCTCTGGTCTCTGGTTCGGTTCTGAGGCTGTCACGGTGGCTAGACCTGGTCCGCGACCCTGCTAAGGCGGCAGTTTTGGCGGGAATCTTGTGACAGATAGCAATACACAGTCCTTGCAATAAATCACAGTCCAACACGTTTCAATCACAGTTCCAAGGCACACATGACCTGCTTCTCAGGCTTAAGTAGGATCCTGTTCGTGACGCCAAGTTGGAGTGCCCCCAGACACAGGGCCACGAGTTCTCGGTACCGGGCCTCTCTGGTTCGGTTCTGAGGCTGTCACGGTGGCTAGACCTGGTCCGCGACCCTGCTAAGGGGTATCCAATAAAGGTGGTGCAGTCTGTCAGGGGTTCGTGACGCCACCTGTGGTGTTTGGTTAGGGTGACCGACGCTGCTGTGGGGTCCGCTGGGGTGATGGAATGGCAGCTGGATGGTATACCTTCCCACAGGTGAAGTATGTCCCCAGGGCTTCCCAGTAAGGTGGATGGTGAGAGGTGCAGTCAATAACGAGGACACAGGGTTGCAGTCTCTTTACCTCTTTACTGAAGACTTCAGGATCCTCAATCCAGAGCACGTTTAACAGGGCTATCTGAGACCGGGCGGTCCGATGGGCACTTCCAGAGTTTCCTTCGCAGATGGAAATCGTTGCCTACCACTAGCGCCTGTTTGTGTTGTAATCCTACCCTGCTGAGCATTCGGAATAGTCCTCACAACTGCTGTTCTCGTACGTCGTTCTCTACAGCTCTCTCTCTCTTTAGTTCCAGATGTTGCTAGTTTCTCGTCCCCCAGATATGTTATGGCTAGGACGCACCCGTATGACGGGAAGGCCTGGAGATCTTCCGGGACCCTAGAGACGCCCCTCTCCCACTGTTGCCCCCTATGTCTTTGTAGGAAATTTAAGGTAGACAGCCAACCTATAATTAACTGTCCTGCGGAGTTCGAAGTAAGGCCTAGAGTCAGTTACTCCCGCGGTGTTCCGGCCACCGGCTACGCGCCTCAGTAGGATGTTGCCTCGGTCTCACGGCACGACTCCTACTGGCTCTCCTTTGTGCTTGATCTCGTTTACACTGTTCCACAATATCCTTCCCTTCGTGTCTCTTTCTTAGGATACCGCCGCAAGGTAGTGCAGGCGTGGTTCCGTTACGTTCTGTTCGCTAGGCACCTGCTAGGTTCCCACGCCTGACAGGGACCCCCCTGTGTCTTCTCCCTTCAACACCCCCTGCCACGGGATGTTGCCTGAATCCAACCCAGTCAGCTTCTGACTAACTTCCTCCCCGACCCCTAGTTTTACCAGTGTGAGGAGTGGCCCAATAAATAAAGCCTTTTGCTCCCCCTAGTGGCCGGAGTGTGAAGTGTAAAGTGTTCTGGTGATACCTGGTCAGGAGAACTCCTTTAGTGCCATCAGACGTACCATCACTCCCCTTAGTGGCAGAGCGTCATACTGCAACGACCAGATCTCTGGGGCGTTGCACTCCCCCCGGTTAAATCCAGTACTCCTGGACTGGGAAGAAGAACAACAATACATTGCAGCAAAAGACATACAAAATTTTGAAATGCTAAAACAAGTAAATAGAACAATGCTTCCCTTTATGGGAGGTGAGGACACTTGAACGTTACAAACAAAATTAAATATTTTTAAATAACATGTTGACTATAAATAACTCTCAGTACCCAGCCGGGTATTCTACCAAGAGCAAACTTTGAACAATAATTTAACTTTTTCCTTTAAGGGCGTATAAGCTGAACCCACTAAAGGCCTACTATAAAATACTATATAAATAACTCAATTTTTCTTTCGGTTCTTACTTCCCCAATGCAGGACCGCCTAGCTCCTTGGCTGGGCCTACTGTCATTGTGCCGACCATCTTTCTACAGTTCTCAGGAGGACTCTCTCTCTAACCCCTACGGGTTCACTTTCAAGCTTTCCTGTCCTCAGTCTCTATCAACATTATCAAACTTTCTAAATTTCAACATTATTAACGTGTCAACTTTTATTAAAGCAATCATGTAAACATTCCCTTTAAGAGGGACGCAAGTCTCTAGGAGGTACTGCAGATTCTCTCTCTGTCTGCAAGTCCACTGAAAGCAAGACCTTCTGCATCATGTCCAGAAGCATTATCTTCGCAAAGTCTTCTTTCGCTTGTAAAACCAGTAGGGAGCACCTTTAAGAAGGTGCAAACTATATACAAAAACAGTTTTGAATCATTCACCGTCCATGATCCGGCAGTCTTTCGAACAATGATAACTCTGTGCAAAAGTAGAAAAAGAACTATAAACAATAGGGATCCCGGGTAAACAAAGGGACCTGTTATGAACAGGTAATTCAGAACCACAATGGACATTGAAGTTCAGAGCACACAAAGTGACCTGACAAATACCAAAAACAAAGGACGAGCTCTGAGACGTGGGAACTCTGCTGACCGCAATCCCTAATCCTAACACACCACACTAGAGGCAGCCGTGGATTGCGCCTAACGCTCCCTATGCAACTCGGCACAGCCTGAGAAACTAACTAGCCCTGAAGATAGAAAAATAAGCCTACCTTGCCTCAGAGAAATTCCCCAAAGGAAAAGGCAGCCCCCCACATATAATGACTGTGAGTAAGATGAAAACACAAACACAGAGATGAAATAGATTTAGCAAAGTGAGGCCCGACTTACTGAATAGACCGAGGATAGGAAAGATAGCTTTGCGGTCAACACAAAAACCTACAAACAACCACGCACTAACGGTACGGAGGTGCTCCCTCTGCGTCTCAGAGCTTCCAGCAAGCAAGAAAAACCAATATAGCAATCTGGACAGAAAAAATAGCAAACAAAAATAACACAAGCAAAACTTAGCTTATGCAGGATAGACAGGCCACAGGAACGATCCAGGAGGAAGCAAGACCAATACTAGAACATTGACTGGAGGCCAGGATCAAAGCACCAGGTGGACTTAAATAGAGCAGCACCTAACAACTTAACCTCATCACCTGAGGAAGGAAACTCAGAAGCCGCAGTACCACTCTCATCCACAGGAGGGAGCTTGGCCACAGAATTCACAACAGGGACCCCTTTAAGAAATAACCCTGGTCGGGTTTAAAGCAGCAGCAAAAGCAGGAAATAGTCAACTATTTACATATTCGGATTTTCGAGGTTTATTTCCTCGGCGTTAGTGGTCGTGACAACTCCACCAGCAGCAGTGGGCGGGGCCACCCCGCCGGGTATTCGCGGGCCCTCGGTGTGGTCACAGGAGATCCCGGGCTCCAGTCAGGGGTCTGTGTGGTGATTGTCCTGGACCTCGCAACAACCGAGACGCCAACCACTCCTGAGGTCGAGCTCTCCGCCACCACTGTAGTAGCAGTGTCCACGGTGCAAGTGGTGGTTTTCACAATGGTGCATGTAGGGGTCACCACCATGGTCTTGGTGACGGTCGTGGTCCGGTCACAAGGGGGCACCCTCGCTATGGGGGACGGCTTTTCCGCCGCTTTGATCGATGATGTCATGGGTACTGGCCGCTTGCGCACATTCAGGGCGAACCACCCCCTCTCCCCGAAGTACAGGGTGTAGGTGACTTCGTCCCCCTTGTATAGATCCCGGTCCGGGTGGCCTTCCTTGAGATGGGACTCCACATCCCTCCAGTTTACGAACACCTCAGAATACAGGTCCGGCTCCTTAATGAAGCCCCATCCCCCACGGAGCTTAAAGTCCACTACGGTGCCCTGCCTGCGTGGGGCCTGGTGAGCAATGCGGTCCCTGCAGGCCCGATCCTTTATCTCAAGATCCCGCCGATAGTGAGCTTCCCGCTGGGCCTGTTGCTGTTTCTCCTGCTCTTCCCACTGCCGATCCAGCTGGGACTGGTACTCCTCCCAGCTAAGGACCTCCACCATCTCCCCTTCTCGTGTCTTCACCCCGGGGAACCCCATGAAGTCAGATCCCGGGTTCACCCAGCGGCACACCGTGCGCTCCGCATATACCTCGCCTGGCATGGTGAGCGGCGAGATCGGGGCCTTTAAGAAGTGCTGTGCTCCATGCCCGTGGCCTGGTCCCATTGCGGAAGGCGTTGGAGCTTGTGGGTCCCCGGGGAAGGGGGCGCTGCGACCGGATCTATCAACAAGTCTTCCACTGGCAGGGTAGGGTCGGCGGACTCACCGGTCGGCGCGGCTTCCTCCGTTGCAGCCGACTCCAAGGGTGGTACAGGATCCGGGGTCGGGAGTTCATCCGCTGGTGCCTCCTGACACGAGGCCTTGGTCTCAAGCCTCCACTGGAGCAGCTGCTCCGCCAGGTCCTCCATCTCACCCTGCAGGAGTCCGGTCCCGGATGTAAGGCTCTGGCTGTTGTACTCGTCCGGGTGGCTGGGGGAGCTGTTGTGAATTCTGTGGCAGAGCTTCCTCCTGTGGTCACAAGTGGTACTGCGGCTTCTGAGTTTCCTTCCTCAGGTGATGAGGTTAAGTCGTTAGGTGCTGCTCTATTTAACTCCACCTAGTGCTTTGCTCCTGGCCTCCAGTCAATGTTCTAGTATTGGTCTTGCTTCCTCCTGGATCGTTCCTGTGGCCGTCTGCTCTGCATAAGCTAAGTTTTGCTTGTGTTATTTTTGTTTTGCTATTTTTTCTGTCCAGCTTGCTTAATTGGTTTTACTTGCTTGCTGGAAGCTCTGGGACGCAGAGGGAGCACCTCCGTACCGTTAGTCGGTGCCGAGGGTCTTTTTGCCCCTCTGCGTGGTTGTTTGTAGGGTTTTGTGTTGACCGCAAAGTTATCTTTCCTATCTTCGGTCTGTTCAGTTAGTTGGGCCTCACTTTGCTAAATCTATTTCATCTCTGCGTTTGTATTTTCATCTCTACTCACAGTCATTATATGTGGGGGGCTGCCTTTTCCTTTGGGGTATTTCTCTGAGGCTAGGTAGGCTTGTTTTTCTATCTTAGGCCTAGCTAGTTTCTCAGGCTGTGCCGAGTTGCATAGGGAGCGTTAGGCGCAATCCACGGCTGCCTCTAGTGTGGTTGGATAGGATTAGGGATTGCGGTCAGCAGAGTTCCCACGTCTCAGAGCTCGTCCTATGTCTTTTGGTTATTGTCAGGTCACTTGGTGTGCTCTGAACTTCAAGGTCCATTGTGGTTCTGAATTACCTAATCATAACAGGGAGCCCTCTGCTTCAACCCCGCTGTCTGGACCTGAGCGGCCGGCCATGGCGTCCTCCACGTGAATCGCCTCCGGGTCTCTTTCCCGCTCTCTTCTTCGTGGGTGGTTTTGTTTCTTGTTCCTCCGCCCCCCATTGAGGATCAGGAGGCGGATCTCAGCTGCTGACGGACACGTCCTCAATGTACAGAAATATTTAGACTAGGCGGCCATTATCTTTTGCGCTCTCCAGCTTACTCACGCCCACTTCCACGCCCTTCTTCTTCTCTTGCGCTCCTATGGCGGCAGTTTTGGCGGGAATCTTGCGACAGATAGCAATACACAGTCCTTGCAATAAATCACAGTCCAACACGTTTCAATCACAGTTCCAAGGCACACATGACCTGCTTCTCAGGCTTAAGTAGGATCCTGTTCGTGACGCCAAGTTGGAGTGCCCCCAGACACAGGGCCACGAGTTCTCAGTACCGGGCCTCTCTGGTTCGGTTCTGAGGCTGTCACGGTGGCTAGACCCGGTCCGCGACCCTGCTAAGGGGCATCCAATAAAGGTGGTGCAGTCTGTCAGGGGTTCGTGACGCCACCTGTGGTGTTCGGTTAGGGTGACCGACGCTGCTGTGGGGTCCGCTGAGGTGATGGAATGGCAGCTGGATGGTATACCTTCCCACAGGTGAAGTATGTCCCCAGGGCTTCCCAGTAAGGTGGATGGTGATGGTGTGAGGTGCAGTCAATAACGAGGACACAGGGTTGCAGTCTCTTTACCTCTTTACTGAAGACTTCAGGATCCTCAATCCAGAGCACGTTTAACAGGGCTATCTGAGACCGGGCGGTCCGATGGGCACTTCCAGAGTTTCCTTCGCAGATGGAAATCGTTGCCTACCACTAGCGCCTGTTTGTGTTGTAATCCTACCCTGCTGAGCATTCGGAATAGTCCTCACAACTGCTGTTCTCGTACGTCGTTCTCTACAGCTCTCTCTCTCTTTAGTTCCAGATGTTGCTAGTTTCTCGTCCCCCAGATATGTTATGGCTAGGACGCACCCGTATGACGGGAAGGCCTGGAGATCTTCCGGGACCCTAGAGACGCCCCTCTACCACTGTTGCCCCATATGTCTTCGTAGGAAATTTAAGGTAGACAGCCAACCTATAATTAACTGTCCTGCGGCGTTCGAAGTAAGGCCTAGAGTCAGTTACTCCCGCAGTGTTCCGGCCACCGGCTACGCGCCTCAGTAGGATGTTGCCTCGGTCTCACGGCACGACTCCTACTGGCTCTCCTTTGTGCTTGATCTCGTTTACACTGTTCCACAATATCCTTCCCTTCGTGTCTCTTTCTTAAGATACCGCTGCAAGGTAGTGCAGGCGCGGTTCCATTACGTTCTGTTCTGTTCGTTAGGCACCTGCCAGGTTCCCACGCATGACAGGAACCCCCCTGTGTCTTCTCCCTGCAACACCCCCTGCCACGGGATGCCTGAATCCAACCCAGTCAGCTTCTGACTAACTTCCTCCCCGACCCCTAGTTTTACCAGTGTGAGGAGTGGCCCAATAAATAAAGCCTTTTGCTCCCCCTAGTGGCCGGAGTGTGAAGTGTAAAGTGTTCTGGTGATACCTGGTCAGGAGAACTCCTTTAGTGCCATCAGACGTACCATCACTCCCCTTAGTGGCAGAGCGTCATACTGCAACGACCAGATCTCTGGGGCGCTGCACTTGCTCTTGGCCTGTCCATCGTGGAGAGGAGCTCTGTCATGATTCCAATGGCAGGGAATCACAAAAGGACAAGCACCAACGAGCTCTAGGGTGATGGAACCTGAGCTGACCGCGACCCTAAACCTGAACACACAAATAACAATAGCCGGGGAACGTGCCTACGTTGATCCTAGACGTCTCGCACCAGCCGAAGATCTAACTTCCCCTATTAGAAGAAACACAGACCTCTCTTGCCTCCAGAGAAATACCCCACAGAAATAGCAGCCCCCCACATATAATGACGGTGAAATGAGAGGAAGGCACATACACAGTATGAAAACAGATTCAGCAAAATGAGGCCCGCTAAAACTAGATAGCAGAGGATACAAAAGTAAACTGCGCGGTCAGCAAAAAACCCTTCAAAAAACCATCCTGTAATTACTTGAACTCATGTTCCAACTCATGGAACATGAGGAGCAATTACAGCCCACTAAAGCAACCAGCAGCAAAGAGACAATTATATGCAAGCTGGACAAGACAAAAATAAAGCAAAACGTGGAACAAGAAAATCAAAACTTAGCTTGTCCTGAAGATTACTGAAGCCGGAAGCTGAGGTAACAAAACACTCTGATAACCTTGATAGCCGGCGGGGAAATGACAAGAAAGCCCGGTTAAATAGGAAACTCCCAAATCCTAATAGAACAGGTGGACACCAGAGACAGCAGAACACAAATCACCCAGTACCATCAGTAACCACCAGAGGGAGCCCAAAAACAGAACTCACAACAGTACCCCCCCTTGAGGAGGGGTCACCGAACCCTCACGAGAACCACCAGGGCGACCAGGATGAGCCCTATGAAAAGCGCGGACCAAATCATCAGCATGAACATCAGAGGCAACCACCCAAGAATTATCCTCCTGACCATAACCCTTCCACTTGACCAAATATTGGAGTTTCCGTCTGGAAACACGAGAATCCAAGATCTTCTCCACAACATACTCCAATTCTCCCTCCACCAGCACCGGAGCAGGAGGCTCAAGCGAAGGAACAACAGGTACCTCATACCTCCGCAACAACGACCGATGGAACACATTATGAATAGCAAACGATGCCGGGAGATCCAAACGAAACGACACAGGGTTAAGAATTTCCAAGATCCCATAAGGACCGATGAACCGAGGCTTGAACTTAGGAGAAGAGACCTTCATAAGAACAAAACGAGAAGACAACCACACCAAGTCCCCAACACGAAGTCGAGGACCCACGCGGCGACGGCGATTAGCAAACTGCTGAGCCTTCTCCTGGGATAACTTCAAATTGTCCACCACATGACTCCAAATCCGATGCAACCCATCCACCACCATGTCCACTCCAGGATAATCAGAAGGCTCCACCTGACCAGAGGAAAAACGAGGATGAAACCCCGAATTACAAAAGAAAGGAGAAACCAAGGTAGCAGAACTAGCCCGATTATTAAGGGCAAACTCGGCCAGCGGCAAAAAGGTAACCCAGTCATCCTGATCAGCAGAAACAAAACACCTCAAATAAGTTTCCAAGGTCTGATTAGTTCGCTCCGTCTGGCCATTCGTCTGAGGATGGAATGCAGACGAAAAGGACAAATCAATGCCCATCTTAGCACAGAACGTCCGCCAAAATCTAGACACAAACTGGGATCCCCTGTCAGAAACGATGTTCTCCGGAATCCCATGCAAACGAACCACGTTCTGGAAAAACAGAGGGACCAACTCAGAGGAGGAAGGCAACTTAGGCAAGGGTACAAGATGAACCATTTTAGAAAAGCGGTCACACACAACCCAGATGACAGACATTTTTTGAGAGACAGGGAGATCCGAAATAAAGTCCATGGAAATGTGTGTCCAAGGCCTCTTCAGGATAGGTAAAGGTGACAACAATCCACTGGCTCGAGAACAGCAAGGCTTAGCCCGAGCACAAACCTCACAAGACTGCACAAAAGAACGCACATCCCTCGACAAGGAAGGCCACCAAAAAGACCTGGCCACCAAGTCTCTAGTACCAAATATTCCAGGATGACCTGCCAACGGAGAAGAATGGACCTCGGAGATGACTCTACTGGTCCAACTATCCGGAACAAACAGTCTCTCAGGCGGACAACGATCAGGTTTACCCGCCTGAAACTCCTGCAAAGCACGTCGCAAGTCTGGGAAGACGGCCGACAAAATCACCCCATCCCTAAGGATACCAGTGGGCTCAGAATTTCCAGGGGAGTCAGGCACAAAACTCCTAGAAAGAGCATCCGCCTTCACATTCTTTGAACCTGGCAGGTATGAAACCACAAAATTGAAACGAGAGAAAAACAGTGACCAACGAGCCTGTCTAGGATTCAGACGCCTGGCAGACTCAAGGTAAATCAGATTTTTGTGATCAGTCAAGACCACCACACGATGTCTAGCACCCTCCAGCCAATGACGCCACTCCTCAAATGCCCACTTCATGGCCAAAAGTTCCCAATTACCCACATCATAATTCCGCTCAGCGGGCGAAAATTTTCTAGAAAAGAACGCACATGGCTTCATCACCGAGCAATCGGAGCTTCTCTGTGACAAAACCGCCCCCGCTCCAATCTCGGAAGCATCAACCTCAACTTGGAAAGGAAGCGAAACATCAGGCTGACGCAACACAGGAGCAGAAGAAAACCGGCGTTTAAGTTCCCGAAAGGCCTCCACAGCCACAGGAGACCAATCAGCAACATCAGCACCCTTCTTAGTCAAATCCGTCAAAGGCTTAACAACACTAGAAAAATTAGTTATAAAACGACGATAGAAATTAGCAAAGCCTAAGAACTTCTGCAGACTCTTAAGAGATGCAGGCTGCGTCCAGTCACAAATAGCCCGAACCTTGACGGGATCCATCTCAATAGTAGAAGGGGAAAAAATATACCCCAAGAAAGAAATCTTCTGGACTCCAAAGAGACACTTTGAGCCCTTTACAAACAAGGAATTAGCCCGCAGGACCTGAAACACCTTCCTGACCTGCTGAACATGAGACTCCCAGTCATCATAAAAAACCAAAATATCATCCAAATACACAATCATAAATTTATCCAGATATTCACGGAAAATATCGTGCATAAAGGACTGGAAGACTGAAGGAGCATTAGAAAGTCCGAAAGGCATTACCAAATACTCAAAATGGCCCTCAGGCGTATTAAATGCGGTTTTCCACTCATCACCTTGCTTTATTCGTATAAGATTATACGCACCCCGAAGATCAATCTTAGTGAACCATTTAGCCGCAAGATTATTCAAGCTGGAAGCTAAACTCTGGACGTCCATGATAAACAGCTAAGGTCAGAGCCATTCAAGGATTAAGAGGAGGAAAAAAAAAAAAAAAATCAGCCTGGCTGCAATTAAGGCTAGGCAGCAACCTCAGAGGAGAGAAAAAAAAAAAAAAACTTCCTCAGACTACTTTTCCTCCTACTTCAGCCCAAACATTTTGGCCGGCTATACTGTCATGATTCCAATGGCAGGGAATCACAAAAGGACAAGCACCAACGAGCTCTAGGGTGATGGAACCTGAGCTGACCGCGACCCTAAACCTGAACACACAAATAACAATAGCCGGGGAACGTGCCTACGTTGATCCTAGACGTCTCGCACCAGCCGAAGATCTAACTTCCCCTATTAGAAGAAACACAGACCTCTCTTGCCTCCAGAGAAATACCCCACAGAAATAGCAGCCCCCCACATATAATGACGGTGAAATGAGAGGAAGGCACATACACAGTATGAAAACAGATTCAGCAAAATGAGGCCCGCTAAAACTAGATAGCAGAGGATACAAAAGTAAACTGCGCGGTCAGCAAAAAACCCTTCAAAAAACCATCCTGTAATTACTTGAACTCATGTTCCAACTCATGGAACATGAGGAGCAATTACAGCCCACTAAAGCAACCAGCAGCAAAGAGACAATTATATGCAAGCTGGACAAGACAAAAATAAAGCAAAACGTGGAACAAGAAAATCAAAACTTAGCTTGTCCTGAAGATTACTGAAGCCGGAAGCTGAGGTAACAAAACACTCTGATAACCTTGATAGCCGGCGGGGAAATGACAAGAAAGCCCGGTTAAATAGGAAACTCCCAAATCCTAATAGAACAGGTGGACACCAGAGACAGCAGAACACAAATCACCCAGTACCATCAGTAACCACCAGAGGGAGTCCAAAAACAGAACTCACAACAGAGCTCGGCACGAGCCGCCCGTAATGAAATGTAGTTGCATTTTCTCTGCTGATGTAATTAATAAACTATGACTGACCTGTTCAACCCACCTAAGCTTGTCGGTCTTTTCATTACGGGAATGGTGGAGGGGGAGAAGGCACTGTTTACGACACACAGGTCTACACAGTCTAAGAATAGACTAAAGTGTTGAATACACTAAAGCCTTACGGACTTAAAGGGAACCTGTCACCCCCAGGGCCTATTAAGGTAAAAGAGCCACCTTCAGCAGCACTAAAGGTACCGTCACACTCAGCAACTTTTGAGCGATAACGATAGCGATCTGTGACGTTGCAGAGTCCTGGATAGCAATCTCGTTGTGTTTGACACGCAGCAGCGATCAGGATCCTGCTGTGACATCGCTGGTCGGAGCTAGAAGGTCAGAACTTTATTTTGTCGTCAGGTCACCCGCTGTCATCTCTGGATCGGCGTGTGTGACGCCGATCCAGCGATGAGTCCCCGGGTAACTAGGGTAAACATCGGGTTACTAAGCGCACGGTCACGCTTAGTAACCCGATGTTTACCCTGGTTACCATTGTAAAAGTAAAAAAAAACAAACCACTACATACTTACATTCCGGTGTCTGTCACGTCCCTCGCCCTCAGATTCCCGCACTGACTGTGAGCGCCGGCCGTAAAGCAGAGCACAGCGGTGACGTAACCGCTGTTCTTTACGGCTGGCCCTCACAGTCAGTGCGGGAATCTGAGGGCGAGGGACGTGACAGACACCGGAATGTAAGTATGTAGTGTTTTTTTTTTTTTTTTACATTTACAATGGTAACCAGGGTAAACATCGGGTTACTAAGCGCGGCCCTGCGCTTAGTAACCCGATGTTTACCCTGGTTACCCAGGGACTTCGGCATCGTTGGCCGCTGGAGAGCTGTCTGTGTGTGTCTTTTATAAATTCTGCGCCACATCTGTATTGCATCCAGGAGGTATGATTTCTCCCTGACTCAAGCACCTCGCAGCCGTCCATCATCCCACCGGGCACCGCCACCTCTCTGTCTTGTGCCGTCACCGTCGCCTGCGCTCTGCAATTATTTCTCGGGCATGTGCCGTGCACGCTGCCCTGGGACATACATCAAGTGATGTAAGTAGATTGCGCCTGCACACAGTGGAGGCCCCAGATCCCGCCCCGCAGTGTGTTATGATGTATTCACACTGTGGGCTAGGAATCTGGCATTGTGCGCAGGCGCGATCTAATTACATCACTTGATTTTGGGGGAAAGATGGGTTGCGTCTTACAGGCCGGATGCACTTACCAGGAGACACATCCCAGGTTGATGCGCGGCAGTTTCCCAGAAGATCGGTGGTGTGGGGTCTCCGCCGGCATTTGTGGAAATCCCGGAACTCCCACACATCCATCCTAGGTTGGTGCGCAAACTTTTGTAGATGCTCGGTGGTACGGGAGCTCCGCCGACATTTTGTGAAAGGCTGGAGCCCCCGCACTGCCATTGCTGTAATGAGTTGGCCTCCATGAAAATGGCCACCGGAGGCGGCGCATGCGCAGAATGAGATTTCAGGAGATCTCAGACTTTTCTGACAGTGCCAAGCTTTTCCTTTCTACTAATAGCAGAATAGATACAATGTCTAAAGACACAAAGGTTTCTTCTAAACATAGATCTTCAGGACACTGGTCCAAACAGTGCATCCTCCAATACTGCAGGGAAACGTGGCTTTACCTCTGCAGCAGAGGGCAGGGGCACTGAAGTTAGCCAGATCCAGCAATCAGGGTAACTTTAGGGTATCTGTATATTGCTTCAATTAGGCGCCGATTTGTTTTCCCAGCCAATGGGTTCCTGCAGAACTGGGCCGACTTCTCAGTTGGCTACAGGCTCTACGCTAGGGACGGGCTGCACCTCAATGGGGAGGGTGCAGCTGTGCTGGGGGAGAGAATGGCTAGAAGGTTGGAGGAGTGTTTAAACTAGGAATTGGGGGGGAGGGTATTCATTTTATAGGAGGGGAAGATAGTGCAGATAGAGACCTGGGCACAAATAAGGAAGTTGGGGGTGGCGGTGGCATGGGGGGTGGGGTCAGAACAGTTAATAATTTAAGAAATAGAAGTACAGAGAGGAACATAAAGTGCATGTATACTAATGCCAGAAGCCTCGCCAACAAAATGGACGAATTAGAACTAATGTTGTTGGAGCATAATTATGACATGGTGGGGATATCTGAAACGTGGCTGGATGAGAGCCATGACTGGGCTGTTAACTTGCAGGGCTATAGCCTGTTCAGAAATGACCGTACAGATAAGCGAGGGGGAGGGGTGTGTCTATATGTAAAATCATCCTTAAAACCCATCCTGCGCGATAATATAGGTGAATTTAATGAAAATGTAGAATCCCTGTGGGTGGAGATAAGGGGAGGGGGAAAAAATAATAAATTACTGATAGGGGTTTGTTATAAATCTCCAAAAGTAATGGAAGCAATGGAGAATATCCTCGTAAAGCAAATAGATGAAGCTGCGACTCAAGGAGAAGTCATTATTATGGGGGACTTCAACTACCCTGAAATAGATTGGGGAACAGAAACCTGCAGTTCCAGCAAAGGTAATCGGTTTTTGACAATTATGAGAGACAATTACCTTTCACAACTGGTTCAGGACCCAACAAGAAGGGGGGCACTGCTAGACCTAATATTAACCAACAGGCCAGACCGCATATCAAATATAAGGGTTGGGGGTCACTTGGGGAACAGTGATCACAAAATAATAAGTTTTCATGTATCCTTTAATAAGATGTGTAGTAGAGGGGTTACAAGGACACTAAACTTCAGGAGGGCAAATTTCCAACGGATGAGAGAGGATCTTGGTGCAATTAACTGGGACGATATCCTGAGACACAAAAATACACAAAGAAAATGGGAGACGTTTATTAGCATCCTGGATAGGACCTGTGCACAGTATATACCGTATGGGAATAAACATACTAGAAATAGGAGGAAACCAATATGGCTAAATAGAGCTGTAAGGGGCGCAATAAGTGACAAAAAGAAAGCATTTAGAGAATTAAAGGAAGTAGGTAGTGAGGAGGCATTAAATAAATACAGAAAATTAAATAAATTCTGTAAAAAGCAAATCAAGGCAGCAAAGATTGAGGCAGAGAGACTCATTGCCAGAGAGAGTAAAAATAATCCTAAAATATTCTTTAACTACATAAATAGTAAGAAACTAAAAAATGATAGTGTTGGCCCCCTTAAAAATAGTCTGGGTGAGATGGTGGATGAGGATGAGGAAAAAGCCAATATGCTAAATGACTTTTTTTCATCAGTATTTACACAAGAAAATCCCATGGCAGACAAAATGTCTAGTGATAAAAATTCCCAATTAAATGTCACCTGCTTAACCCAGCAGGAAGTGCGGCGGCGTCTAAAAATCACTAAAATTGACAAATCTCCGGGCCCGGATGGGATACACCCTCGAGTACTGCAGGAATTAAGTACAGTCATTGATAGACCATTATTTTTAATCTTTAAAGACTCCATAATAACAGGGTCTGTGCCGCAGGACTGGCGTATAGCAAATGTGGTGCCAATATTCAAAAAGGGAACAAAAACTGAACTCGGAAATTATAGGCCAGTAAGCTTAACCTCTACTGTGGGTAAAATCCTGGAGGGCATTCTAAGGGACGCTATACTGGAGTATCTGAAGAGGAATAACCTCATGACCCAGTATCAGCACGGGTTTACTAGGGACCGTTCATGTCAGACTAATTTGATCAGTTTCTATGAAGAGGTAAGTTCCGGATTGGACCAAGGGAACCCAGTGGATGTAGTGTATATGGACTTTTCAAAAGCTTTTGATACGGTGCCACACAAAAGGTTGATACATAAAATGAGAATAATGGGGATAGGGGAAAATATGTGCAAGTGGGTTGAGAGCTGGCTCAGGGATAGGAAACAAAGGGTGGTTATTAATGGAGCACACTCGGACTGGGTAGCGGTTAGCAGTGGGGTACCACAGGGGTCAGTATTGGGCCCTCTACATTTTAACATATTTATTAATGACCTTGTAGGGGGCATTCAGAGTAGAATTTCAATATTTGCAGATGACACTAAACTCTGCAGGGTAATCAATACAGAGGAGGACAATTTTATATTACAGGATGATTTATGTAAACTAGAAGCTTGGGCTGATAAATGGCAAATGAGCTTTAATGGGGATAAATGTAAGGTCATGCACTTGGGTAGAAGTAATAAGATGTATAATTATGTGCTTAATTCTAAAACTCTGGGCAAAACCGTCAATGAAAAAGACCTGGGTGTATGGGTGGATGACAAACTTAAATTCAGTGGCCAGTGTCAGGCAGCGGCTGCAAAGGCAAATAAAATAATGGGATGCATTAAAAGAGGCATAGATGCTCATGAGGAGAACATAATTTTACCTCTATACAAGTCACTAGTTCGACCACACTTAGAATACTGTGCACAGTTCTGGTCTCTGGTGTTTAAGAAAGACATAGCTGAACTGGAGCGGGTGCAGAGAAGAGCGACCAAGGTTATTAGAGGACTGGGGGGTCTGCAATACCAAGATAGGTTATTACACTTGGGGCTATTTAGTTTGGAAAAGCGAAGACTAAGGGGTGATCTTATTTTAATGTATAAATATATGAGGGGACAGTACAAAGACCTTTCTGATGATCTTTTTAATCATAGACCTGAAACAGGGACAAGGGGGCATCCTCTGCGGTTGGAGGAAAAAAGGTTTAAGCATAATAACAGACGCGGATTCTTTACTGTAAGAGCAGTGAGACTATGGAACTCTCTGCCGTATGATGTTGTAATGAGTGATTCATTACTTAAATTTAAGAGGGGACTGGATACCTTTCTGGAAAAGTATAATGTTACAGGGTATATACACTAGATTCCTTGATAGGGCGTTAATCCAGGGAACTAGTCTGATTGCCGTATGTGGAGTCGGGAAGGAATTTTTTTTCCCCAATGTGGAGCTTACTCTTTGCCACATGGGTTTTTTTTGCCTTCCTCTGGATCAACATGTTAGGGCATGTTAGGTTAGGCTATGGGTTGAACTAGATGGACATATAGTCTTCCTTCAACCTTAATAACTATGTAACTATGTAATGTCGGTGGTCGTTTTCCAGAAGCATCTTCACCGTCGTTCTTTCAGCAGCTCTTTTGTTCTACATTTTTATTATAGAGCGCAGGCAGCTTCCGCTGGGAAGAATGAACATGTTACTTCTGTGAATCGCTTCAGAGAAGTGACATAAGATAACTCTTGTGTGCAGCGAGGTTGTTTTGACATTGGTGTGCACTCTTTCCATTTTATGGGGCCCAGAATCAGCCTGAGAAAAACGTTGTGTGCACATACCCTTACAAGCTCTTTCTGGAAAGACTTTGTAAGCGCTGCGCTCTTCACCTAGGAAACTGCTGATAGAATGCAGACATGTCCGGTAACCTAGCCAGCCATAAAACTGAAAATCCTTACGTCCTTTAGAACGTGGAGAATTTCGAATAGGAAGTGACTTACAAAGTAGCTGATTTTTACATGTAAACCAATTGAAATAATAAATACCGCGCTACAAGGGTTAAAAGCTAGTTTAAAATCTACAGATTAGTTACTGCTGCACCTGAGCGCAACAAGCTTGGCAAAATAAAGTGAACAAACTATACTAGTGTCCACACAATCGTCGGCTAACACTGATTCAGCCTGCAGTTAGAGTACCTAGCAATTAATATGTGCACTATATAATATGATTGGAATAAACAAATAGTAAAGCACATACTGTGATGGTGTAACTGGTAGCTTGAACTGAGTGTACCCCCAGATACATGCGGTACTCCACAGCGGTGGACCAGAGGTTTGTAGATAAAAGTGCTCCTCAGAGCGGTGGCGGTCAGATAGGCACGCACCGGTTACCACTAGACCAGTCGGAGGACCGGGTGCCGATGAACAGTACAGAGCCAGGAATCGTCCCGGCTGGAGGCGATCCTGGGTGTACTGAAAAATTGGCCGACGCTGCTGCGCAGCGTGTGACGTCACAGGCCTACGGAGTCACACTAGGGCAAAAACCAAACCGACGCGTTTCGGAGTGTAACGCACTCCTTCCTCAGGGCCTCCGGCCGGGACGATTCCTGGCTCTGTACTGTTCATCGGCACCCAGTCCTCCGACTGGTCTAGTGGTAACCGGTGCGTGCCTATCTGACCGCCACCGCTCTGAGGAGCACTTTTATCTACAAACCTCTGGTCCACCGCTGTGGAGTACCGCATGTATCTGGGGGTACACTCAGTTCAAGCTACCAGTTACACCATCACGGTATGTGCTTTACTATTTGTTTATTCCAATCATATTATATAGTGCACATATTAATTGCTAGGTACTCTAACTGCAGGCTGAATCAGTGTTAGCCGACGATTGTGTGGACAGTGGACACTAGTATAGTTTGTTCACTTTATTTTGCCAAGCTTGTCGCGCTCAGGTGCAGCAGTAACTAATCTGTAGATTTTAAACTAGCTTTTAACCCTTGTAGCGCGGTATTTATTATTTCAATTGGTTTATTTGTTTTTTTGGTAGAGTGTGCATGGATCTGCCTGAATACCTGCAGCACTTGGGTTGTCTATTTAGTAGCGCCAGTGTGTTCTATTGTTGTGATTTTTACATGTGCTTTACAGTTGTGACTATGTCGCATGTTGAGACTAACGGTTTACAAAATGATTGCCTGTTTGCGCCATATATGATTGCGTAACCTCATTCTCTCCACAAGGTGGCAGCAAATAAACACAGAAGAAACAGCTTTGAGCCTCTATAAATCGCATTTGCTAGTGATTAAAAATGATGTTGTCACGTGGTATTAAAATAGAAGCAGCTTGCGCCATGATGATTGCGTGTAAGCGCTGCAGATGTGAATGAACATTTACAAGCCATTATCAGATCTGGCTGATACTCAAACCGCAAAGAAAGAATCTACATGGCTAAATATACAAACAGTTGCTTTATGTCCTGCTGTCTAATTATATGTATAGGAGATAAGACTGATGGTTAGACCATGGGTCGCACTGGTCGTGTATTGCCCAGAGCTGAACTATCAATTCTGTAGGTTGGAAAAAATTAACAAGCTTGCCAAATGACACATCCCTGCCTTAGTATATACTTGTAGTCACCTTTAACATCTGTATTCTGGAACACTGTGTCTTAGGACTTATCGTTTAGTTGTTCCCTCTGTTACTCCTCTTGGCAATACATGCAAAACCAAAGAACAACCATATGTTTCCCTTTTCAAAGAGGTGCTTTACCACAGATTGTCATAATTCCACCCCTCAGTTTGTCTGGGATGCAGTTACTGACAGCTCAGCCTTTCAATCTGCTTCAGGGACGTGCTGAGCTGTTAGTATTTTGATTGACAGTTCAGCTGGCCAATCTGAAACTAGGAGGTTCAGTGCTGCCTTCAGGTGTTCCTTGTCCCAGGTGATTGCCCTGCTACTTAGCTAGGCTGTCAGACGTAGATTCAGCTTTGTTTCTGGTGTTCTATTTTTTGGATCTTTTTGCTGCCTCACTTTGGACCTCGTTCTGACCATCCGTTTTGCCTGCTCCATTTGCTCTAATCCGTTATTCTCCTGGTATTCTGACCCTGGATTGTGACCTGACTATGCCTTTCTCTCTTCCCCCGGTTTATGACTTACCCTCCTGGCTTTTGACCTTGGACTCCTTGACTCCCCTGACTCACAGATTGTCCGCGAGAAGTGACTCAGCATCACAGTGGGATAGCGTAGTGGCACATGTAACTCAGAGGGCTCATGTGCGCGACTGTATAAATCGGATGAGCTCTATTTGTGGTTTTGAAGGAACGCACTCGTCCCATGTTATTCTATGGGTCCGTGTACATATCTGATTTTTTTCAGATAACATCCGATTGCGGTCCGATTTTCCTGGACCAACATAACAGAGAAAGCGGAGAATTTTTTTTTTTCTCTCCACCTCCGAGAAAATCAGATCTGGCTCTGATCAGCATGTGTTTAGCATAATCGGACGGATTTTCTCGGATGGAGAGAAAATGGTCGTGTGACCCCCTGAGCACAAAGTGAGTGGTAAGATGCAGTTATCAATTTAATAACTTTCCATGGGGAGGTTCCACGGAGAAGAACAATGCAATATTATAAGAAAAGACGCTGCAGAAGTGTAATACAATATTTGCTAAAACAAGGTTGAATAACCCATCTATGGTCACGTTACACCAATCCGAGGGCTGGGGAGTTACGGTGACACAGGGGAAAGTATAATCGGCTGCCTCAGCTATTTATAGGTAGATCAGTCTGTGCTATCTTTCTTTCCTACATACTTAATGACCTCCGCGGATGTGAAGCGAACAAGCGGGTTGTAAATGTATCCAGCCCGCAAGTACCTGGTGACGTCAGTGTGCCGGCGGCTCAGGGCCCGGCCAGTGCTGGTAACAGGGATCCTATATTTAGAGCCAGGTCTGGGAAAATGTCTCAGGGTACAGCAGTGACAAGGTTAATTAGCCCTTGGCTTAAAGGGAGGATTCACTTTTCAGCTCATTTGCAGCCTATGCTACTTACATAGTAATTCCCCAGTATAACGTTAAAGGGATTGTTGGGGACTTCCCCTTTCAGAAAATTTTTCTTAAATGCACAGTAAAAAAAAAACCCAAACACAATGTTCTTTACTTACCCTCCCTGGGTCTAGCGCTGAGTCTCCGCTGCTGCCACAGTGTTCATTGTAGAAGGGTAAGTAAAGCAGAATGTGTTTGTTATTTTGCAATGAACTGTGCATAGAGGAAAATGTTTTCTGAAAGAGGACACCCCCTTTAATTATTCCTGATCTACCTTGTCAGATTGTTGGGGGGCTCATACACCAGGCACCAAAATGGATCGATCAGATGCTTGCAGATTCCAGATCAGCAGTAAGTATATTGTGTATAGAGACGGAACACCAATACTCTGTTCAATGTGTAGTGGCCGTTCTGTTCCTGTTAAAGTCAATGGGAGCTGAGCTGCAGCACCTGAGCACAGCCCCTAAACACTGAGCAGAGCCATTACACAGTGAGCAGAGCTCCTACAGTGAGCAGAGCCCCTACACAGTGAGCAGAGCCCCTACACAGTGAGCAAAGCCCCTACACAGTGAGCAGAGCCCCTACACAGTGAGCAAAGCCCCTACACAGTGAGCAAAGCCCCTACACAGTGAGCAAAGCCCCTACACAGTGAGCAGAGCCCATACACAGTGAGCAGAGCCCCTACACAGTGAGCAAAGCCCCTACACAGTGAGCAGAGCCCCCTACACAATGAGCAGAGCCCCTACACAGTGAGCAGAGCCCCCTACACAGTGAGCAAAGCCCCTACACAGTGAGCAGAGCCCCCTACACAATGAGCAGAGCCCCTACACAATGAGCAGAGCCCCCTACACAGTGAGCAAAGCCCCTACACAGTGAGCAAAGCCCCTACACAGTGAGCAGAGCCCCCTACACAGTGAGCAGAGCCCCCTACACAGTGAGCAAAGCCCATACACAGTGAGCAAAGCCCCTACACAGTGAGCAGAGCCCCCTACACAGTGAGCAGAGCCCCTACACAGTGAGCAGAGCCCCTACACAGTGAGCAAAGCCCCTACACAGTGAGCAAAGCCCCTACACAGTGAGCAGAGCCCCTACACAGTGAGCAAAGCCCCTACACAGTGAGCAAAGCCCCTACACAGTGAGCAGAGCCCCCTACACAGTGAGCAGAGCCCCCTACACAGTGAGCAGAGCCCCTACACAGTGAGCAAAGCCCCTACACAGTGAGCAAAGCCCCTACACAGTGAGCAGAGCCCCCTACACAGTGAGCAAAGCCCCTACACAGAGAGCAGAGCCCCCTACACAGTGAGCAGAGCCCCCTACACAGTGAGCAGAGCCCATACACAGTGAGCAGAGCCCCCTACACAGTGAGCAGAGCCCCTACACAGTGAGCAGAGCCCCTACACAGTGAGCAGAGCCCCTACACAGTGAGCAGAGCCCCTACACAGTGAGCAAAGCCCCTACACAGTGAGCAAAGCCCCTACACAGAGAGCAGAGCCCCTACACAGTGAGCAAAGCCCCTACACAGTGAGCAGAGCCCCTAAACAGTGTGCAAAGCCCATACACAGTGAGCAGAGCCCCTACACAGTGAGCAGAGCCCCTACACAGTGTGCAAAGCCCATACACAGTGAGCAGAGCCCCTACACAGTGAGCAGAGCCCCTACACAGTGAGCAGAGCCCATACACAGTGAGCAGAGCCCCTACACAGTGTGCATAGCTCCTACACAGTGAGCAGAGCCCCTACACAGTGAGCAGAGCCCCTACACAGTGAGCAGAGCCCCTACACAGTGAGCAAAGCCCCTACACAGTGAGCAGAGCCCCTACACAGTGAGCAGAGCCCCTACACAGTGAGCAGAGCCCCTACACAGTGAGCAAAGCCCCTACACAGAGAGCAAAGCCCCTACACAGTGAGCAAAGCCCCCTACACAGTGAGCAAAGCCCCTACACAGTGAGCAAAGCCCCTACACAGTGAGCAGAGCCCCTACACAGTGAGCAGAGCCCCTACACAGTGAGCAAAGCCCCTACACAGTGAGCAAAGCCCCCTACACAGTGAGCAAAGCCCCTACACAGTGAGCAAAGCCCCTACACAGTGAGCAAAGCCCCTACACAGTGAGCAAAGCCCCTACACAGTGAGCAGAGCCCCTACACAGTGAGCAGAGCCCATACACAGTGAGCAAAGCCCCTACACAGTGAGCAGAGCCCCTACACAGTGAGCAGAGCCCATACACGGTGAGCAAAGCCCCTACACAGTGAGCAAAGCGCCTACACAGTGAGCAGAGCCCCTACACAGTGAGCAGAGCCCATACACAGTGAGCAGAGCCCCTACACAGTGTGCAAAGCCCCTACACAGTGAGCAGAGCCCCTACACAGTGAGCAGAGCCCCTACACAGTGAGCAAAGCCCCTACACAGTGAGCAGAGCCCCTACACAGTGAGCAAAGCCCATACACAGTGAGCAGAGCCCCTACACAGTGAGCAGAGCCCATACACAGTGTGCAAAGCCCCTACACAGTGAGCAAAGCCCCTACACAGTGAGCAAAGCCCCTACACAGTGAGCAGAGCCCCCTACACAGTGAGCAAAGCCCCTACACAGTGAGCAGAGCCCCTACACAGTGAGCAGAGCCCATACACAGTGAGCAGAGCCCCCTACACAGAGAGCAGAGTCCCTACACAGTGAGCAAAGCCCCTACACAGTGAGCAGAGCCCATACACAGTGAGCAGAGCCCCCTACACAGAGAGCAGAGCCCCTACACAGTGAGCAGAGCCCCTACACAGTGAGCAGAGCCCATACACAGTGAGCAGAGCCCCCTACACAGCAGAGCCCCTACACAGTGAGCAGAGCCCCCTACACAGAGAGCAGAGTCCCTACACAGTGAGCAAAGCCCATACACAGTGAGCAAAGCCCCTACACAGTGAGCAGAGCCCCCTACACAGAGAGCAGAGCCCATACACAGTGAGCAGAGCCCCCTACACAGTGAGCAAAGCCCCTACACAGTGAGCAGAGCCCCCTACACAGAGAGCAGAGTCCCTACACAGTGAGCAAAACCCCTACACAGTGAGCAGAGCCCCTACACAGTGAGCAGAGCCCCTACACAGTGAGCAGAGCCCATACACAGTGAGCAGAGCCCCCTACACAGAGAGCAGAGCCCCTACACAGTGAGCAAAGCCCCTACACAGTGAGCAGAGCCCCTACACAGTGAGCAGAGTCCCTACACAGTGAGCAAAGCCCCTACACAGAGAGCAGAGCCCCTGCACAGTGAGCAAAGCCCATACACAGTGAGCAAAGCCCCTACACAGTGAGTAAAGCCCCTACACAGTGAGCAAAGCCCCTACACAGTGAGCAAAGCCCCTACACAGTGAGCAGAGCCCCTACACAGTGAGCAGAGCCCCTACACAGTGAGCAAAGCCCCTACACAGTGAGCAAAGCCCATACACAGTGAGCAAAGCCCCTACACAGTGAGCAGAGCCCCTACACAGTGAGCAGAGCCCCTACACAGTGAGCAAAGCCCCTACACAGTGAGCAGAGTCCCTACACAGTGAGCAAAGCCCCTACACAGTGAGCAAAGCCCCCTACACAGTGAGCAAAGCCCCTACACAGTGAGCAAAGCCCCTACACAGTGAGCAAAGCCCCTACACAGTGAGCAAAGCCCCTACACAGTGAGCAGAGCCCCTACACAGTGAGCAGAGCCCATACACAGTGAGCAAAGCCCCTACACAGTGAGCAGAGCCCCTACACAGTGAGCAGAGCCCATACACGGTGAGCAAAGCCCCTACACGGTGAGCAAAGCGCCTACACGGTGAGCAGAGCCCCTACACAGTGAGCAGAGCCCATACACAGTGAGCAGAGCCCCTACACAGTGTGCAAAGCCCCTACACAGTGAGCAGAGCCCCTACACAGTGAGCAGAGCCCCTACACAGTGAGCAAAGCCCCTACACAGTGAGCAGAGCCCCTACACAGTGAGCAAAGCCCATACACAGTGAGCAGAGCCCCTACACAGTGAGCAGAGCCCATACACAGTGTGCAAAGCCCCTACACAGTGAGCAAAGCCCCTACACAGTGAGCAAAGCCCCTACACAGTGAGCAGAGCCCCCTACACAGTGAGCAAAGCCCCTACACAGTGAGCAGAGCCCCTACACAGTGAGCAGAGCCCATACACAGTGAGCAGAGCCCCCTACACAGAGAGCAGAGTCCCTACACAGTGAGCAAAGCCCCTACACAGTGAGCAGAGCCCATACACAGTGAGCAGAGCCCCCTACACAGAGAGCAGAGCCCCTACACAGTGAGCAGAGCCCCTACACAGTGAGCAAAGCCCATACACAGTGAGCAGAGCCCCCTACACAGAGAGCAGAGCCCCTACACAGTGAGCAGAGCCCCCTACACAGAGAGCAGAGTCCCTACACAGTGAGCAAAGCCCATACACAGTGAGCAAAGCCCCTACACAGTGAGCAGAGCCCCCTACACAGAGAGCAGAGCCCATACACAGTGAGCAGAGCCCCCTACACAGTGAGCAAAGCCCCTACACAGTGAGCAGAGCCCCCTACACAGAGAGCAGAGTCCCTACACAGTGAGCAAAACCCCTACACAGTGAGCAGAGCCCCTACACAGTGAGCAGAGCCCCTACACAGTGAGCAGAGCCCCTACACAGTGAGCAGAGCCCCCTACACAGAGAGCAGAGCCCCTACACAGTGAGCAAAGCCCCTACACAGTGAGCAGAGCCCCTACACAGTGAGCAGAGTCCCTACACAGTGAGCAGAGCCCCTACACAGTGAGCAAAGCCCATACACAGTGAGCAAAGCCCCTACACAGAGAGCAGAGTCCCTAAACAGTGAGCAGAGCCATTACACAGTGAGCAAAGCCCCTACACAGTGAGCAAAGCCCCTACACAGTGAGCAGAGCCCCTACACAGTGAGCAAAGCCCCTACACAGTGAGCAAAGCCCCTACACAGTGAGCAAAGCCCCTACACAGTGAGCAAAGCCCCTACACAGTGAGCAGAGCCCCTACACAGTGAGCAGAGCCCCTACACAGTGAGCAGAGCCCATACACAGTGAGCAGAGCCCCTACACAGTGTGCAAAGCCCCTACACAGTGAGCAGAGCCCCTACACAGTGAGCAGAGCCCCTACACAGTGAGCAAAGCCCCTACACAGTGAGCAGAGCCCCTACACAGTGAGCAAAGCCCATACACAGTGAGCAGAGCCCCTACACAGTGAGCAGAGCCCGTACACAGTGTGCAAAGCCCCTACACAGTGAGCAAAGCCCCTACACAGTGAGCAAAGCCCCTACACAGAGAGCAGAGTCCCTACACAGTGAGCAGAGCCATTACACAGTGAGCAAAGCCCCTACACAGTGAGCAAAGCCCCTACACAGTGAGCAAAGCCCCTACACAGTGAGCAGAGCCCCTACACAGTGAGCAGAGCCCCTACACAGTGAGCAAAGCCCCTACACAGAGAGCAGAGTCCCTACACAGTGAGCAGAGCCCCTACACAGTGAGCAGAGCCCCTACACAGTGAGCAGAGCCCCTACACAGTGAGCAAAGCCCCTACACAGAGAGCAGAGTCCCTATACAGTGAGCAGAGCCCCTACACAGTGAGCAGAGCCCCTACACAGTGAGCAAAGCCCCTACACAGTGAGCAAAGCACCTACACAGTGAGCAAAGCCCATACACAGTGAGCAAAGCCCCTACACAGTGAGCAGAGCCCCCTACACAGAGAGCAGAGCCCATACACAGTGAGCAGAGCCCCCTACACAGTGAGCAAAGCCCCTACACAGTGAGCAGAGCCCCCTACACAGAGAGCAGAGTCCCTACACAGTGAGCAAAACCCCTACACAGTGAGCAGAGCCCCTACACAGTGAGCAGAGCCCCTACACAGTGAGCAGAGCCCATACACAGTGAGCAGAGCCCCCTACACAGAGAGCAGAGCCCCTACACAGTGAGCAAAGCCCCTACACAGTGAGCAGAGCCCCTACACAGTGAGCAGAGTCCCTACACAGTGAGCAGAGCCCCTACACAGTGAGCAAAGCCCATACACAGTGAGCAAAGCCCCTACACAGAGAGCAGAGTCCCTAAACAGTGAGCAGAGCCATTACACAGTGAGCAAAGCCCCTACACAGTGAGCAAAGCCCCTACACAGTGAGCAGAGCCCCTACACAGTGAGCAAAGCCCCTACACAGTGAGCAAAGCCCCTACACAGAGAGCAGAGTCCCTACACAGTGAGCAAAGCCCATACACAGTGAGCAGAGCCCCCTACACAGAGAGCAGAGCCCCTACACAGTGAGCAAAGCCCCTACACAGTGAGCAAAGCCCCTACACAGTGAGCAGAGTCCCTACACAGTGAGCAGAGCCCCTACACAGTGAGCAAAGCCCATACACAGTGAGCAAAGCCCATACACAGTGAGCAAAGCCCCTACACAGTGAGCAAAGCCCCTACACAGAGAGCAGAGCCCCTGCACAGTGAGCAAAGCCCATACACAGTGAGCAAAGCCCCTACACAGTGAGTAAAGCCCCTACACAGTGAGCAAAGCCCCTACACAGTGAGCAGAGCCCCTACACAGTGAGCAGAGCCCCTACACAGTGAGCAGAGCCCCTACACAGTGTGCAAAGCCCCTACACAGTGAGCAGAGCCCCTACACAGTGAGCAGAGCCCCTACACAGTGAGCAAAGCCCCTACACAGTGAGCAGAGCCCCTACACAGTGAGCAAAGCCCATACACAGTGAGCAGAGCCCCTACACAGTGAGCAGAGCCCCTACACAGTGAGCAAAGCCCCTACACAGTGAGCAAAGCCCCTACACAGTGAGCAAAGCCCCTACACAGTGAGCAGAGCCCATACACAGTGAGCAGAGCCCCTACACAGTGAGCAGAGCCCCTACACAGTGAGCAGAGCCCCTACTCAGAGAGCAGAGTCCCTACACAGTGAGCAAAGCCCCTACACAGTGAGCAAAGCCCCTACACAGTGAGCAAAGCCCCTACACAGAGAGCAGAGCCCCTACACAGTGAGCAAAGCCCATACACAGTGAGCAAAGCCCCTACACAGTGAGCAGAGCCCCTACACAGTGAGCAAAGCCCATACACAGTGAGCAAAGCCCCTACACAGTGAGCAAAGCCCCTACACAGTGAGCAAAGCCCCTACACAGTGAGCAAAGCCCCTACACAGTGAGCAAAGCCCATAGCCCATACACAGTGAGCAAAGCCCCTACACAGTGAGCAAAGCCCCTACACAGTGAGCAAAGCCCCTACACAGTGAGCAAAGCCCATACACAGTGAGCAAAGCCCCTACACAGTGAGCAAAGCCCCTACACAGTGAGCAGAGCCCCTACACAGTGAGCAGAGCCCCTACACAGTGAGCAGAGCCCATACACAGTGAGCAGAGCCCCTACACAGTGTGCAAAGCCCCTACACAGTGAGCAGAGCCCCTACACAGTGAGCAGAGCCCCTACACAGTGAGCAAAGCCCCTACACAGTGAGCAGAGCCCCTACACAGTGAGCAAAGCCCATACACAGTGAGCAGAGCCCCTACACAGTGAGCAGAGCCCGTACACAGTGTGCAAAGCCCCTACACAGTGAGCAAAGCCCCTACACAGTGAGCAAAGCCCCTACACAGTGAGCAGAGCCCCCTACACAGTGAGCAAAGCCCCTACACAGTGAGCAGAGCCCCTACACAGTGAGCAGAGCCCATACACAGTGAGCAGAGCCCCCTACACAGAGAGCAGAGTCCCTACACAGTGAGCAAAGCCCCTACACAGTGAGCAGAGCCCATACACAGTGAGCAGAGCCCCCTACACAGAGAGCAGAGCCCCTACACAGTGAGCAGAGCCCCTACACAGTGAGCAGAGCCCATACACAGTGAGCAGAGCCCCCTACACAGAGAGCAGAGCCCCTACACAGTGAGCAGAGCCCCTACACAGAGAGCAGAGTCCCTACACAGTGAGCAAAGCCCATACACAGTGAGCAAAGCCCCTACACAGTGAGCAGAGCCCCCTACACAGAGAACAGAGCCCATACACAGTGAGCAGAGCCCCCTACACAGTGAGCAAAGCCCCTACACAGTGAGCAGAGCCCCCTACACAGAGAGCAGAGTCCCTACACAGTGAGCAAAGCCCCTACACAGTGAGCAGAGCCCCCTACACAGTGAGCAGAGTCCCTACACAGTGAGCAGAGCCCCTACACAGTGAGCAGAGCCCCTACACAGTGAGCAAAGCCCATACACAGTGAGCAAAGCCCATACACAGTGAGCAAAGCCCCTACACAGAGAGCAGAGTCCCTACACAGTGAGCAGAGCCATTACACAGTGAGCAAAGCCCCTACACAGTGAGCAAAGCCCCTACACAGTGAGCAAAGCCCCTACACAGTGAGCAGAGCCCCTACACAGTGAGCAGAGCCCCTACACAGTGAGCAAAGCCCCTACACAGAGAGCAGAGTCCCTACACAGTGAGCAGAGCCCCTACACAGTGAGCAGAGCCCCTACACAGTGAGCAGAGCCCCTACACAGTGAGCAAAGCCCCTACACAGAGAGCAGAGTCCCTATACAGTGAGCAGAGCCCCTACACAGTGAGCAGAGCCCCTACACAGTGAGCAAAGCCCCTACACAGTGAGCAAAGCACCTACACAGTGAGCAAAGCCCCTACACAGTGAGCAGAGCCCCTACACAGAGAGCAAAGCCCCTACACAGTGAGCAGAGCTCCTACACAGTGAGCAGAGCCCCTACACAGTGAGCAAAGCCCCTACACAGAGAGCAAAGCCCCTACACAGAGAGCAGAGTCCCTACACAGTGAGCAAAGCCCCTACAGTGAGCAGAGCCCCCTACACAGTGAGCAGAGCCCCTACACAGTGAGCAGAGCCCCTACACAGTGAGCAGAGCCCCTACACAGTGAGCAAAGCCCATACACAGTGAGCAAAGCCCCTACACAGTGAGCAGAGCCCATACACAGTGAGCAGAGCCCCTACACAGTGAGCAAAGCCCCTACACAGTGAGCAGAGCCATTGCACAGTGAGCAAAGCCCCTACACAGTGAGCAGAGCCATTGCACAGTGAGCAAAGCCCCTACACAGTGAGCAAAGCCCATACACAGTGAGCAGAGCCCCTACACAGTGAGCAAAGCCCATACACAGTGAGCAAAGCCTATACACAGTGAGCAGAGCCCCTACACAGTGAGCAAAGCCCATACACAGTGAGCAAAGCCTATACACAGTGAGCAGAGCCCCTACACAGTGAGCAAAGCCCATACACAGTGAGCAAAGCCTATACACAGTGAGCAAAGCCCCTACACAGTGAGCAAAGCCCCTACACAGTGAGCAAAGCCTATACACAGTGAGCAAAGCCCATACACAGTGAGCAAAGCCCCTACACAGTGAGCAAAGCCCCTACACAGTGAGCAAAGCCCATACACAGTGAGCAAAGCCCATACACAGTGAGCAGAGCCCCTACACAGTGAGCAGAGCCCCTACACAGTGAGCAGAGCCACTACACAAAAATGACGTCGAGGCCCCCTATAATTAATTATCAGCAAAGGCTAGGCAGACAGCTGCGGGCTGATATTAATAGCCTAAGAATGGGCCATGGATGTAATACAATACAAAATTGACATCAAACCCAATACTATCACCTCACTTGCCACTGCACCTGGGTAAGTGGGAAGAGCAAGGCTAAGTGCCAGAATTGGCGCATCTTATGGATGCACTATTTCTTGGGTGATTGAGTGCTAATGTTTTTAGTCTGGGAGGGGGCTAATATCAATGGACCCTTCCTAGGCTATTAAAATCAACCTGTATCTGTCTGCCTAGCCTTTGATGGTTATTAATTATACGGGTATCCTACATAATTTTTTTTGGGGGGTCCCCCATTTTAATAACCAGGAAGTATACAACTGTGAGCTGACATTAATAGCCTGGGAAGCTACATGGGTATTACCCTCTTGCCGGGCTATAAACATCTGCCCCCAACTGTCCACTTTCCCTCTGCTGGTGAATAAAATGCTGGGGAATTCCACGCTATTTTTTTTCTGAGATTTATTTATTAATTAAATAGATGTACAGTAAGCTACACAAGCACTGTACTAATTATACATGTCGCTGACATTTATATATCTATTCTATGTGAATATATCTATTCTATCTATTGTATGTGTATACATTCTTTCTATTCTATTCTGTTGGGTCATGCTGTGATTTTACTGTTCGTGGCTGCTGAAATGTCGGATTTTCAAGGACATGTGTGTGTAAAAATCAGATGGCACATGAATGAACCAAGTGCCGTGCAATTTTTTTTATCACATCTATTGACTTGCATTTGTGAGTCTCGTCCGAGATGCAATCTCATGATGCTGCACTTTTTTTTTCATCATGATCTGAGCTGAGAAAAAAAAATCGCAGATGAGCAGGGACTCATAGTTTAACACTGGTCAGAGTGGAATCTGATTTTTTTTATCGGATTGCACTTGTCCGTTTTCCTTGCAGATGAGTATGAGCCCTTAAGCTTGTGAACATCCATTTAAGGCTCTCTTGATAGGTTTGGTGCATTCACCAGGAGTAACTTTTGGCACATAAGCCAAACTTACATACTGCGTATGGTGTGAACACAGCTTTACGGTGATTGAAAATCTAAGAGGATACCTCCTTGGAGATCATTAACGTGTTATATATATATATATATATTGGAAAGGATTTATAAAATTTGCTGAGAATGTGGTGTGCACTGTGTAAGCACTCTCACATACTGTACAACATGTCTGGCTCTATTGATTCTCCAGCTCCCTAAGGATCTATTGTGCGGTTCTGTCCGTGCTCTGCTATAGGTTCCCCCCCTACACCTTCATTATTCTGCCAGAAACATGTGTGATTGTATGCCACGACGTTCGGTGCACGCTTCTCTAGTAATATACTGGAAAGCTGCAGAGCTCCGCAGCCTCCGTTGCTCTGAGACGCCGCAGTGGTTTCTGTGGTGTCCTATATTACTAGGCTGAGTTGCTTTGCATTGTTGCTCACTGGTTTTCTTAGAAACGTGCACTTAAAAATGTCTACATCACTCTGTAAACTAGGTCACTGGGCTATACTCCATGAAAAGTAAAATGGTAATCAGAAAATGTCAAAGTATTTAAAAATTTTCTAATTGTTTTTGGAGGGGGAGAATAGTATATATTCATATATATACACTGGGGCAAAAAAGTATTTAGTCAGTCAGCAATAGTGCAAGTTCCACCACTTAAAAAGATGAGAGGCGTCTGTAATTTACATCATAAATAGACCTCAACTATGGGAGACAAACTGAGAAAAAAAAATCCAGAAAATCACATTGTCTGTTTTTTTAACATTTTATTTGCATATTATGGTGGAAAATAAGTATTTGGTCAGAAACAAAATTTCATCTCAATACTTTGTAATATATCCTTTGTTGGCAATGACAGAGGTCAAACGTTTTCTGTAAATCTTTACAAGGTTGCCACACACTGTTGTTGGTATGTTGGCCCATTCCTCCATGCAGATCTCCTCTAGAGCAGTGATGTTTTTGGCTTTTCGCTTGGCAACACGGACTTTCAACTCCCTCCAAAGGTTTTCTATAGGGTTGAGATCTGGAGACTGGCTAGGCCACTCCAGGACCTTGAAATTCTTCTTACGAAGCCACTCCTTCGTTGCCCTGGCGGTGTGCTTTGGATCATTGTCATGTTGAAAGACCCAGCCACGTTTCATCTTCAATACCCTTGCTGATGGAAGGAGGTTTGCACTCAAAATCTCACGATACATGGCCCCATTCATTCTTTCATGTACCCGGATCAGTCGTCCTGGCCCCTTTGCAGAGAAACAGCCCCAAAGCATGATGTTTCCACCACCATGCTTTACAGTAGGTATGGTGTTTGATGGATGCAACTCAGTATTCTTTTTCCTCTCCAAACACGACAAGTTGTGTTTCTACCAAACAGTTCCAGTTTGGTTTCATCAGACCATAGGACATTCTCCCAAAACTCCTCTGGATCATCCAAATGCTCTCTAGCAAACTTCAGACGGGCCCGGACATGTACTGGCTTAAGCAGTGGGACACGTCTGGCACTGCAGGATCTGAGTCCATGGTGGCGTAGTGTGTTACTTATGGTAGGCCTTGTTACATTGGTCCCAGCTCTCTGCAGTTCATTCACTAGGTCCCCCCGCGTGGTTCTGGGATTTTTGCTCACCGTTTTTGTGATCATTCTGACCCCACGGGGTGGGATTTTGCGTGGAGCCCCAGATCGAGGGAGATTATCAGTGGTCTTGTATGTCTTCCATTTTCTAATTATTGCTCCCACTGTTGATTTCTTCACTCCAAGCTGGTTGGCTATTGCAGATTCAGTCTTCCCAGCCTGGTGCAGGGCTACAATTTTGTTTCTGGTGTCCTTTGACAGCTCTTTGGTCTTCACCATACTGGAGTTTGGAGTCAGACTGTTTGAGGGTGTGCACAGGTGTCTTTTTATACTGATATCAAGTTTAAACAGGTGCCATTACTACAGGTAATGAGTGGAGGAAAGAGGAGACTCTTAAAGAAGAAGTTACAGGTCTGTGAGAGCCAGAAATCTTGATTGTTTGTTACTGACCAAATACTTATTTTCCACCATAATATGCAAATAAAATGTTAAAAAAACAGACAATGTGATTTTCTGGATTTTTTTTTCTCAGTTTGTCTCCCATAGTCGAGGTCTACCTATGATGTAAATTACAGACGCCTCTCATCTTTTTAAGTGGTGGAACTTGCACTATTGCTGACTGACTAAATACTTTTTTGCCCCACTGTATATAGAGAGAGCAGACACAGAAAGCTTGTAAATTTTGCTTTGCGGACTGGCACAGGTTCAGCAAGGCATCTCCGTAATGCTAAAGGGCAGATTTAAAGAAGTTGACCACCACTTTGATATTTATGACTTATTCCAGGGATAAATCATCAAAATCAGATGGGTCGGGGTCGAACAACCAGACCAATCATCTGCAGAATACAAGCGGTGTACATAGCTGAAAGCCACAAACCTGTCACTCTGTTTAGTGGCCGTTGCCAAGAACCGCAGCTCAGCTTTTATTCGGTCTTGTAGGCAATGAATGGAGCGGTGGTCCTACATTAAAGGATGGTCTTTGTAGAGCCCCATTCTCGAGATCGTAGCTGGTTCCAGTAGTTGCACCCCCAGTGATTAACAAGCTATCCAATACCGATATTGGATTTGTGAAAACCCCTTAAAACTTCAGGGATATCAATCTGTCCAGTTAGGAAGCAGAAGCGTTTATGAGTAGCGATAGGTGAACCCGTGGATGTTCGGGTCTGGCGGGATCGGTCGACTATCTAAAAAAAAAAGTTTGGTTCGTGTACCAGAACGATACCCAAACCCAGACTCCATTCAGATAAATGGGGGGCCCAAACATACGTTGCTTTCCATACTGTCATCTGCATGACAACGCAGCAAACACAGGCTCTGATCGACGGTAGATCATTACCACTAGTCAGAGAGCTGCAGTTCCCATGCTGTCAGATGACCGCATGAGCCAGGAGCTTTGACCAGCGGTAAAAAGGTAACCTACAGTCACAGGTGTCAGCTGAAGAGACATTAGTAGTGCCATCAGCCTACCCCTGCTGACGAGAGCAGGTGCAACTGATGGGAGTATTCATTAGTCGACGCCTGTGCGTAATAAATCAGGAGGTGTAGACTGATGGGAGTAGTACTCTATCATCAGCTGATACCTGTGACCGGTGGGAACCGCAGCTCTCTGACCAGCGGTGATCTTACCGCCAATCACAGCCGCCGGTGTTTGTTGTACTGTCATGCAGATGACAGAGTGGGAAACGCCGACATTCGGGGTGCCTAACCCAAATAGTAACAGACTTCCTGGAGAACTCCATGTTTGGGGTCCACACATAAACACTAGGTGTTTGGTACGGCCCCCAAACTTTACTGTTCGCTTATGTGGTCATAATGGAAGTCCCAAAAGCACCAATGCATCAAAAGTGCAGAAATGAAAAAAGAAATGTCCCCCATACATAGTGCTCCAATCTGTAGAGTCTGGTCCTGGATATGACCACCAGGAACTGTTAAGTCACTCAAAGAGATCAGATTCATATTCATCTGCAAAGAAATAACAGAAAACTACAGCTTTTTGGCCAGAAAAGTCCAAAAAATTCTTTGCTGCTCTGGAATTAATAAACATTTGATTCATGAACACAATGGAATCAAAGGAAGTGGACATAGGCATGAGCAGTTTATCTTTAGTGGAGGATAGCATTAACCCCCAGGCAATCCCTCTTTCATTTAGGGTCTGAGGTTCCCTTTTTGGCCTTCCACGAGGAACAATTTACCGTATATGAAAAAAATCACTGTGTTCACCATAATACAGAAAGAGTCCCTCAGTCAGGAGATGAGAAATTTTGGTCAAATATGATTTTTTCTGACCAATTTTCATGGATTCTGGTGCAGCCACTTTGCGAGAACATTTTGATGATACTCAAAAAGCGTCAAAAATGCCGCGGTAAAAACCGCAACGTGTGCACATGGCCTAAGTGTTGCAAGTGTTTCACACTTGCGTCGTTTGGCATCCGTCGTTTTGGGAAAAAAACGGATCCTGCAAATGTGCTCGCAGGATGCATTTTTTCCCTTGGACTTGTATTAGCGACGGATCGCGACGGATGGCCACACGTCGGATCCGTCGTGTTTTGACGGACCGTCGGCACGAAAAAACGTTCAAGTGAACTTTTTTTGTCCATTGCGTCTGCCATTTCCTACCGCACATGCGCGGCCGGAACTCCACCCCCTCCTCCCCGGACATCAGAATGGGCAGCGGATGCGTTGAAAAACTGCATCCGCTGCCCACGTTGTGCACAAATTTCACATCGTGCATCGGTACGTCGGCCCGACACACATCGACGGACCCGTACCGACGCAAGTATGAAAGAGGCCTTAAAGGACCTGAACCATGGACCTTGCTAACCCTGAGCGGGCTGATCCCTGCTAAGAGAAGGACTTGTTTTGCCCAGAGGGCTGTGTTTACTTTTTAGCTTGGTTTATGATGCACTTAATAAACCAAGGACGTTCTTAAAGAGACAGTGTTCCGTTTTTACCTTTGTGTCCAACCAAGTGAGCTTATCTACCACAGTTGTTTTTTGTCAGTTCCATAATAAAAATAAAAAAAAATAAAAAAATGAAAAAAAAATATACAAAAAAAGTGTTGGATTACTCCTCTTGACTCTTCCACCTAGCCCGTTAAGTCCACCTCTTCATCCACATAGACCTGTGCCTTGTGGTTCTAGATAGTTTAACTTTTGAAAATTCTAGGTTGCTTTGCCAGTTCCATAAAAAAAAATACCAAAAAAACAACAAAAACTGTTGGATTATTCCTCCCTCAACTAATTATTTTGCTCACTTATATAGCGCCATTAATTCCACAGCACTTTACAGACCTCATCATCACTGTCCCCATTGGGGCTCACAATCTAGTTTCCCTGTCAGATTGTCTTTGGAGTGTGGGAGACAACTGGAAGACCCAGAGGAAACCCACACAAACACGGGGAGAACATACAAACTCCTTGCAGATGTTGTCTTTGGTGGGATTTGAACCCAAGACCCCAGCGCTGCAAGGCTGAAGTGCTAACCACTGAGCCACCGTGCTTCCGTTCGCCTTCCACCACCTCCTCCACTTGGACCTGTTCCTTCTGGTTCAAGATTCTTTTTTTAATTTCTGCTCTGCTTAGCGTAGAGACAAGACACAGCTGGACAGTATTAAGTTTTGCGTGCGTGCAGTTTTCCAAAAACACTCTCTAAAAAAAAAAAGTCTCCATCTTCTCCATTGTGTCACTCTATGGAACTCTGACTGCACTCAGATGTCATCCGAGTGCAGTTCGATGTTTTCCCACTCATTGTCTTGCATGGCCCAGTGCAGTCCAAATATCAGGTCAAACTCGGACATGCTACAATTTTTTTCCCTCGGGCGGCCTCTGTCCAGAGTTGGACGTGTGCACAGCCCCATGGAATAACATTGGTCCGAGTGTGAGCTGATGTTTTCTAAGCACCCATAGAATTGTATGGGGCACGTGGTCCGATTCTCGGATGCAATCTATTGTTCTCTCATACCGAACCAGCATTAGAAAAAAATCCCAGCTCTGAGCTGCCCCATAGAATAGCACTGGTGTGAGCGAACCTTTAGGCCATGTTCACACTCGGAGTTTTTGCAGCTTTTTAATGCAAATTTCCAGCTGCGTTTTACAGTACCAGCAAAGCCTATGAGATTTCAGAAATCGCATGCACACAGCTTGGGTTTTGTCCTCAGTATTTTGAGCTTTGCTTGTTTTTTGCACAATAGAGCAGGTCACTTCTTTCAACATTTTTCACCTATTGAAAGTAATGGGTGGTGAAAAAAATGTTGAAAATACACATTAAAAAAATGCAGGTATCAGGTTTTGCAGATTTTTTTGTGTTTGTGCCAAGACCTGATTAAAGGTAAGTTCACACTACACGTTTTTTCTGCAGCAAAACCCGATCTATTGGCAGGAAAGAAGCTGCAGAAAAATAAACAGGTTTTTCTTGTATTTTTTTTTTTACAGTTTTTGCATGTTAGATCTGTGTCTTGTGCATGCTGATAAGGTTTAGTGCTGAAAATAAAGTCCTATTCTATAGAATCCAGTTTTGGCACAAAGAATGCAGTAAAACCGGATACCTCTGTTTTCAGTGGGTGAAAAACTCTGAAATTAGCGACATTCTCCATTGTGCAAAAAAAAAAAAAAGTACCACGACAAAACCACAGGAAAAAAAAAGCACAAAAAAAAAAAAAGCAGCAAAACCTGCGTTTTTGCAGCAGCTTCTTTCCTGCCAAGAGGCCAGGTTTTGCTTCAGAAAGAAAAAAGCTGAAAAACGCCCTGTGTGAACATTGCCCTAAAGAAAGTCGTACAGACACCGGATTCTGCCCAACTCCAAGGGTGAAAGAAAAAGGTTACTGCTCTGGGAAGGTGAGGACAAAGCCAAAGAGGTGAGGGGGCCCCCGGGTGTTACCGGAGGGTGAGGGGCCCCCGGGTGTTACCGGAGGGTGATGGGGCCGGGGCCCCCGGGTGTTACCGGAGGGTGAGGGGCCCCTGGGTGTTACCGGAGGGTGAGGGGGCCCCCGGGTGTTACCGGAGGGTGAGGGGGCCCCCGGGTGTTACCGGAGGGTGAGGGGCCCCTGGGTGTTACTGGAGGGTGATGGGGCCCCTGGGTGTTACCGGAGGGTGAGGGGGCCCCCGGGTGTTACCGGAGGGTGAGGGGCCCCCGGGTGTTACCGGAGGGTGAGGGGCCCCCGGGTGTTACTGGAGGGTGATGGGGCCGGGGCCCCCGGGTGTTACCGGAGGGTGAGGGGCCCCTGGGTGTTACTGGAGGGTGATGGGGCCGGGGCCCCCGGGTGTTACCGGAGGGTGAGGGGCCCCTGGGTGTTACCGGAGGGTGAGGGGCCCCTGGGTGTTACTGGAGGGTGATGGGGCCCCTGGGTGTTACTGGAGGGTGATGGGGCCCCTGGGTGTTACCGGAGGGTGAGGGGGCCCCCGGGTGTTACCGGAGGGTGAGGGGCCCCCGGGTGTTACCGGAGGGTGAGGGGCCCCCGGGTGTTACCGGAGGGTGAGGGGCCCCCGGGTGTTACCGGAGGGTGAGGGGCCCCCGGGTGTTACCGGAGGGTGGTCCCGTCCTGTCCTGGGGGGATGAAATGAGAAGCTGCGGACAGATATTCGGGGAGGAGGAGGACGGGAGATGAATTGATGGAGAGAGGCCGCCGGTGGAGGAGAAGCCGGCCGGGGGGAGAGGACGGGAGATTAGGGAGGGGAAGTCGGCCCGGGGGAGGTAGAGAGGACGGGCCATGATGGAGAGAGGCCGGCCAGTGGAGGAGAGGCCGGGAGATGATGGAGAGGGGCCGGCCCCGGGGAGGATGGGACTTGAGGGAGAGGAGGCTGGCCGGGGTGAGGACAGGCCGCCTGCGGTAGGAGAACCAGACCCGGGGGAAGAGGAAAAGCAGGAAACGTGACTGAGTGAGAGGACGGGAGATTACGGAGAGAGGCCGGCTGGGGCGGGAGAAGAAGCCGGCCGGAGAGGAGGCCGGCCGGGGGAGGAGCAGGGGAGGCCGGGCCGGGGAGGAGTTAGGCCGCGGCTCGGCTCCGTCTCCCCCGGTCACGGCTCAGTGTCCGGCGGTCGCTCCCGTCCTCACAGCCGCCATCATGGCTCTCCGGGCCCGCGCTCTGTACGACTTCCGAGCCGAGAACCCGGGCGAGGTGTCCCTGCGGGAGGCGGAGACGCTGAGCCTGTGCAGCGAGCAGGACATCGAGGGCTGGCTGGAGGGAGTGAACAGCCGCGGGGAGCGGGGGCTCTTCCCTGCCTCCTATGTGGAGATCGTCCGGGCAGACGCCGCCGCTCCTCCGCCGCCGCCGCCACCACCTCCGTCTGATTCCCGCTATGCTAACCTGCCCCCCGGCGGGTACGAGCCGGCCCCGGCGCCCCCGAGCTACTCGTCCCGCTACCAGCACAGCCAGCCCAGCGACGACGACTGGGACGATGAGTGGGACGACAGCAGCTCCACCGCCGCGGATGAGGCCCCGACTCCCGGTTACTATGGAGGCGGTTTCCATGACTACGACAGCAGCAGGTACCGCATGTCCATCCCCGGCTCTTACTCCACCACCACCTCCACCGCTGCCTCTGTGTCGTCCCAGGCCGCCAAGGGCTCCGCCACCGTCAGCCGCAACCTCAACCGCTTCTCGGCCTTCGTGAAGAGCGGCGGCGAGGCCTTCGTGCTAGGGGAAGCTGCGGGGTTTGTGCGGGACGGGGACAAGCTGTGTGTGGTGCAGGGTCCGCACGGGCCGGAGTGGCAGGAGAACCCGTATCCCTTTGGTTGCACCATAGACGAGCCCACCAAGCAGACCAAGTTTAAGGGCATGAAGAGCTACATCTCCTACCGCCTGCTGCCCAGCCACACCGGGCAGCAAGTCCACCGCCGCTACAAGCACTTCGACTGGCTCTATGCCCGACTGTTGGAGAAGTTCCCGGTCATCTCTGTGCCCCGCATCCCTGAGAAACAAGCCACCGGGCGCTTCGAGGAGGACTTTATCTCTAAGCGGCGGAAAGGCCTGGTGTGGTGGATGGATCACATGTGCAGCCACCCGGTGCTGTCCCGGTGCGACGCTTTCCAGCACTTCCTAACCTGCTCGGATGAGAAAGCGTGGAAACAAGGCAAGCGGAAGTGCGAGAAGGATGAGATGGTGGGGGCCAACTTCTTCTTGACCCTCAGCACCGTGCCGGGGGCCGCTATCCTGGAACCGCAAGATGTGGAGGCCAAGCTGGATGCCTTCAAGTCATTTGCCAAAAGGATGGATGAGGGAGTCCTCTTACTCAATCACACCGCAGGGGAGTTTGCCCGTAAGCAAGCCTCGGGCTTCAAGAAGGAGTACCAGAAGGTGGGAATGGCTTTCAAGGGATTGGGACAGGCCTTTGAGATCGACCAGCAGGCCTTTTCTGGTGGGCTGAATCAGGCCATGTCTTTCACGGCGGATGCCTATGATGCCATCGGGGAAATGTTTGCAGAGCAACCTCGCCAGGACCTGAACCCCATCATGGACTTGTTAGCCGCGTATCAGGGTCACCTGGCCAACTTCCCCGACATCATCCACGTCCAGAGAGGTAACATTGCGTCACTGCTTGTCTCTTCTCTTACAGGTCAGGTGGCATCGGGGGAATATTGTGCCACCTCCCATGTTACAACTCTCTAAGACCAGGGTTAACGTTACGTGACATCAATTTGCATTCCCCCCCCACCAAAAAAAATGTGTGCGATCAGTATGCGACTTGTTTGCGATTAACCTTGTGGTCCAATGTGGCAAAGCTCAAGCAGATGTCCCGCAGGTCTGGACACTTGGCATCAGTTTTTGTGTTGTGCCCACATTGCCAATCAGAGGCGACATTGTGATCTTCATGTCCTGTGAGGTTTCTGTGTGATGGTTGTGTAGAAGTGTCAGATTGCACAGAACGTTGAGGTTTTCTTGGAAGCCTTCCGTTTGTGTCTTCTGTAATGTCTCGTCGGTTCTTACCACGGTCCAGCCTATATTGTGTGTGAATACTTCTGTACACCCTGGCCCATAGACCTGATCTTAGTTTAGACAGGACACGGCGACAGCAAATCTTGGCTTCACCAAAAAAAATCTGTGCAACTTCTCTGCGACTTGTTGTTGCCCGACTTTTAGAACTGTGATTCTTCAATAAAAATGGCTCAAAGCACAGACAGTTTGCATGCACGCCTCATTGAAGTCCATGGCTAGTGAGTCGTAAGTGGTTTGAAACGAGCGACAGGAAATCCAACACATGATATGACACAATAGGAAATCATTAGCTGCGATGTCACAATGCATCACCACGATCTCAGTGTCACCTGACATGTCACCATGTAGCCCCGGCCTTAGTGGGACATAGGCCTGGTGGCTTTGGATCCGAAACTAGCAGCGTTTGGAGTCAGGTTCGCTGTGTCCAAAGCGCTCCCTTCTATTGAACGCAGGTAAATCCATATGCGATCACTGAACCATGTGGATTTACCCCATCCAATACATTCTATGGGTGAAATTCACATGCCGCTGTCTGGAAAGACGCTCCGCATGTCAGTGTCTGTGGACCCACAGTGGACATGGCATTTCTAGAATTCCCACCCACTATACTGTAGCAGGTTGGTTTGATGCTGTATAAGTACGCAGTGTCCAACCTGCAGCAGTTCCTGATGGTGGGCACATACCCTTAATGGCCCATGTAAATTAGCGGTGTGATTTTGAAGGGGGTGTTACTGCCATGGATATTTGATATGTATCGATAGGTTGTATAATTGAAGTATGATGGGGGTAAGACCATCTAGGACTGGAGTTGGTGGAAATTGATTTGCAGGACTCAGTCGACGCGGTCCGTAATCTGTAGTCTCTGGCCGGAAGCCCTAGGAACCACCTCCTAGCATCCATGGTTCTTCTTTTGATTTACCAGCTTGGCCTCTGATGGCTGGAGGTTGGGGGCCATTCTTGGGGCTACCATCCCGTGGCCACAAATGACTGACATGGCATTTTGACTGGGTCCTGATAATCGATTTGCACCAACTCTGTCTAGGGCACCCTCTTCTTACACCTCTATAGCCTTTCTAGTTGATTTACCACAAGTCTACCCTTTATGATTGTGTCATGTTTTGTTTTAGTTGTGAGCCCCTCGGTGATTTGGTGGTAAGACCTTTTCATTTTTAGGTTCTATAATTTCTTTGTCCCGAATCCTAACATTGTCAGTAAGTATTGGGGCATTCTTCTTGCCACACTGATGACATTATTTCCTAATCATCTGATTCTTGGTAAGCTGGGTGAAAACCATTATGTTGGTTCATTTGGGGAGTTGTCAGCCACCAGCTAGGGTTTCCCCAAGGGAGCTGTAATGGTGGCACCGACGTATATGGGAAACAATGGGGCAAAGGCCACCAGGAAGCTCCAGCACTGGGGGCTGTTATGGCACCTCCACTCCTATTCTCTTCTTATCAGCAGCTTTATGTCTCAAAGTGACTTGGCTCAGTTTTGTTTGTGACCTTGTGGTGCGGCTAGCAGACTGCAGTATATGTGTGCATGTAACTGGTAAAACAATGGGGACAACCCACCCACACCCCATGGTATATCACTGGCACATGTACACATCTATAGGCACATATGTATGTAACAAATTTCGAGAAGTTGTGCCACACTGCATTATAAAGAAAAAAAAGAGTGGAAAATCTATGCCATGTGCTAATCGGACCATATAATTAGATTTTGCCACGACTTAAACAAAATTGCCTATTCTTAGACTAGATAGTCCAACTCCTGGGACCCCAGCTGATTGTATGAGCTCCGGCGCTCTAGAAAGGGGTGTGGGCTAAATATTCAACTGATCGCCAGGGCTGTCGAGAGTCGAAATTTGATGTTTTTGTTTTATTGCAAGTATAGTCAGCCAGTTTTTAACCCCGTTTTATACCTTTAAAGGTTTGGGGCTCCATGGTGAGAATAAGTCACTCGAGAGTTGTGGTAAAAATCATAGCAATTAATGGGTCGCTTGAAGATCACAAGAAATGTGATCTTACCGGGGAAACCTTGAGGTTGCGATAGTGCTCAAGTTTTCCTCTGCTTGCAGGTAGACAACATGTAGTAGTAATTGGTGTATGTTTGGTACAACTTGTATTTTTGTTGTTTTTGGTAACTCCCGATTGTCTAATATTTGGCAGTTTTATATAGGCCGGTATGTTAAAAAAAAATGGTGCCCATAGAATGGGCCCTCCAGGGTCATTGTGTCCAACCCCCTGCTCAATGCAGGATTCACAAAATCATCCCAGACAGATGTCTGTCCAGCCTCTGTCTGAAGGCTTCCATTGAAGGAGAACTCACCACCTCTCCTGGCAGCCTGCTCCACTCATTGATCACCTCACTGTCAGAGGTTTTTCTAATATCTAATCTGTGTCTCCTCTCAATTCAGTTTCCTCCCATTGCTTCTCGTGTTTCCATGTGCAAATCAGAATAAAGATGATCCTTCTACACTGTGACAGCCATTCAGATATTTGTAGACAGCTATTAAGTCTCCTCTTAGTCTTTTTTGCAAGCCAAACATTCCCAGATCCTGTAACCGTTCCTCGTAGGACATAGTTTGCAGTCTGCTCACCATCCTGGTCGCTCTTCTCTGAACTTGCTCCAGTTTTTCAATGTCTTTTATAAAAAGTGATGCCCAGAACTGGACACTATTTCAGATGAGACCTGACCAAGGAAGAGTAAGAATTAGGTGTAAACCATTGCCGGCTACGTAGCAACAAGATCCTTTCTCCGTGTGCGGAAGGTTACGATGGTGCACTTCTTCTATGCAGAAGTGTTACACATCAGGTGGATTACTCCCAGTTTTCTGGCATAAAACTGCTTGAAATCATGGACATTTTTTTGCGCAAAACTCTAGTGACTTTTAGCGTGTTTTTCACCATTTCAGACCTTTTTTTTTTTATAAAGGAGCTTGGAATTCAACCAGGAGGAGGCATGGCAAAGTGCACCCCACAAATGAATCGTAATTTACACCACAAGTCCCTCATCGGAGGGCATTTTTGTGGTGGCGCGCGACTGCTAAAAGAGAACGCCAAATTATTTAAGAAGCAAAGGCCACATTCGCTTGTTCATTATTTTGTCAGTATTTTACCTCAGTATTTGTAAGCCAAAACCAGGAAGTGGAACAATCAGAGGAAAAGTATAATAGAAACATATGCACCACTTCTGTATTTATCACCCGCTCCTGGTTTTGGCTTCCAAATACTGAGGTAAAAAACTGACCAAATACTCAACGTTTGAACATGGCCTTATGCTTATTGGTATTTGGTGCACATTTTGTCACGACTGGCACGCTAAACGATTTTTTATGAATCGCAGGCCCATTGTTTTTCCACCGCTGCAGGTTCCCTTCTGTGTGACGTGGAGACTCTTTACTACTGCAATAATAGACAGATGTAGTTTTCTGCGTCTTTAAAATAAATTGTAGTCGTCCCTCTCTCCAAAAAAAAAATCTCTTTGGTCTTAATTGGGATGGAATATGCTGGCTACACTGTGCAACAAAAAAGTATATGTGAATGTGATCCTAAGGTTGTATTTTGGATGGCTGCATTAAAGGGTCTTATCTCCGAAAACATTACTCTATAATACACCCTCCTTTCATATTCTCGCACGTCCCCTCTGTTCCACCATTGCCATCTTGGCCATACATCAGGATGTCGCTTCACTGTGGCAGCTCTTGCCTCCTACTGACGTCCGCAGTCATGTGATGTCGTTAGATGTCAAATATCACAACGTTGGTGTGACGGGATCCACAGGGGCCGGTGGGTGTGGGGGCAATGGAGAATACTGTTTCTGGCTGTTGCTTTCTCCCCCAGGAACCACGTTTTCCTAAAAGTGGTTGTTTGCCTCAACTATAACTACGTGTGAATGAGGCCTTAAAGGGTTTTTTCCCCTCTAGCATCAGCCCTCACTTCTACTATGTCGAGTTCACACATTCAGTATTTGGTCAGTTTTTTTACCTCAGTATTTGTAAGCCAAACCAGCAGTGGGTGATAAAAGCAGAAGCGGTGACGTATTTCTATTATACTTTTTTCTCTGATTGTTCCTTTCCTGGTTTTGGCTTACAAATCTGTGAAATACCGACCAAATACCAGTACTGAATGTGTGAACGTCGTCTTAAAGGGGCATTGTCATCCTGGACATGTTCATGTGCTATGGATGGAGGTCCCACCTCTCAGACCCACATCTACCTTACAAATGGAGCCTTCTGAGTAGAGAGGTGGCCACCTCTGCACCCCCTGTAGCTACACCCCTGATATAAAGGTAATCTTGTGTACTTTTTGTTTTCCATGTGAGGTCTGTCTGGTTACACTACAGTGTGTTTTATTTCTTTACATAGAGAGGTCTCTGAACAATGGCAGGCGGCGGAGATCACAGCGGTCAGTGAAATTCCTTTGATGGCTTCACACTGCGCTGCTGTTATCTGTCCAAATATTCTCGCAGCCTCATGTGATCGGGGAGTGACCTCACCCAGCCACACATTACACTATTACTTGTTAACACTTTTTACCATTTGTTCCTCTAAAACGTGAGCACTGAGGGGTCTAAAGGTACCTTCACACATAACGATATTGTTAACGATATCGTTGCTTTTTGTGACGTAGCAACGATATCGTTAATAAAATCGTTATGTGTGACAGCGACCAACGATCAGGCCCCTGCTGGGAGATCGTTGGTCGCTGAAGAAAGTCCAGAACTTTATTTCGTCGCTGGATCTCCCGTGGACATCGCTGGATCGGCGTGTGTGACACCAATCCAGCGATGTCTTCACTGGTAAACATCGGGTAACTAAGCGCAGGGCCGCGCTTAGTAACCCGATGTTTACCCTGGTTACCATCCTAAAAGTAAAAAAAAACAACCACTACATACTTACCTACCGCTGTCTGTCCTCCAGCGCTGTGCTCTGCACTCCTCCTGTACTGGCTGTGAGCGTCGGTCAGCCGGAAAGCACAGCGGTGACGTCACCGCTCTGCTTTCCGGCCGCTGTGCTCACAGCCAGTACAGGAGGAGTGCAGAGCACAGCGCTGGAGGACAGACAGCGTTAGGTAAGTATGTACTGTTTGTTTTTTTTACTTTTAGGATGGTAACCAGGGTAAACATCGGGTTACTAAGAGCGGCCCTGCGCTTAGTTACCCGATGTTTACCCTGGTTACCGGCATCGTTGGTCGCTGGAGAGCGGTCTGTGTGACAGCTCTCCAGCGACCAAACAGCGACGCTGCAGCGATCCGGATCGTTGTCGGTATCGCTGCAGCGTCGCTTAATGTGAAAGGGCCTTAAGGGTACGGCAGCATTTCATGTCACCCATACTATTGTATTCTGTGGTCTCTGTGTGGCTGCTGATGGCCTTGATCCTTCTTGTGCTGCCTTTATCAGACCTCTCGTAAGGAAAGTGATTCTGATAATGCATGTATATGTGTCTAAAATGTAATATGTAGTGATGAGCGAATATACTCATTACTCGAGATTTCCCGAGCATGCTCGGGTGTCCTCCGAGTATTTTTTAGTGCTCGGAGATGTCATTTTCATCACCGCAGCTGAATGATTTACAGCTATTAGCCAGCTTGATTAAGGCCCTTTCACATTAAGCGACGCTGCAGCGATACCGACAACGATCCGGATCGCTGCAGCGTCGCTGTTTGGTCGCTGGAGAGGTGTCACACAGACAGCTCTCCAGCGACCAACGATGCCGGTAACCAGGGTAAACATCGGGTTACTAAGCGCAGGGCCGCGCTTAGTAACCCGATGTTTACCCTGGTTACCATCCTAAAAGTAAAAAAAACAAACACTACATACTTACCTAACGCTGTCTGTCCCCGGCGCTCTGCTTCTCTGCACTCCTCCTGCACTGACTGAGCACAGCGGCCGGAAAGCAGAGCGGTGACGTCACCGCTGTGCTTTCCGGCTGACCGACGCTCACAGCCAGTGCAGGAGGAGTGCAGAGAAGTAGAGCGCCGGGGACAGACAGCGTTATGTAAGTATGTAGTGTTTGTTTTTTTTACTTTTACGCTGGTAACCAGGGTAAACATCGGGTTACTAAGCGCGGCCCTGCGCTTAGTTACCCGATGTTTACCCTGGTTACCAGTGAAAACATCGCTGGTTCGGTGTCACACACGCCAATCCAGCGATGTCCGCGGGAGATCCAGCGACGAAATAAAGTTCTGGACTTTGTTCAGCGACCAACGATGGCACAGCAGGGGCCTGATCGTTGGTCGCTGTCACACAGAACGATTTCATTAACGATATCGTTGCTACGTCACAAAAAGCAGCGATATCATTAACTATATCGTTATGTGTGAAGGTACCTTTACATGTGGGGATTCCCTAGCAACCAGGCAACCCCCACATGTACTTATGCTGGCTAACAGATGTAAATCATTCAGCTGCCCCAATAAAAAATAAAATCTCCGAGCACTAAAAAATACTCGGAAGACTCCCGAGCGTGCTCGGGAAATCTCGAGTAATGAGTATATTCGCTCATCACTAGTAATATGTCTGAAATGTATAAACAATCCAAATTGAAATTATCATTTTTTTTACGGTTCAAAAAAACCCCCAAACTTGCACCGGTCAACAATGTAGTGAATCGTTAACGTTCGGATGACCTGCATTTTGTATTTTTTTTTTTTTCCTTGAATATTTGATTGCTTCGGAGAGCACTCGTCTGCATGGGAATTGCTGCCCTAATTTTCCAGCTTAGGTTATGTAATTGTATGTGTGACTGCTCGCAGTCGTGTGTGGATAACATGTATGTGTACGACGGATTCTCTGAAGGAAGCCACACAGCTGCAGCACAATCTTGGCCGAGATACCCAGGTGATGTGTGCACTAATATAGCTTCATATTGATTTTTTTTTTTTTTTTTTTAACTTTGTGCTAAAGATAAACTCCAGGAGCCGAGAAGTTCGCCGTGCATCGTAATCTTGATAGGTCTGTTGTGCAGTGATGAAGATCTGGGCTTGGGCTGCCAGCTCTAGTGACCGGTTTATCTGATTACACTGGGGAACAATTTGAAAAAAAATTTCTGTTGAGTTAGGTTTTTGAGCTGATTTATACTAAAATTGGCATGCTGATTCCAAAAATGTAGTCAGTTTTTTTCTAGCACATCAAGTTTTTCCTCCACAACTTACCTGCCAGAGAAGCACAATTGCACTGATATCTGTAATAAGACTTGTTATCTGATTACAATTCGACTCATATAGAGCTACGTGGCAACTTGTAAGAGTAGTCACAACTGAGACAGTGTGGTGAGAGGTGTGTGCAGCTCCCAATACGTCATAATTATCAATATCTTTACACAAAAAATTTATCATAGTAGGAATAAATAGGATTTCTGATAGCTTTTCTCTTTACATTGGGCGCTTAGGCTACGTTCATATTGGCGTTCCGCCAATGTGCGTCGCTGTTGCGCCGGCGACGCAGCGGCGACGCGCCCCTATGTTTAACATAGGGGACACGTGCGTTTTTAGGGTGGAGTTTTTCGACACTTGCGTCGTTTCCGACGCTAGCGTCGGACGCAAGAAAATGCAACAAGTTGCCTTTTCTGTGCGTCCGATTTTGGTCAAAAAACGACGCACGCGTCGCAAAACGCGCGCGTTTTTGCGCGCGTCGCGCGTTGCGTCGCCGACGCAGGGCGGCGCAACGCTAGTGTGAACGTAGCCTTAGTTGTAATTTATATATCTTTCATGATTTTTTTTCTATGTTAGTTTTCAAAGCTTGTAATTTTCCATCTCAGTGTTTTATTTACATATGTACATATTTCCTTTGTTTCAGATCATGTCTGCTCCTTCTTCCTGTCGTCGTAAATGCCTTTTTTTACTATTTTAAAAAAAAACACTTTTTAGGTACAGTAGTTTACATATTTTTCAGAAGACAAAAATCCTATAGTTTAAAAACTTGACGTGATAGAGAAAAACTGAGATCATTTCTGGATTCAGCATCCAAAAATTACCGTATATACTCGAGTATAAGCCGAGATTTTCAGCCCAAAATTTTGGGCTGAAAGTGCCCCTCTCGGCTTATACTCGAGTCAAGGTGGGCAGCAGGGTCGGCGGGTGAGGGGGAGAGGGCGCTGAGGCATACTCACCTAGTCCCGGCGATCCTGGCGCTCCCCCTGCCGTCCCACGGTCTTCGGTGCTGCAGCTCTTCCCCTCTTCAGTGGTCACGTGGGACCGCTGATTAGAGAAATGAATATGCGGCTCCACCTTCCATAGGAGTGGAGCCGCATATTCATTTCTCTAATCAGCGGTGCCGGTGACCGCTGATAGAGGAAGAAGCTGCGGCACCGAAGACCGTGTGACAGGCAGAGGGAGCGGGACGTCGGGAGCAGGTAAGTATCGCATATTCACCTGTCCGCGTTCCACACGCCGGGCGCCGCTCTGTCTTCGCGTCCTCTTGCTCTGACTGTTCAGGTCAGAGGGCGCGATGACGCATATAGTGTGCGCGGCGCCCTCTGCCTGATCAGTCAGTGCGGAGAGACGCTGGGGAGCTGCAAGCAAGAGAGGTGAGTATGGCATTTTTTTTTTTTTATTGCAGCAGCAATGGCACAGCTTTATATGGCACAGCTATGGGGCAATAATGAACGGTGCAGAGCACTATATGGCACAGCTATGGGGCAATAATGAACGGTGCAAAGCACTATATGGCACAGCTATGGGGCAATAATGAACGGTGCAAAGCACTATATGGCACAGCTATGGGGCAATAATGAACGGTGCAGAGCACTATATGGTACAGCTGTGGGGCAATAATGAACGGTGCAGAGCACTATATGGCACAGCTATGGGGCAATAATGAACGGTGCAGAGCACTATATGGCACAGCTATGGGGCAATAATGAACGGTGCAGAGCACTATATGGCACAGCTATGGGGCAATAATGAACGGTGCAGAGCACTATATGGCACAGCTTTCTATGTTACATCTATGGGGAAATAATGAATGGTGCAGAGCACTATATGGCACAGCTATGGGGCCATAATGAACAGTATGGAGCATCTATTTTTATTTTTGAAATTCACCGGTAGCTGCTGCATTTGCCACCCTAGGCTTATACTCGAGTCAATAAGTTTTCCCACTTTTTTGTGGCAAAATTAGGGGGGTCGGCTTATACTCGGGTCGGCTTATACTCGAGTATATACGGGTAGTTAAGAACAGTTGTCTGACCTAACTCCTAAAAAATTGTGTTCCCCAGTGTTATCATTGCCCCCCAATTTTTTTATTTTCTTGCTGTCTGCCCCATTTCTTCTTCATGAAGGGGTACAGCCCTATTTTTTGGATGCCATCTTCTGTGGTTATCTCAAGAACATCATGTTTTTTTAGATGGACCCTTGTGGTGTTCTTTTCTGCAAGTGTGTACGCTGCATGTCCTTACTGAACGTGTACTCGTATGAGTTGTGTGTGTAATATATGTATGTATTTATTCTTCATGACTTTATATTCCAGGCATGTCATTGCCGAGCCATGGTTTTCTGCTATACTCTTAATCTACCCTTTGTCTAAGGGACATGTTTGATTCTACCACATGAAATGACTACAGTAGGGCTTAGAAGGGAAACTGTCCTTACATTCTCGCTCTGCGAACCACGAGCGTCTTGACTTTGATCCTGGCTCCTCGAACCACGAGTGTCATGACTCTGATCCCAGCTGCTCTTATCTGAACGTTCTGGCGTTTCAGAAAATACATAGTTTGAAGATTCGGCTTTGGACTATAGGCAGAGACCTGACAAGACCTCTCCGTCAACTAAAGCTGGTGGGGAGAAGCTGGGGGCCGTGCCGAAATCTTCAGGTCTATCCCTATAAAGGGCTCCTTTCCACTTGCGAGGTAAACGGACGAGTGCAATCCGATAAAAAATCGGATTGCACTTGGCCCAATGTTATTCAATAAATAGGTGACATTCCATTTGCGATTTTTTTTTTTAATCAGCCGAAATCGGACTGAGAGAAAAATTGCAGCATGCTGCGTATTGCTGACGACTCGCCAATGCAAGTCAATGGGTGAGAGAGAAAAAACGCACACTGTCCGATTTTTACGCACCGGTGTCCTTTGAAAATCCGGCAATTCAGTGCAGTGTACAGTAAAATCACGCTGACAGGTTAGAGTAGATATATACACATAGAATAGGTATATATATATATAGGTATATATATATATATATATGACACATATATGTATATATATTAATATTTCATCCAGCGCTAGATAGCTTTAAAAGCCGGTAATTCAATTGCCGGCTTTTGCTATCTCCTTCCTAAACCCGACATGATATGAGACATGGATTACATACAGTAAACCATCTCATATCCCCCTTTTTTTTTTTTTGCATATTCCACACTACTAATGTTAGCAATATTTGGGCGCTCTAGCTATTATATTTAAGGGTTAAATCGCGGAAAAAATTGTCGTGGGCTCCCGCGCAATTTTCTCCACCAGAGCGGTAAAGCCAGTGACTCTCCTGTTCATCGCTGCAGCAGGGCGCGGGAGCGCCGCTGATCACACACCTATATACAGGACTTACAGGCCATCCTTAAGTGTGACGGCTCCTGTTACCAACCTTCCTCCACCCTGGACACATAGGCCTTATACTGGCCCTACTACAAGGTTATGCTTTAGAGGAATTGGTCGCCTACCTTCTACTATTGCCACTCTTGTCTATTTGTATCATAGGATCAGAGTAAAACCCCATGAATAAGACCCAGGAGGGTCGAAACGTTGGGTCTCTGTCTGTATATATTTCTGTCTACAAAATCTGTGGCAACTTTGAAATTCTTTGTTTAAATAAAACCTGGCATATACCTTTTTTCGCATCATACCAGTATTGTGTGCGGTAATTTTTTTCTATTTGGATTAACTGGACCACACGGTCCATTTTTACCAGCACCTGCTTGTCCCTGACCTGAGTGCACACCATTATCCCTATATAAGTGACTGAGGGTAGATATTAATAGCCTGGAGAGGGTCCATGGTTATTGCCCCCCCCCCCCCCCCCCCCCCGGCTAAAAACATCTGCCCCCAGCCACCCCAGAAAAGGCACATCTGGAAGATGCGCCTATTCTGGCACTTGGCCACTCTCTTCCCGTTCCCGTGTAGCGGTGGAATAGGGGTAATGAAGGGTTAATGCCACCTTGCTATTGTAAGGTGACATTAAGCCAGATTAATAATGGAGAGGTGTCAATTATGACACCTATCCATTATTAATCCAATTGTATGAAATGCTTAAAAAACACACACACATTATTACAAAATATTTTAATGAAATAAAGACACAGGTTTTTGTAATATTTTATTATCCTGGTAATCCACCTGAAGACCCTCGTTCTGTAAAAAAGGTAAAATAAAAAAACAACAATATCCCATACCTTCCGATGATCAGTCTCGTCCCACGCTGTAAATCCTTCTGAAGGGGTTAACTAATTTTACAAGCAGATGCTCTGCTAATGCAGCTGTGCTCCTGCCTGTAAAACCCCGGGGAATGAATGGAATGTAGGTCAATGACCTGTAGTTGCCTTCAGTTGCCGTGATGCGCCCTCTGCTGGATGTTCTCATATGAACTCGAGCCTGGGAACTTTTCAGAATATTTTCCCACGCTCGAGTTCATATGAGGACATCCAGCAGAGGGCGCATCACCGACTGGCCCCTTGTACTTTGTTTTTAGAATCCAGAGTATTCCCAGGATGGGGCTGACCCAAGCTATCTCCAGAGCCCGTGTAAATGTAGTGGAGGTCATACATGCACCCCCATACGTTATCTATGGGGCTGGCTGTATTCGCCAATATCTGGCAGTCCCATAGTCAGTGGAGTGGAGGCCGAGCGTACACGACCACTGCTCCATTTCAGAACTGCGTTTTCGGGAGTGTGGATTCCCAGCAATCAATATGTTATCTCCAATCCTATTGATAGTGGATAATATTCAATTTGGGGAAAACTAAACCCCTTTAGGCTTTATGTTCACACGTTGCGTTTTTTTCCCTGCAGGCAAACCCTACTTTCTTGGCAGTAAAGAACCTGCTTACAAAGAGCTAGTTTTGCTGCGTGTTTTTTTTTTTTTTGCTAAGTTTTTCAGCTTTGCTTCCACTATAGAAACAAGAACACAGATCAGCAATGCACGACATATGTGAAACCATAAAACATTTTTTTGGGAAAAAAAGGCAATTAGATCAAATTTTTTGGAAAAAGATCTTTGTCTGAAAAAAATCGTGACTATTCTGAACAAAAAAAGTTCACGAATTCATGAAAAAAAATACACAATTACAAATGTAATAATAGTAGGGGGAGATTAATTGGTCGGGAATAGTTTACCTAAGACTTTGGCAGAGCATTGAGTTTGTAGTACATGGTTTACTTTCACACTTTGGTCAGCCCTTGAGTTGGTCAGGTATTGTTCAATATCACACCTTGGTCGGCCAATGTTTACGTTGTACATCACTAATTTAATTAAACTGTACTAATCTTTACAGCCATTCTTAGGTGATGTCATTGCTTTCTATGGGTGAAAAACTCTGAAAGACGTGACATGGTGCTTAAAATTTGCATTAAAAAAATGCAGCGTGAGAACATAACCTAAGGAATCCAGGCTGATCTAGAAGTGTCTGCAGCCAGCCAGCAGTGATGGGGCTATATTCACACGCTGCAGACGTCCGTCCATTACAGGAGTATGCTGCTGTTTCTGCAGCATGTGCAGTACTTTCTACAATTGAGTCATATGAGGGGGGCATGTAATCCTAACAATTGGAGTGAGCTGCAGCTAAGCCTAGTTCTGTATAGGGCATGGTTATTCTAGCAGTCCAGCATTAGCTCCAGTCTTCGCAGGGAGCTGTGATGTTTCCCCTCGTGCTGCCCTGGATTATATGACTGCCTGGGGCTGAGTTTCGCTCTCGCTGAGCTGTGGATGGTATTACAGGCAATCAGCGGTAATATGATGGCACCTATTAGACTAATGACAGCGGTTACCCGACGCTCCACCTCGGTGACCTCCGGCCTCTTCTGTGCCTAGAAATCATAATTGGTGATGTTGGCTCATGGAGGATCCAGCATTATACACTTACATGTGATCCAGCATCTGGGACCCCACCAATTCTGAGAATAATGGGACCACTGTGGGCCCTGGCAGCCAAGCTGTGCAGGGTAACTGCATGGAATGGGGGTTGGAGCTGCATTCACAATTCTGCAGGTTCCACAGCTCCAGTCTCCTGGCAGTCCCTGCTGGCTCATTGCCTGCAGAGATCTCTGTCTAGTGATATATAAATTCTGGGAGTATAGATCGTATATCAGGAAAACCTTGACCCACTGGATCAGTACAGATTAGTAATGTCTGTACCCAGTGACTCCATCAGCAGAATAGTAAGTGCAGCTCTGGGGTCCAAGAAGTGTCGTTTCTCCTTGCGGAGATCGACATGCTAAGCATGACGAGATGAGGAGACTTAAAGCCGCAATGCTCCTCTGGGTAATAGGCTAATTATGCAAATTGCCTCTTCAGAGAGGAAGAGAGCTAGAACTCTAGTGCCACCTATTGGAAGGTTGCAATCCTACAAGTCAATGTTGACCCTTTAACGAGCCTTGTCACATGACTTAGGATAAAATCCAAACCAGTATCTCAATTTCCAGATGCTGTGTTTCGGGGTACTGCCCCTCATTAGTGCAAAGCGGAGATCTGGTTTGGCTGAGTGAGAGGCGTCAGACCGTTATAAGGGGTATAACACAGGGTGTAACTCGGGATCAGTACAGGATAAGTAATGTATGTACACAGTGTCTGCACCAGCAGAATAGTGAGTGCAGCTCTGGGGTATAATGCAGGATGTACAGGTGCTTCTCACTAAATTAGAATATCATGAAAAGTTAATTTCAGTTCTTCAATACAAAAAGTGAAATTCATATATTATATGGAGTCATTACACAGAGTGATCTATTTCATGTGTTTATTTCTGATAATGTTGATGATTATGGCTTACAGCCAAAAGTCATCTCAGTAAATTTGAATACTTTACAACACCAGCTTGAAAAATGATTTTAAAATCCAAAATGTTGGCCTACTGAAATGTATGTTCAGTAAATGCACTCAGTCCTTGGTCGGGGCTCCTTTTGCATCAGTTACTGCATCAATGCGGTGTGCCATGGAGGCAATCAGTCTGTGGCACTGCTGAGGGGTTATGGAAGCCCAGGTTGCTTTGATAGCAGCCTTCAGCTCGTCTGCATTGTTGGGTCTGGTGTCTCTCATCTTCCTCTTGACAACACTCCATAGATTCTCTATGGGTTAAGGTAAGGCGCGTTTTCACACTAGACCTCAAGCAGCTTGGATTGTGGCCTCTCCACTCCTCCTCCAGACTCTGAGACCTTGATTTCCAAATGAAATGGGAAAATTTACTTTCATCTCAAAACAACACCTTGGACCACTGAGCAACAGTCCAGTTCTTTTTCTCCTTGGCCCAGGTAAGACGCTTCTGGCGTTGTCTATTGGTCATGAGTGGATTGACAAAAGGAATGCGACACTTGTAGCCCATCTCCTGGATACGTCTCTGTGTGGTGGCTCTTGAAGCAATGACCCCAGCAGCAGTCTACTCCTTGTGAATCTCCCCCAAATTTTTTAATGGCCTTTTCTTAACAATCCTTTCAAGGCTGCGGTTATCCCGGTTGCTTGTGCACCTTTTTCTACCACACTTTTTCTTGCACTCAACTTTCCATTAATATGCTTGGATACAGCACTCTGAACAGCCAGCTTCTTTAGCAATGACCCTTTGTGGCTTACCCTCCTTGTGGAGTGTGTCAGTGACTGCCTTCTGGACATCTGTCAAGTCAGCAGTCTTCCCCATGATTGTGGAGCTACTGAAACAGACTAAGGGACCTTTATAGACGCTTAGGAAGCCTTTGCAGGTGGTTTTTGTTAATTATTTACTGAGATGACTTTTGGGTTTTCATTGGCTATAAGCCATAATCATCAACATTAACAGAAATAAACACTTGAAACCACTCCAGGATGTAACGCAGATCCGTACAGGATAAATCTATTTAGTTATGGCTTCTTGTGTAGTCATGTTTGTGATTTCGGCTGTCTCCCAGCCTGTGGTTTTGCCTGGTAAGGTGCTGTGATGTCCTGGGCTGCCCTGGTCTGGGAGTAGTTTGCGGTGCAGCCATGCAGCCTCTCCCTTGGTCTGACGTCCGCAGTAACGCACTAGATGCCGATCCTTTGTGTGGCGGATGGATCTCACTTCTTCTTGTCCGTGTCCTTGGATTACATCCCTGCTGGGAGGATGATGCATATTTCTGTCTGTACCACACATCCAAGAAGCTGCCGCCCACCCTGCGCAGGGTTGTTGAAATCTGCCAGGGAATGATCTGGGTGGAGATGACTGACGTTTTTCCTTGGTTTTGTACAGATTTCCTCCTCTCTTGCCTTATATGAGGGACACTACAGCGGTGTAATGGGAGATGCCCGTGCTGACAGATCCATTCAGGAGTGACAGATGTGCGGTCTGCGTTCCCAGGATTTCTTTGCTCTTTCTGACCCTCTCTAGCATATGTTCAGGCAGCACAGCAGCTCATGGCACTTTCTTAGCAGAAAAAAATGTATTTTGCCATAATCATAAGAAAAAACCTGTGACCCGATCGCCGTGTGTAACTAAAGCCACAGGCCCCCGTACACATTGGATGGTTGGGGAAGAGAAGGAACCGACATCTTTGATTCAGACACCCGGTCCTTTTGTTCTCTCCAGATACTTGGTTGTCAGTTGTATGGTAGCTGCTTTCTCCTCATTGAAAAAACAGGATTTTTGTAAAGAGAGTTGTCAAAAGAACAATATGTATAACCCCCACCCCCACCACTAATTTGCCGCTTTCTGCCTATGCACAGTATAGACAGAAAGCGGCCAATCAGTCGTGTAGGCGGGGTTATAAAGAGCTCAGCATTCAGAGAACTGCTAAATGTGCAGCAGAGAAAACTAGGATTTTATCAAAATTACAGCAGGCAGCCCAGTAAGTGACACATCGCTGGAATCCGGGTCTCTTCCTTTACGCTGGTTTCAGATTTAGGCTATGTGCACACGTATTCTAGGTCCACTGCGGATTTTTCTGCAACGGATTTGATAAATCCGCAGTGGAAAACCGCTGTGGATTTATCGCGGTTTTACCGCGGTTTTTCTGCGGTTTTACAACTGCGGTTTTCTATAGGGGCAGCTGTAAAACCGCTGTGGAATCCGCAGAAAGAAGTGACATGCTGCGGAATGTAAACCGCTGCGTTTCCGCACGTTTTTTTCCGAAGCATGTGCACAGCGTTTTTGGTTTCCCATAGGTTTGCATTGTACTGTAAACTTATGGGAAACTGCTGCGTTTTCCGCATTGTGTGCACATACCCTTAGTTGGCAAAAACCTGGTGACAGATTTCCTTTAAGGTGTATGGGCGCCTTAAGACAGAGTAACCTTAGAAGAGGTGAAGATGTAATGCTGGAACATAGTGGGGTCTTTAGTACTGAATTGTGACCCGATCTGAGGGAGCGGACAGTGTAAAAGTTATGTTTTACATCCTGCGTAAAATCATTCTGAGACCAAACAAAAATGTTCTGCTCGCTTATTGCAACACCGTCTGGTATGTTCTGTACCAACCGTGGCTATAAATCATTTTATACTATGAAGGCCACTAGGCCAGCTGAAAAAAGGGGAGATGTGCAACAAAACAATCCCTTTAAATTATAGTTAAAAAAAAAAAAAAGGCTTAGGCCATGTTCACACGTTGCGGATTTTACCGTGGATCCGTAGCGTTTTTGAGCCTGCTGATCTGCAGCAGTTTCCCATTCGGTGTACAGTACCATGTAAACCTACGGAAAATCCAATCCACTGTGCACATGCTGTGGAAAAAAACCGCGTGGAAACGGAGCGTTGCTTTCTCCGCAGCATGTCAATTCTTTGTGCGGATCTGCAGCGTTTCTGCACCCATTGATTTGCATTGAGTCGGGCACATCTGCTGCAAGACCACAGATATAACAAAGATCTGCGGTTTAGCTGTGGTGAGACGCTGCAGATTGGGAGGAGGGAGTGTGTGGGCGGACACTGTGCGTGTCTGTGTGTGCGGGCGGGGTCTGGGCGGGGCTGTCGGGACTCTGTGTGGGGGGGCTGTCGGTCTGTGTCGGATTGTCTGGACTCTGTGCGGGCTGCCGGGGCGCTGTCGGGGGTCTGTGCGTGGCTCTTGGGGGTGTGTGTGTATGTGTGTGCAGGCATCGTCCAATGGGACTACAAGTCCCATCAGGTTCTGCCTGCTACAGTGACAGTGATTGACACATTAGCCAATGATGGGACAGTAGTAGTCCCATCATCCGGCTAATGTGTTGAATGTGAAAAAAAACCAAAAACATACAGCATATAACAGTACATGCAGCATATAACAGTACATGCAGCATATAACAGTAAATGCAGCATATAACAGTACATGCAGCATAGAGTACATACCATCACCTTGATCTCCGAAGCCATTGTCACCTGTAAAAAATATTAAAATAACAAACAATATACTCCCTGATCCGCATATATCCAATTAAAACGAGTGTCCCACGACGATCTCCCGTGGAGAGCGGCCACATCAGCTGATGTGACCGCTCTCCAGGGACTCCAGGAATACAATGACGGAAGGTATCCTTCCGCAATGTATTCCTCCGCCAATTTAAAAAATAGTCCCTAATCTCTCTTGTGGCACTGCCCTGTGGGAAAATTCCCACGCAGCATTGCCATAAAGTGAGACCCTGGACAAATGTAACCTCAGTGATGCACTGCAAGAGCCATTGTCTCCTGTCAGTGTGTCACTGGAGGACCTATAGAGCGGTGACATCACCCGATGTCACTATTCTATAGGGGAGATCGTCGTGGGACACTCGTTATTAATTGGACTACGGCAGCAAGTGAGTATACGGTTTATTTTAATTTTTTGGAGGCGATCGAGTAAGGTAAGTATGGTGAAATTAAGAATATTAAAATACTTCTTTCTGGCTGTCGATTTTTTTTTTTTTTTTTTTTTTTTTTTTTTTTTCTCTTTCCCTCCCCCCTTTCACTACTATAGGATTAGTAATGGATAGGTGTCTTATTGATGCCTCTCCATTATTAACCGGGCTTAATGTCACCTTACATTAGCAAGGTGACATTAACCCCTTATTACCCCATATCCCACCGCTACTCGGGAGTGGGAAGAGAGGAGCTAAGTGCCATCTGTAAGATGCGCCATTTCTGGGGCGGCTGGGGGCTGGTATTTGTAGCCGGGGGGGGGGGGGGGGCAATATCCATGGCCCCTCTCTAGACTATATCAGCCCTCAGCTGTCTGCGTAGCTTTTCTGGCTATGAAATATAGGGGGACCACACGTCATTTTTTTTGGGGGGGGTCCCCCTATTTTAATAGCCAGTAAAGGCCACGCAGACAGCTGTGGGCTGATATTCATAGCCTGGGAGGGGCCATGGGTATTACCCCCTTCCTAGGCTACAAATATTGGCCCCCGGCCGTCTGCTTTCCCCCTCTGACGCAGAAAATTGTGCAGGAGCCCACTCCATTTTTTTCATTTTTTTTTTTTTTATTTAACGTTCATTAATAAACATGGGCCTTGCTATTATATATCTATGGATATATCTATGGATATATCCATAGATAAATCTTTATATCTATAGATGGATAACTATGGCTATATCTATCTATAGATATATTTATAGATAGATATATCTACATATGCATAGATATATCTATCCATATATCTGGCTACCTTCACACATCAGGTTTTTGCCGTCAGACACAATCCAGCAAGTTTTGAAAAAAAAAACGGGTCCTTTTTTTTTCTGCCGGATCCGTTTTTTCTCTCCTAGAGTTGTACTAGCGCAGGATTGCGCCTTATGGCCCACACGTTTCATCCGTTTTTTGCCGGATCCGTCAGAAAAGCTGTTTACGGCGGACGGAGAAAACGTACAGAGGAACATTTCTTCTGTCCGGCGAAAAAACACACAGCGACTGATCCGGCGAAAAACGTATGAAACTGAGATGTGAAATGATGAATCTGGTTTTTCATTCATTTTTTCCATTGAACTCATTTTCTGTTCTCTCTCTCTCTCTCTAAAAATCAGATCATTTGCATCAGTTTTTCACTATTTGCAACGGATCGTTTTTTTGAGAGGGAGAGAGAATGGAAAATGTGCATGATTTCAATGGAAAAAATGCATAAAAAAACCGGATTCATCATTTCACATCTCGGTTTCATACGTTTTTCGCCAGATCAGTCGCTGTGCGTTTTTTCACTGGACAGAAGAAACGTTCCTCTGTGCGTTTTCTCCGTCCGCCGGAAACATTTTTTTTTATGGATCTGCCAAAAAACGGATGAAATGTGTGGCCATCAGACACAGTCTGGCGCTAATACAACTCTATGTGAAAAAAACGGATACGGCAAAAAAAAAATGGATCTGTTTTTTTCAAAACTCGCCGGATTATGCCTGGCGGCAAAAACCTGATGTGTGAAAGTAGCCTAACTATCCATATGTCTATCATGGGGACATGGACCTTTATTTTAAACACGAGAAACAAAAAAAAAAAGGATTATTCATATCTTCTTTACAGCGAACGCTGCTGCAGAGAAGATATGAATCGCGGCTTCAGCACCAGTGGGGGGGGGACAGCGCTTACTGTAGCGCTGTCTCCTGCACGGTGCGTGTGGTACCCAGTGGGCACACGTGTGCCGCACGTGTGCCACACTGATGTGCCACAGAAACGCACGGGCACACGGACACTGATAATTCCGGTACCTATTTGTCCGGTACCGGAATTATCTGGACGTGTGGGACTGCCCTAAGAGGAAAAGCGGTCAGTGTGGAAAGGTTGGATCCCGGCCATCAGTGGGTGACCACCATGCAGTCGCACACTTACATCTGACAGCAGAGGACGAGGCCCGGACTTTTCTGTGCCCTTTCCATGCTGCAGACTGTTTAGGCCATGTTCACACAGTGCGTTTTTTACCGCGGAACCGCGGCGGTTTTGCCGCTGCGGTTCCGCAGCTGTTTTCCATGCAGGGTACAGTACACTGTACCCTATGGAAAACAGGACACACTGTGCACATGGTCCGGAAATTGTTAAAAAAAAGACGCGCTGAATAGCTCCCGGAAAAAAGAAGGAGCATGTCAATTCTTTTTCCGGAGCCGCAGCGGTTCTGCACCCATAGACCTCCATTGTGAGGTCCAAACCGCAGTAAAACCCGCAGATCAAAAATATATCTGCGGGTTTTACTGCGATTTGATGTGCAGAACCGCTGCAGCAGGAAGTGCGGGGAGCGGGCGGAAGTGCGTGGGCGGAGTGTGGCTGCCCCCCCCGTGTTCCGATCCCGCCCCCCCGTGCTCCGATGCCCCCCCCAGTGCTCCGATGCCCCCCCCAGTGCTCTGATGCCCCCCCCGTGCCCTAATCTCCCCCCCCTTATACTCACCCGGCGTCCCGGTGTCCGTCCGGCCGTCTTCTCCCTGGGCGCCGCCATCTTGCAAAATGGCGGGCGCATGCGCAGTGCGCCCGCCGAATCTGCCGGCCGGCAGATTCGCTCCAAAGTGCATTTTGATCACTGAGATATAACCTATCTCAGTGATCAAAATAAAAAAATAGTAAATGACACCCCCCCCCCTTTGTCACCCCCATAGGTAGGGACAATAAAAAAAATAAAGAATTTTTTTTTTTTTTTTTCACTAAGGTTAGAATAGGGTTAGGGTTAGGGTTAGGGTTAGGGTTAGGGGTAGGGTTAGGGGTAGGGTTAGGGTTAGGGGTAGGGTTAGGGGTAGGGTTAGGGGTAGGGGTAGGGTTAGGGTATTTTCAGCCATTTTAACCCTAAAAAAATTCCTAGAAAACACACAGACTCTGGCTAGAAAACTGCATCAAAAAAACGCATCAAAAAACGCATCAAAAACGGACCAAAAAAGGACCAAAAAAAGGACCTGCGTTTTCTGCCAAGAGCTGCAGTTTTTTAAAAAACAGTCAGGAAAAAAAAAGGATGGAAATCCTGAACGTGTGAACATACCCTTAGCCTCTGTTTATGTCAGGCTCTGACAGGAGGAAGGTGTGAGGCCATGTTCACACCATCCTTTTTTTCATGCGGAATCGCCGCGATTTTCCCGCTGCGGTCCGCAGCTGTTTTCCATGCAGGGTACATTACAATGTACCCTATGGAAAACAGGAACTGCTGTGCCCACATTGCGGAAAATCGCGAAAAAAGCCGCACTGAATAGCCGCGGTAAAAAAGAAGTACCATGTCACTTCTTTTTGCGGAACTGCAGCGGTTCTGCACCCATAGACCTCCATTGTGAGGTCAAACCCGCAGTAAAACCCGCAGATGAAAAAAATATCTGCGGGTTTTCTGCGGTTTGTGGTGCAGAACCGCTGCAGTGTGGCTGCCCCCCCCGTGCCCCGATGCCACCCCCCCGTGCTCCGACGCCCCCCCCGTGCCCTCATCTCCCCCCCCTTATACTTACCCGGCCTCCCGGTGTCCGTCTGGCCGTCTTCTCCCTGGGCGCCGCCATCTTGCAAAATGGCGGGCGCATGCGAAGTGCGCCCGCCGAATCTGCCGGCCGGCAGATTCATTACAAAGTGCATTTTGATCACTGAGATGGGTTATATCTCGGTGATCAAAATAAAAAAAATAGTAAATGACCCCCCCCCCCTTTGTCACCCCCATAGGTAGGGACAATAAAAAAAATTAAGAATTTTTTTTTTTTCCACTAAGGTTAGAATAGGGTTAGGGGTAGGGTTAGAGTATTTTCAGCCATTTTAACCCTAAAAAACTTCCTAGAAAACACAGACTCTGCATAGAAAACTGCATAAAAAAACGCATAAAAAAACGCACCAAAAAAGCACCAAAAAAAGGACCTGCGTTTTCTGCCAAGAGCTGCGGTTTTTAGTCCTGAAAAAAAAAGGAGGGAAATCAGGAACGTGTGAACATAGCCTGAGGGGTTTTCAGTGTATCAGTGTGCCAGCGCCATAGTCTCCCAGTCATCGCTGTGACATTCATGCCTTTTGTGCGTCTCCCCATTATATTTGTAAGGCTGCGACTAGAAATATCCGACATGACAAAACCTTGGTGTAAAGTGCTGCGCCCGGCCATGTGCTCAATGTGCATGTGTTGCGGTGATCGAAAGGGGCGTGCAAGGGTTATCGGCCTGTATCCGTAGACCTCAAGCCCACCGCCTTCTTTTGCTCTATGACATGTAATTTCCATGTTGCTGTTCTCCTGAATCCGGCGATGCTTTTCGTCTGTTCCTGACCCTCTCTATTAGATATGGCCGCCTCTTCCTTGCATGGAAGTCTAGACTTGTTAGCTAAGTGGGCGTGTCCTCATCACCGCTCTGCGGGCAACCTACAGACAACCACGCCCACTTGCCAAATAAGACTAGATTTATATACAGGGAAGATGAGGCCATATCTCAGGAAAGGAAAGGAGCAGGAACAAAAGCAAAACGCCGTATTCAGGAGAAAAGTGACATTTACACCAGGTAAAGGAAAAATACATATTTATGGCAAGTGACAGATCGTCTTTAATTTCCACACCCCGTCATACAGCTCCTCTTCCGCTGACGCATGGAGCTGCGGCCTTCTATCTGCGTCCCCCCGGATCATGGTCTCTGGCCGCTCTACTCATGTGCCGAGCGTCCATCTGGCCGCCAGATCTGTGGCTTCTCTCCCTTATACTTTGCTGTTATCATTGTTTGTCAGATCACAGACATATGAAAGTCTGCTAATCCAGCAGTGTCTGGGGAGAAGACAAGAAATGTTTAGTTTTGGGGGGGTTTTTTGCTGCGCCGGGCCAGGGATGATTGTGTGTTTGCAGTCCGATTTGGGCTTGGTTGTCGCATGATTTATTTGCCGACCAACTCTGCTCAGGAGGTAGAGAAGATGATGAAAGAAGCGAACACAATCCAGGGTTAACAATGTGATATTCTCTCTCTTTTTTTTTTTTTTGACACCTGATCATTTGCCCTTATAGGCCAAGACCCCCGAGGCCGCACCGCTGAGCCGTCCAGATATTTCCTGTTCTGGCTTGTGTCATGTTCATTGTTTTCCTGGAGACGTTGCGGATCTATACAATACGTGGTGATGGGGGCGAGTGCACATGATGGGAGCGGTGATTCTATCTACACATGGTCTCCATGATAACCTGTAAAAAAGAGATCTCTTGGTAGATGCAGATGGATACTAAGGAGACTTTTATAATCCTTCTGACTCCATCCCTTTAACCCCTTTACCCCGAAGGTGGTTTGGACGTTAATCACCGGGCCACTCACCACTGTCCTTTATGAGGTAATAACTCTGGAACGCTTCCATAGATCCTGGTGATTCTGAGTTTGTTTTCTCGTGACATATTGTACTTCATGATAGTGGTAAAATTTATTTGAGATGACTTGCGTTTATTTGTATTTTCTGCAACCAGCCAGGCAAAACTCATAGCTGGGGGCTGCAACCCCCAGCTGTCAACTTCAGCAAGGTTGGTTATCAAGAATAGAGGGGTCCCCAGCGGTTTTTTTAAATTATTTAAAATAAATAATTAAAAAAAAAAAACCCGACGTGGGGTCCCCCCATTTTTGACAACCAGCCTTGCTAAAGCTGACAGCTGGGAGCTGGTATTCTCAGGCTGGTAAGGGGCCATGGATATTGACCCCTCCAGCCTAAAAGTAGCAGCCCGCAGCCACCCAGTAAAGGCACATCTATTAGATGCATCAATTCTGACGCTTTGCCCGCCTCTTCCCACTTGCCCTGTAGCGGTGGCAAGTGGGGTTCATATTTGTGGGGTTGATGTCACCTTTGTATTGTCAGGTGACATCAAGCCCATGTCTTAGTAATCGAGAAGCGTCTATAAGACACCTATCCATTACTAATCCTATAGTTTTATTGTAAATTAAGACACAGCCAGAATAAAGTCTTTTATTAGAAATAAAACAAAACACACTTTGTGTTTTGTTATTTTTAAATAAAAAAGTAAGTTATACTCAACGCCTATTCCACCAAAGCCCTCGTTCTCCTGTAATAAACCAAAAATAAAAAACAACAGTATCCATCACCTATCCGTGACTGAGCTGCTGCGAGCGCAGCGTCAGTGACCGGTGGTGACATCACAGAAGTTACCTCCGGTCACTGCAGCTCCGTTCCCAGCCGGGCTGAGCGGCGGTGAGGTCCCCGCTAGATCACAGTGCTCTGTGAGCTAGCGGGGATTTATTGGTACCATTTTCGGGCACATGAAATTTTTTTGATCGCTTTCTATTCTGAATTTTGGGAGGCAGAATGAACAAAAACCAGCAATTCATGAATTTCTTTTGGAGGGGTGGTCCGCGTGTGGTAAAATTGATCAGGCAGTTTTATTCTTCGGTTAGTACGATTACACTGATACTTCATTTATATATATTTTTTTATGTTTGATGCTTTTATACAATAAAAACTATTTTATAGAAAAAATTATTTTTGCATCACTGTACTCTGATAGCTATAACTTTTTTTTATTTTTCCGCTGATGATGCTGTATGGCGGCTTGTTTTTTACGGGACAAGATGATGTTTTCAGCGGTACCATGTTTATATCCGTCTTTTTGATTGCGTGTTATTCCACTTTTTGTTCGGCGGTATGATTAAGCGTTGTTTTTTATTTTATATTTTTTCATGGTGTTCACTAAAGGGGTTAACTAGTGGGACCATTTCATAGGTCAGGTTGTTGCAGATGCGGTGATACCAAATACCGTATGTGTACTTTTATTGTTTATATTTTTTTTTTTCATTCAAATATTTATTTAGAGATACAATATATATTGATTTTTTTTTTTCCTTTTCTTTTTTATTTTTTTCTAACTTTTTTTTTCTTTGTCCCACTATGGGACAATAATTTTTTTTTTTCAGGCTGATTGTTTCTATAGTATGCTGACAGGTTCGGGTAACCCGCTGAACCCCGTTCGTGATGGGCAATTCTTCCCCGTGAACGAGGAATTCCCAGTAAGTGCGGGTCATAAGCTCGCGTTGAGTCCCTGCCCTTTGTACTCGCCGCCCGATGCTATAGAGACTGTCAGCGCTGCACTGACAGAGAGACTACCTGACATGCACTGGGCATGATCACCAAGTTTCCTAGCTCTAGTGACCCGGATGTCACCATGACGACATTGGGTCACCATGGCAACAATCAGGACCCCACGTAACGCCGCGGGGTCTCCGATCCAAAGGCAGAGGGGCTGTCAGCCTCTGGAATGCTGCGATCGTGTTCTATCGCAGCATATCGGTGGTTAAAGTGCACCCTGCAGCTAGTGGCGGGTGTCAGCTGTCAGAATCAGCTGACACCCGGTGACTATCGCCCGCACACCCCCTGTGTATGTGGGCGATCGCAATGACGTAATAGTCCGTCCTTGGTCATATAGGCCCAGGTTACATGGGAGGAATATTACGTCCAATGTCAGAAAGGGGTTAATTATCAGTATGAGCGACAACTGTGTTCCGGATTGTTGCGTGGCCCTGACAACTACCACGGAAATGGCATGGGACCTGGCTGACGTAGCCGGGGTCATAGGTGATCATCCGCTGTTACGTTGGGAGTCTAAGGCTATGTTCACACGTTGCGTTTTTTTCCCTACGACAAAACCTGCTCTCTTGGCAGTAAGAAACTTGCAGGTTTTTGCATAGTTTTTGTTGCTTTTTTTTGCCAAGGTACATTTGTTTCTTGAGCATGCTGATATCTTGCAAAAAAAAAAATTCTGATTCCACTTCATCAGGTTTTGCCGCAAAAACTGCTATTTGCGTTTTTGCAGCTTTTTTTTTCCACCACCCATTGCTTTCAATGGGTAAAAAACGCTGAAAGAAGTCACCTGCTCCATTCTGCAAAACCTAAGGCTTTTCACAAAATACTGAGGACAAAAAACCCAAGGTGTGCGCATGAGTTCTGGAGTCTCATAGTCTTTGCTGATACTGTACAACGAATAGGGCAATTTCCATTTAAAAAAGCAGAAAAAACGCAACGTGTGACCATAGCCTTACAGACCGGGTGCCCCTGCGCGGACTGTGCTGGTACCATAGCCATTATATCAGTAATATATCCGCACGCGTCTTCATGGACACTTTCCCCTCACAAGATAGAACTTCACAACACCGACATAAAAATGGCTTGTTCCTGCAGGGATTTTTCCAACGTGCGGAACTGCTCGAATCTGCCATCCATGATCTGTATCCTGTCCGGGTTGCCCTGATGGGACGTGTCCGTTACAGTAAGGGTACGTGCACACAATAAGGATTTGCTGCAGACATTTCTGCATGAAAAAAACTTTTAGCAGCAAAAACGCTGCATACATTTTTTTTTTCCCCCTAGATTTGCAAGAAAAAAAAAAAAAAAAGCATTTCAGAAATCTCATTTACTATGCTGGGACTATCCCGAGCCATCGATCCTGCAGCTCAGCAGACAGTAGTATGGTTTCTATACAAATCATAGTCTTTGGCGTACTCTCTGTTTTGGGCTGTACCCTCCTGTCTGCTGAGCTGCGCACTTCTCAGGGGTCTCGGCCCCCCCACCAATCTGCAGGTAAATCAAGTGCCTGTTAAGTATGAAAATCTAGACGAAAGTTTACTGATTGTTTAGGTGCCAAACTAATGAATAGGACAGTACCCGGGGCTCCAAACTCGAGCCAACATCTTTAGGCTCTGTTCTCCCGATGAGTTTTTGATGTTTCAGATTTTCTGCACCTAATAAGTAAATTAGGAACTCATGGGTTTTTCATTGCATTTTTTTTTTTTTTTACATTTTATTTTTGTTTTTGTTGCTGCAGTTTTTGTCTGTTGTTAGTACGTCATGTTTATAAACAAAGCTGCTATGTTTCTGATACTTCCTAGTATTCGGCTTTGTGGAAACTTTGGTAGTCATGTGTGGATTACATGCATTCTTGATGAAGGGACGTGTTTTGGAAGCATAGAGAGGGTGCATTTACCCTGCACAATATGAACGTGCGTGACGCCGGAATTCCCCTGTAAGGGAAAAATGTGGCTTTTGTTTTAAAAAATACAGAAAGTGCTTCTTAAGAGATTTGTCAATTTTAGACCCAATAATGGGTATCTTGTCCTCAGGTCATTGGAAAGCCATCCAGGCTCTCCGTCCCTTGTGATAAGTGTAAAACAATTTATTTTTCTCGTTTCTTGGCTGACGATGATGAATCTGACTCTGTTACTTATTGTCTAGGTCAAGACTATTTGCACTTTCTTCTTCCCACAGTCTCGGTGATCGGTGATCCCGAGCAGATCTACCACCCTACTTATTAGAAAAGTAATGATCCCGAGGTGGTGTTGAGTGAGGCGCGTCTTGTGTAGGCGGAGGTGGCGTTTGTGGCGCGTCTTTGTTTAGGCGGAGGTGACGTTGTGTGAGACGCGTCTTGTGTAGGCGGAGGTGGCGTTGTGTGAGGCGCGTCTTGTGTAGGCGGAGGTGGCGTTTGTGGCGCGTCTTTGTTTAGGCGGAGGTGACGTTGTGTGAGACGCGTCTTGTGTAGGCGGAGGTGGCGTTGTGTGAGGCGCGTCTTGTGTAGGCGGAGGTGGCGTTTGTGGCGCGTCTTTGTTTAGGCGGAGGAGACGTGTGAGGCGCGTCTTGTGTAGGCGGAGGTGGCGTTGTGTGAGGCGCGTCTTGTGTAGGCGGAGGTGGCGTTGTGTGAGGCGCGTCTTGTGTAGGCGGAGGTGGCGTAGTGTGAGGCACGTCTTCTGTAGGCGGAGGTGGCGTTTGTGGTGCATCTTTGTTTAGGCGGAGGTGACGTTGTGTGAGGCGCGTCTTGTGTAGGCGGAGGTGACGTTGTGTAATTCACGTCTTCTGGAGGTGGCATTTGAGGCGCGTCTTGTTTAGGCGGAGGTGGCGTGTGTGGTGCGTCTTGTTTAGGCGGAGGAGACGTTGTGTGAGGCGCGTCTTGTGTAGGCGGAGGTGGCGTTGTGTGAGGCGCGTCTTGTGTAGGCGGATGTGGCGTTGTGTAATTCACGTCTTGTGTAGGTGGAGGTGGCATTTGAGGCGCGTCTTGTTTAGGCGGAGGTGGCGTTGTGTGTTGTGCGTCTTGTTTAGGCGGAGGTGGCGTTGTGTGAGGCATGTCTTGTTTTAGCAGAGGTGGTGTTGTGTGCGGTGCGTCTTGTTTAGGTGGAGGTGGCGTTGCGTGAGGTGAGTCTCGTTTAAGCAGAGGCGGCGTTGTGTGCGGCGCATCTAGTTTAGGCGGAGGGTGAGGTGAAGCATGCTAAGTCAGTATACAAGAACCAAAGGACTAAAAACAATTAAAAATACTCTGACCATTTCAGACTCTCTAGAGTCCTCTGATTTACACTGTAGAAACACCACATTATGACGACTTGTACTGTAACTCCTGATGGGGGTCGCAGCCTTGATAGATTTTATTGAGGCCATGCTGGCTTTTAGATGAAAACATGGTGGTATACAGGGGTCTTTTTTTTCATATTAGGATATTTTCATAAATTTTGCAGATTTACTAACATAGAAAAAAATTGCCTACAGACTTTTCTGTATTGATCAAAATTCATGAATTTACCCTAAAAAGAATATTGCCCTCCTCCTGTATACAAACGGACGTACTGATGTCGCTGCTTTCGGTGACTTTTCGTTCTTCATTCAATTTGCTGTGTTCTAAATGGAGTTATGCTCAGCAATGATTCCGGGCATCCGAGGTCTGTGGCTATAAAGGAAATTATGTCTCAGCGAGGGAGTGTTACAGCCTTTCCCATTTTGCAGTCTTCATTACACTAGTAATATAGTAATTCACTTTTACACCAGGAGAAATGAATGTGAGTATCATCGATAAAGGAGAACCCTGACGCCTAGACTAATATGTAATTGTAACAGAATCCATGCTGTACCTTCTATTTGTAGAATGACTGTAAGACAGTGTGGATCTATAACCGTTAATATCCAGTAGGTTCCTGTGTGACCATCCAGCCCATCTAAAGTTCAATACTTCCCAACCTGAGGACTATGTCAGATTATCAGCATTTTATTACATATCATAGAATCATGTAATGTCAGAGTTGGAAGGGACCTCCAGCGTCATCGTGTCCAACCCCCTGCTCAATGCAGGAGTCACTAAACCATCTCAGACAGATGTCTGTCCAGACTCTGTTTGAAGACTTCCATTGATGGAGAACTCACCACTTTACTTGGCAGCCTGTGCCACTCATTTATCACCCTCACTGTCAAAAAGGTCATCCTGAGTCCGCGGTGGTAATTTTTGTAGTATTATTAGCACCTAAACTGCACTTTTGTGTCTTTGTCCACCTTTGGTCATATCTATTTTTTTTTCAGAGGTGACAACATACATGGTCACCATAACATAAGATCTCCCACAATGATCTGAATGCCAAAAACCATATCTGTCTTGCGTAGTAATCTGATATTATAAATGTACCACTGCACGACGGGAGGAAATGTGCAATTGTAGGCTCATTGGATGTGTCAGCTGGACCCTCGAATTCTGGTAATGCCTTTTGATGCTTCTCCCAACAGAGCATGTCTGGGAGAGCAGGATCAGTCAATTGTCAATACCAATCCAGTCATATGGCCATTTGTGTGTATGTGTGGACATAACTGTCTGCCAAGCGAGCATTCAGCCGATAGCCGTCTTGTATGTATGGTCAACTTATAGTTAGGACTTCAGTATTGATCATGAAGGTCCCATCAGCTGTTTGCTGGGGCCATAGTGATGTTGTGAGCCCTGCACCATTATCAGTCTTAAGTTGCTTGCCTACCAAGTGACTTTGCTAAGGGTAACCGTGCTCCAGACCCTGCAATCGGCTGCCTAGTGGGGGTGCCAAGAGTCAGGTAAGACCTCTTGAGATCTGATATTGAAGGGCTGTTAAGCTGGCTATACACATTGGACAGTGGTTTGCCAAAGGATGGTTTGGACGATTCTGTCTTCTCTACAAGAAAGCCACTGAGTGACACGTCGTTGGGTGGCTTATCTCTGAGACAACAATGCAATCGTCAGTCCGAAATCAGACATGTCCATTCGACAGCTCCCCGGACCATCAGTAGGCCGGTGCCCACATTACACATTAAACCCTCGGCTGAATCTGTCAATATCGGCGGGATCAGCCGATTTTATTGTAATGTGTATGGAGACCCCATAGAAATTGGCCATCATCACGGTGTTCCTGGGAGACCAGGTAACACGTTTAGTAGCTCAGAAACTTATGTACATATTTTAGGGGAAATTTGTCTTGAAATGTGTTTCACAGGCTGCACACTTATTTTCCCACTAATGGAAGTTCTATATTGAGACATGGACCACTAACCCTCCTCTCTGGTCTTCCACAGGGGCACTAACCAAAGTTCGCGAGAGCAAGAAGCACATCGAAGAGGGCAAGATGGAGCTACAAAAGGCTAATGAAATCCAAGAACGCTGTAACATCATATCTTACGCCACCTTGGCCGAAATCCAACATTTTCACAAAATCCGTGTGCGGGACTTCAAGTCACAAATGCAACATTTCTTGCAGCAACAAATAACCTTCTTCCAAAAAGTGACGCTAAAGTTGGATGAGGCGCTACAGAAATACGACACAGCCTAGTTCTCCCCATCCAAGAACCCGGAACTCGTTCTCCTCGTTTTAAGGAGGTTTAAAACTTTTTAGGTTTTTTTTTTCTTTTTAGTAACAACTCCTAAGAAAAGGAAGATCCTGTTGCCAATAATTGGCGGTGGTACACGAATGGTCGTACATTTATTTTTTAGTATACTGTGATTAATAAAAAAAAAGAAAGAAAAAAAATGGACTCATAGATCCATCATAGCGCAATTGTATTTAATTATATTATCGATGCTTACACTACCATTGTACCTTTTTGTCCTGGAGTATGCCGTTTGCCTTACCATTGAACTAGATCACGGCGCATACTCCGGGTGGACTACGTAACTTTCAAGATGACATCATCAGTTGCCTTTTTTGCTTTTTCTCACATTTTGGATTTAACAAAAAAATCCTCAGTTTACAGAACTTTTTACTTGAGCAATTCTTCAATCCTTGTGCCTTCCCAATCTTTTTTTTTTTTTTTTTTTTAAATAGTAATAAATTCATATTTAGTCACCGGAGGGAATGCATCTGATGTAAATGTAGGGTTGTGTTTAAGCTCACGTTGTTGTTTTGTTCCTATCAGCACTGTAGTTTGGGCACATTTAGGCGTATTTATATGGAAGGATCTGTACTGGGAAAGCAAGTAAGGAATGGTTGTGGTTGAGATAGTCACCCTCTCGGTGGTAATAAGGAGGCCTTTTTTTTTGTTTGATGGTAGAATTACCAGTAGGATACTCCTTCACTTAAAGGATCAATCTGTTTTCATTATTATTTAGCCATAGTTACTGAAGGGATTGTCCGTTCTTGGGCCTTAGGCTACAAGTCTGCAGTCACTCGAATTTGAGAACACCCCCTTTGATTTGAGGTCTGGTTATTCTAACTCTACTAGTGAACTCATATTACAGCTCAATTCTAATGGTCATATGTTGATTGAAAGAAGAAAAATGTCCAGGCTCCACCGAATCCGTCAAGATAAAAAAATTTTATTCACAAACTTGTAACATAGAGGGTACAAACTTCAGCACAAACCATGTGGGTGTGAATCTCAACGCATTTCTGGAAACTAAACTCTTTTAATCATGACATGACATGATGACATGTCATGATTAAGGGAGCTTAGTCTCCAGAAACACCCACATGGTTTGTGCTGAAGTTTGTACCCTCTGTTACAAGTTTTTTCTTCACGGATTCGGTGGAGCTGGACATTTTTCTTTTGGACTTTACACGTTTGGACACAGCGGTTCCGTGCTCCCGAAGTTCAACTAATGCATTACGGGTGAGCTGGTTTATTTCTCTTCTCCTCATATGTTGATTGAGCCATAAAAGTGCTCGGGATAACCTGTCGGTGTGTGAATAGGTTTTGTACAACCCCGTTGACTACTATGTAGCCACATCCCGTTCAGATGCTACATCTTGAGTATTTTCCTTGCAGTGTTAGATCTTCTCCGTGCTCGACATTTTAGGACGTGTTTCCAGAGTTGGTTTTCTATTCTGCACTTCTGCAATGATTGCGTTTTTTAGTACTTTTTTCTAGAAGAACATTTTAGTATTCTATCGCATGTTTTCTACCACTTCCTTCCCTTCAGACAGCACAATTTGTGAATATGGCTTTTTTTTGTGGTTTTTACAACCGTGTGACAAGTGAATAAAGCATTGAGTCACTGAAATACCACATGTCTGTCTCGTAGAGGTTCCAGCCAAAACGTATCCTGTTCCCGTTACGTCTTTTTATGGCATTTGATGTCGCCTATTATTCATCACAACTTCAAGGACTAATCTGGAAGATTAGGAGAGGATTAGGTTTAGGAGAAACAGACTGAGACTAATGAGAGCAAAGATGAAAAAAAGAGTGTTCAACAATACTTTACTGAAAGAGTTACTGTCTGTGCCAAGGCTGAAGATTATGGAACCGAAAGAGAGGAAGAGTAGCCTAAACAGCACCCGACTCTAGGAGCAGATATAGACCAAGATCTCCAGTATCTCCTGGGCATATGGGTCAATGCAGTCCTGTGAAATGCCAAGAAAGAACTTTCTTGCACAGAAAGATCCCAAAATTATATATTTTATATTTTTTTTGGAAAGTGCCATTCCTGTCCATAGATAGACTGTAACTTATGTTAGCCACACACCGTCAACAGTAACCGGTTGACCGCGAATCCTCCTGACCTCTCTAAACACATGCCCTACATGTTAATTGGAAGGAGACTGAAGCCCAGTCTTAGACTGGCCCATAATTAGAAGATGGACACTCTTTCCCCTTCTTCACCCATGTTTCCTCACTCAAGGAACTGCTCCTATGTCAGCAGATTGCATCTTGTATGCTGGCATAATAATCAGTTACTGGCGATACGCCCTCTCCTGCATAGTGGGATGTGTTGCTGACAATGACGCAAACTTTGAGATCAAAAATCATAGTAACAAATGATCTTCCACAGTGCTAACGATTCCTCCATGTAAATGAAGCTAAACCAGCACCAATTGACCTTCTATATTGTCAGTTGTTACGTTTCGAGGAGATAATTTGCCTCTGTAAAAATAAAGTACCCAAACCGCTATCCGACACCTCCCCTACAGACACAGGGTTGAGTATGCTGAAATTCAATATGGCCAATTTTTTTCTTGTTTGTTCTTGCGCCTCTCCGTGCACTAGAATGGTCTCCTCTTCCACTGTCTATAAAGCTAGTCTTTTTAACCAAGTGAGTGTGGACCTCAAAATTCCCTTCGTGAAGAGTTTAAGACCAAGCCTTGCTTGACAAAAAAGATTAGATTTATATACAGGGAAGAAGGCACTATATCTTAGAAATGAGGAGGCACGGGAATAAAAGAAAAAGTACACCAGAATTAGAAGAATAGTGGCATCCACGCCTAGTAAAATATTCCATATTTATGGTAAGTGATTAAAAAATTACCAAAGTCAAAAGCCAAGATATATGGGATAAATATCGGGAGAATAACCTAGTTTTGTAGATTTTTCTACATTTTGATATACATGAAGGTAACTGGTGCTCACACAGGACTCTCACCAATGATTTGTTGTCCCGTGGGGCCTTAAGTGTTATAATTCTACATTTGTCAGAACTGATTATAAGCATCATCCAATATGAGAATTATCATAGATATTATAAGTATCATCCTTTACACTTTCCATGGTCTGTTCTGACCTACTCATTTTGGCTTGGACCTCCACTTGACCAAGAAGCAAAGCGTAGACTAAAGTTGTAATAATGTTAGAGGAGTTTTGTTTAATCAGATCTTTAAACCATACACATCTTATCGCGTTTTCTCCCTTTCGAGGGCCTTCGGGGCGATAGCCAAGCAAAAGTAGCCTTTTTTTCTACACCTGTCCATAATTAGAAGATGAGAACTTTAGCTCTTCAGGGACATCATACAGTTAAGAATGGCCGTACAGCGAGTGGGTCAGTCAGTGAGTGTGATCTGACGCAGCTGTGAATTTTGCACAACACCACAGTGTGACATTCACCCGTGGCTAAAGTGCGAGTTTTGAGCAGCTGTGTAAATTTCCATTTACGTCTATTGGAATGTAAACCTCATACCCCGAATTTTGTAGGACAGATGTAGCCACCAAATGTAGTCGGTAAATTAACACCATTGCCAGTGGGTATCTATAGTTTCCCCCAATGGTTATATGATGGGAATGCACTTAGAGGTTATCTGGGACATTCGTATTTTTTTTTTACGGGGCTAAGAACTTACAATCAGGGTGTTGCTACCTACCTCCTTGGCGCCAATCTCTGCCAGATCAGAGCAGTCACAGATTGCTCCTGCCAAGAATTATGTGGTTTCCGGTGAAGTCATGTTGACAGAGTAACGTCTTCTCTTTCACTCTGCTCTGTTGATGGGGCATCACTGCCGAAGTCCTTGTCATTGACAGTCGTCTCTCTGCTGCCTAACTACTGGGAGCTGGCTGTCAATCAGCAGGACGTTAGCAGTGACACCCTGTCGACAGAGCAGAAGAGGAAGAAGAAGAGCTCCTCTGTTGCCGTGGGGTCAAATGAGAGGACAACTGGCGTTGTTCAACGTCGGACAAGTAGATGGCAACGATTTGCCCATAAGAAAAAAAAAAAATAGAAAAGTCCCAGATAACCTCTTTAATGTATTGCTAAATACACTGGGGTCATTTTCTTCACATTCCCAGTTCTAGTATTGAATGATAATAGACCAAAGATTACAGTAAGACTTAAAGGAACATTCCAGTACGCATACAGTTTGTTCTGCCGGTGTCTGTACACTATATACAATCATTGGATTTGGTGAGTCTGAAAATGTGCCACGTTTATCAGTGGCATGCTCAAGATGTGAGACTCAAGCTAATGGACTAAAAACGTGACCAAGTGTCCAAGGTCCAGCAAAATACCCCTAATTTACAACGTGCAGCGGTGTGATCATTTTGGCATATCTTCAGACTGCCCGGACTGTGCGATTATTAAGCCCGCCATATACTTTAAACTAATAATGGCCGGATCCACCAATATTGAAGGGTTTGGACACCAGTCGAATGTGTATGGAGGTGCCTGACAATCTGATTGGGGGAGCTATTGATCCGGCATGCCAGATTCTGGACTGCCGATCCTTTTGTTCTCCCAGAGATGCACCGTCACCAAACATGGCTGGCGGCAGCCCTCTCATAGAGGGTACAGGAGCTCTCTGCCAGATGAGCTCTCGTATGTGGGCTGCTGACCGAACCATCAGTTGGCCGACAGCCATCTCATTAATACATATGGGTCAGTAATTTTCAGTTGAGTGATTGTGTGTATTCCCTCTACTTATAAAGAAGTGGGTAAGTGCACACACAGGTATTGTCCACCTTATCTTTTTTTTTTTTTTTAAATAGTATGCCGGAGACATGATTTTGTGGCACTTACTAATATATTGCTAACCTATAAATATTATAGGTTCTCCTTTACTTGTTAGTGACGACCTCCTCACAGACTGCCCAGCTCTAAAAATGGCTGCTACCGGAGGAGCATGTGACTAGACCAGGTCTGGTCACATGCTCCTCCATCAGTAGCCTTTTTGACAACACGAGAGCGGTGCCGTCTGTGAGGAAGGCGCCACTAACAAGTGCAGGAGGAGAACCTGCCATACTGGTATTAGTAAGTTACATAATCGTGTCCCTAACATTTATTAAACTATTTATTACACCCCCTCTAAGGCTGGTAAAGATGTAAAAAAGACCTCACTGTTGCCCATAGCAACCAACCAGAATGTAGCTTTCATTTTATGTTCTCTTGAAAAAAATTAAAGCAGCTATGTGATTGGTTGCTATGGGCAACACAGGCAGCCATTATCTCAGACAATTTCATCGGCTCCAATGTGTCCCAAAAGGGAAAGGAGTCAGTAATTCAAAATTATTTGATGACTGTAACATCCCTTTAAGCTATCTGAGGGCAATTTTGTGTGTTCAGTCCATTAATTCCCTGCAAAGTAGTGACAGGAGGGGATGTGGTACTGAATGCGGGCCGGTTAGTATGGCTGACTCCACTGATAATGTGAAGAAGGATGTAGCGGGGATCTTGATGACCTATGTGCATGTGTCTATGTCCGCTGTCTGACATGTCCATCTGTCATTGCTCTTTGTAATATATTCATGTTATAACATTTCTCTTGAAAATTAAAAAAAAAAAATTTCCTATTCCTGCACCTTACCCTGTGTCTTTTTACAATTTTTTTTTAAATTCCCCCTTATTCATTTGTCTTACATACCGATATAGCAGGGCTGAGCTTGTCCTACCGCACAAGTTATGGTGATAAGTGATGTTATTTTACATAGGACTGCAGGTAAAGCTTTAACGTAGTCTTAGATGCATTCAACACCTTGAAGGAGTTCTCGGGTGCAAAGAAGTTATCGTCTCTGTAAGATGGGTGACAACTAGTGATGAGCGAGCGTGCTCAGGTGCTAACTGAAAGTCTTTGGCGTGCTCGAAAAATATGTTCAAGTCCCCGCCACTGCATGTCTCACGGCTGTTCGACAGCCACAACACGTGCAGGGATTGCCTAACAGCCACGAGACATCCAACCTCGGGGACTCGAACATATTCGAGCACGCCGAAGTCACTTGATTAGCAGCCGATCATCTTCGGATAACACCTTATCCCAGCATGTTCACTCATCACTGGTGACAACTTGTAGATCGATGGAGTCCGAGTGTTTGAACCACCAGCGATTGCAGAACGGGGCACTTTTATTGCCGTTAAAATGGAGGGACAGTGCACATGCTCGACCACAGATCCATTCATTGTCTACGGGGCTGTTGAGGCTGCATTCAAAAGTTTTCTGGCAGCACCAAAGGGAGTGAATGAAACAGCAGTCGAGCATCTGCACTGCTCCGTCATGTGTAACCATCATTAAAGTGCCCTGTACTGCCGATTGGTGGGGCCCCAGCAGTCAGACCCCCACGATCTGTCAGCTATGTAGTGGATAGGTGATAACTCCTTTAATAATTTTGGCAGCAATTTCTGAACTTATTGACAAGGGGATTGAAGTATCTAAAAATTTTGCCCCAAATACATAAAAATGTTTCACAATGTTTGACAGATTGGGTGTAACTTAAAGGGAACCTGTCACCTGAATTTGGCGGGACAGGTTTGTGGTCATATGGGCGGGGTTTTCGGGTGTTTGATTCACCCTTTCCTTACCCACTGGCTGCATGCTGGCCGCAATATTGGGTTGAAGTTCATGCTGTGTCCTCCGTAGTACACGCCTGCGCAAGGTAATCTTGCCTTGCGCAGGCGTGTACTACGGAGGACTCAGCATGAACTTCAACCCAATATTGCGGCCAGCGGGTAAGGAAAGGGTGAATCAAACACCCGAAAACCCCGCCCTATGACCACAAATCTGTCCCGCCAAAATCAGGTGACCGGTTCCCTTTAACCCTTCAAAATGTTGCCTGTTAGTCTTCAACGGCACAAAAAAAAGACAAACTTTGCACTTCTAGGGTACTGGAATTAAATTGTGTAAAAATGTGAAACAAATTAATTAGCCGAAAAATATCTATAGAATAAAAACTATACCGACATTGTGGCGTAAACAAAAAAAAAAAAGACAAAGGCTGAAAAAAAGTTTGTAAAAATGACTCAAGCACATAGTGAATTTGGTGCATATATAAAAATGTGAAAAAGACCAATGACTCTGTACCTATAGCCCTGATTCATCATTAGCATTTTTTTAAGTGATTTTTTTTTTGCGTCATATTCTTCAAAATAGCACACACGGGATATGTTTTCCGCATAAAATCAAAGATTCACTTTATTTCTTTCTTTGGAGAAAAAAGTTACATAATCCTTTGAAATGTTGCACATGTGTTCTCCTCTGGGCAGAGATAAAATTAGGCATATCTTGTGCTCAAGAGTTTGCTATATTTCGAAAAGTTGCAAATGATGAATTAGGCTAAAATATTTGCAGAAGTAAAACTGTGCCCATATTTTCAAACAATAAAAAAAAAAAAATAGCCATGTAAAGGTAATGAAAAAAAATTAAAAAATCTCACATTGCATAATGAATACGGTGCAAACTCAATAGTCACTGTTACCCGAAAAATAATAGGCTCAGTACCAGTATTATTGCTGCATTCACAGCTAAATTTCACACAGGAAATATTGATGTTCTCATAGAATGTTGATAAAAAGAACTTGAACATTACACGTGAAATTTTACTCATATTTCCAACTATGCATTTTCTAGACTGTTCTTTTAATCGTCTTTCTCCAACCTTGGCATTTAGGTAACAAAAATGCAAAAAAAAAATGCGATTTTCAACATTTAGCCTTCAATTTTTTTGTTTAGTATTTGAGGGTCGTTTTCTTATACATTTATTAATAAGCCAGTTTTTACCTGCACGACCAAGCCAAATTTTGCAATTCTGACCAGTGTCACTTTAAGCGTTCCAGAGTTATTACCACATAAACGGATCCCACTGAGTGTTTTTCTTTCGTGATATATTGTACTTCAAGACATTGATGTAATTTGTCCGATATGACTTGTTTGTTTGTGAAAATAAATATAACGAAAATTGAGCAATTTTCAATTTTTATGACCTTATACCAGGGAGTTATGTCACACAAAATAGTTACTACATAATATTTCCCACATGTCTACTTTATGTATTCATGATTTTGAAAAATATATACGGTATATATTTTTTAGGAAGTTTAGAAGGGTTAAAAGTTGATCGGCAATTTCTCATTCTTCCAGCAAAATTTACAAAACCATTTTTTTTTTTAATTTTTGGGACCATATCCCATTTGAAGGGCCTATATGACAGAAAATATCCAAAAGTGACACTGTTCTAAAAACTGCACCCATCAAGGTCCTTAAAACCACATTCAAGAAGTTTATTAATCCTTCAAGTGCTGCACAGGAATTAATGGAATGCGGAAAAAAATGAACGTTTAACCTTTCTTCACAAAAATTTTACTTTGAGGCAAATCTTTTTTTATTTTCACAAGGGTAACAAAAGTAACTGGACCCCAAAATTTGTTGTGCAATCTCTCCTGAGTACACAGATATCCCATATGTGGGGGGAAAACTACTGCTTGGGCGCATGGTAGGGCTCGGAAGGGAATTAGCACAGTTTGACTTTTTTAATGCAAAAATGACTGGAATCGAGAGCGGATGATAATTTCGCATTTATAGAGCCCAAAATGTGCCTAAGCAGTGGAAAGCCCCCACAAGTGACACCATTTTGGAAACTAGACCCCTCAAGGAATTTATCTAGATGTGTTGTGAGTAGGGTTGAGCGACCTTTACTTTTATAGGATCGGGTCGGGTTTCACGAAACCCGACTTTTTCAAAAGTCGGGTCGAGTGAAATCGGCCGATCCTATAAAAAAGTCGGGGTCGCTCGAAACCTGAAACCCAATGCAGTGCATTGGGTCTCCATGGTTCCCAGGGTCTGAAGGAGCGGAAACTCTCCTTCAGGCCCTGCGATCCATATTTTAGTGTAAAATAAAGAAAATAAAAAATATCGCAATACTTACCCTCTGACGCGCCCTGGTACTAACCGGGAACCTTCCTTCCTTAGAATCAGCCTTCCAGGACCTTGCGGTGACGTCGCGGCTTGTGATTGGCCGCCCATGTGACCGCTCGCGCGACCAATCACAAGCCGCGACGTCACCGAAGGTCCTGGAAGGGCTGATTCTTAGGAAGGAAGGCTGCCGGAAAGAAGCAGGGCGCGTCCGAGGGTGAGTATATTCCTGTTAGGTATATACTCACCCTCGGACCCGCCCTGCTTCTTTCCGGCAGCCTTCCTTCCTAAGAATCAGCCCTTCCAGGACCTTCGGTGACGTCGCGGCTTGTGATTGGTCGCGCGAGCGGTCACATGGGCGGCCGCGCGGCCAATCACAAGCCGCGACGTCACCGCAAGGTCCTGGAAGGCTGATTCTAAGGAAGGAAGGTTCCCGGTTAGTACCAGGGCGCGTCAGAGGGTAAGTATTGCGATATTTTTTATTTTAATTCTTTATTTTACACTTAAATCTGAATTCCGATACCAATTCCCGATATCTTAAACATATCGGGAATCGGTATCGGAATTCCGATTCCAGATTCAAAAGATCGCCGACTTCATGGCCGACCCCACACAGCGGTCGGGTCGGGTTTCATGAGACCCGACCTTGCCAAAAGTCGGCGACTTTTGAAAATTTTCGACCCGTTTCGCTCAACCCTAGTTGTGAGCACTTTGAATCCACAGGTGCTTGACAGAATTTTGCAATGTAAATATATATTTTAAATATAAAAATACTTATCTATGGGTGCAATAGGTTTTTTTTTTATTTTGTGACCTTTTTTTAAAAAAAAAATATTTTTATAATTGTTTTTTACTTCATGACCACCTTGTGTTACCATGGTCTTTGTAAGTGCTGCGAGATAACGATTGCAGCATTTAGGAGGTTAAACTGCCGGGAGCGGTGCAGGAACCAGTCCTGGCAGTGAGAGTCTGTTATCGGCTGTCATGTTTGCCGACTTTCCGGCATCGCGCACAGCTCCTGTGTGCGCAAAATTTCCCAACCAGGATGTATGATATGTATAAGGTCGTGAAGGGATTAAACGGCATAAATAATGTATCACAGGGCTGAGTTTTGTGCTGTGTTTTTGGAGCAGAAAGAAGAGTGGTTTATGATCTACTTGTGGTTTTGGAGAGTTTCTGCTGTGTAAATGCAGCAAAAAGCACATTCTGAACACACACTTAGGCTACGCTCACACGACCATATTTTCGGTCAGAGTGCTGTCCGTGGAAAAGAACAGACCGTAGTCCCGACCAATGTTATTCATCAGGCCTGTTCACCCATTATTAACATGTTTTGGTTTTGTACATTTTATTCTCTATTGATGTTTTAAAAATGAATGCCATACAGATAGCACATGGCTGCCAATATGGATGAAAAATGGACCATTTTTTATTTGTGTACTTGGCTTTAGCATGTTTTGAAGAGCTTCAGCTGTACGGTTGCATGGAGGACTTTACACCTGAATATCTGGCTGAAAGAACATTAGGAGCATTTTGAGGTGAGCTGCTTGTATTATATGGTGGCTTTTTTATGATGACTGCTTATAGTGGCTTTAAAAAGTATTCACCCCCTTGGCTTTTTTACCTATTTTCTTTCATTGCAACCTGTGTTTAAAAATGTTTGTAATGTGATTTGTGTGTGATGCCTCAGCACTAAATAGCCTTAGGCTGGTTTCACATTTGCAGATGGAGGTGCTGCGGAGGGCTGCGTATGTCCTCAGTGAAGCTCCGCCCACCGCCGCACCTCCTCTGGTCAGCTCCGCCTTTTTATGAGAAAAATAAAGGCAGAAAATAAATTTATGGGATCTAATAGCTAAAAATTGGCATTTGCATATACACCCCTTTTGTTATGAAGCCCCTAACATATTCTGGTGCAAGCATTTACCTTCATAAGTCACATGCATAGTGAAAGATTGCACACAGGTGGACTTCTTAACTGTCACATGGTCTGTCAGTATATACACTCTACCTTTAGAGGCTTCAACAGCATTAAGCAAGAGGCACCACTAACCAAACACCACCATGAAGACCAAAGAGATATCCAAACATGTCAAGGACAAAGCTGTTGAGAAGTAGAAGTCATGATTGAGTTGTAAAAAAATATCCCAATGTCTGGTGACCCCCCAGAGCACCATCACATCCATTATCATCAAATGGAAAGAATATGGTACCACAACAAACCGGCCAAGACAGGGCTGCCTACCAAAACTCTCAAGGAGGGCATTAATGAGAGAGGCAGCACAGAGACCAAAGATAACCCTGAAGGAACTGCAGTGTTCTCAAGCAGAAAATGGAATATCTGTCCATATCACCACAATAAGCCATACACTCTGTAGAGATGGCCTATATAGATGAGTGTGGATAAAAAGCCTTTACTTACACACAAATATTATAAGGCTCGTTTTGAGTTTGCTAAAAGACGTGTGGGAGACTCCCCAATTGTAGGGAGGAAGGTGATGTGGTAAGATGGGACCAAAATTGAACCTATTGGCCACCAAGGTAAATGCTATGTCTGGCGCCAAACCAACACAGCTGATCATCCCAAAAACACCATCCCCACAGTGAAACATGGTGGCAGCATTAGGCTGTGAGAATGTTTTTTGGCAACACAGAAAAAGAAAATGATCTGAGTTGAGGGGAAGATGGATGGTGCGAAATACAGGGATATTCTTGAGCAAAACCTGTTTCAGCCTGTGATTTTAGACTTGGAAAACAAAATGTTCACAGCTGTAGTTATGTTCTTTACATGAACTGATGCAAACCATCAAAAAAATTTTTTAATTCCAGGCTGCCTTACCTTAGCAAAGCACAAAAATGCCAATGGGGTTGTATACTTTCGCAAGCCACTGTAGGCTTCCTCTGCCACCTACTAGATGAGGAATGGTTTTCTCCAAAATGGAGACATGTAGCTTATCTACTGCATGTCCTATAAGCAGTGAGACATCCCTGGATTGGACTGTTCCAGGAGGTCAGGGGTATGTCTTCATTTCAACTACAGCGCTAGAACATTCAAACTTGAAAAACGAAATTTGAACTGCATTACTGCACTAGAAATATGAAAAATGAGAGCTTTTAGCGCATAAAAATGGCCAATTTTATGTGTAGCCCCTTTACAGCATCTCTCTTATACCAGGTCCTACACTTGCCTTACCTCGCTGAGAATAAACGTCTCCATCTGAATGGGTACATGTGAAAACTAGACTAAAATTCTCAATCTCTGTGGAGGGGTATTGGACCTGCTGTAATTAAAACACCTGAAGCTAGGAGGCGAAGTGCACGATCAGAAGGCTAAAGAATACATTTCAAAAACCTGACCTGCACATCCAAACATAGACTCAGTGTGAACAGGTGCTGAACCCAGAGTCGCCAACTCGTATATAGTTAAGTAAATAAGGCAGCACACTGCAGCGCTAAAACATGCAAACTTGAAAAACGAAATTTGAACTGCATTACTGCACTAGAAATATGAAAAAATTTTATGCGCTAAAAGCTCTCATTTTTCATATTTCTAGTGCAGTAATGCAGTTCAAATTTCGTTTTTCAAGTTTGTATGTTTTAGCGCTGCAGTGTGCTGCCTTATTTACTTAACTATATACGAGTTGGCGACTCTAGGTTCAGCACCTGTTCACACTGAGTCTATGTTTGGATGTGCCGGTCAGGTTTTTGAAATGTACTCATTTCAACTACGTCTTCAAGATGCAGATATGGTGAAGCAGTGAACCATCAGCCCAATTCCAACTGTGCCCAGTAGTGTAACTATCACCGAAGCATGGGGCCCACACTCTTTAGGGGGGCACAAGCTACCAATGTTCTATCAGCATCAAAATGTTGAGTGGGCAGTGCACAGAATCAGTTGGGGTGCTGGAGGCTGCCCGCTTTACCTGGCAGGCTCCTTCCTGATCTATTTGCAAAAATGTTGTCTTGAATTCCTTACAATATAGTACACATGTATGTTCTTTTGGCAGTCTTTATGTGGAGGTTGTGCTTAAGAAGTTCAGCACATTAAAAGTCCTCAAGAGGCTCCTGCAGTGGCCAAGACCATGTGTGCCAACACGTGCAGGGCAAAATCATAACTCTATAGACAAAATCTCAAATCGAGGCAGCGGATCTCTCTCGTCACGATTTAAAAGGATATTTGCTTTTTACAACTACGTTTTGAATGGTTACGGGCGTCTAAAATAAGCTAATAGCAGAATGTCACAGTAAGGCAAAGAGCCATGGAACGTATACAACTTCTGGGAACATATTAAACGTGATGCCTCAACATAAAATCTGAAAAAATCCTGAGTCTATAAATGTACAGGAATGAATTTATTACAAAACAGCAAACACTATAGAAGGGAATTTTCCATCATTCTGTCTATTTTTAACAGCTTTGCTTACAAAGACACAGTCATTTATTATCCCTTTGTTCAGCAGTTTTTCATTTTATTTCCTCTCATAAATCTGGACTTTTGATGTCTTTATTGTATTATGTGTAAAGACGATGTTTTGCCAAATGTTTATGTTGTACATTTATGTTGTACATACAAAGTGATAGTGGCTGCAGAGCACAACAAAATATCTATATACATAATTGTCTAAGGGTCACTTCCGTCTGTCCTTCTGTCTGTCCTGTCACGGTTATTCGTTCGCTGATTGGTCTCGGCAGCTGCCCGTCATGGCTGCCGCGACCAATTAGCGACGTGCACAGTCCGGAAAAAAATGGCCGCCCTCTACTCCCCGCAGTCACTGCCCGGCGCCCGCATACACCCCTCCAGTCTGCCCTCACACAGGGTTAATGGCAGCGGTAACAGACCGCGTTATGCCGCGGTGTAATGCAGTCTGTTCTAGCTGCTATTAACCCTGTGTGACCACGTTTTTTACTATTGACGCAGCCTATGCAGCGTCAATAGTAAAAACATCGAATGTTAAAAATAATAAAAAATGATTATATACTCACCCATGCCGCCTTTCCCGCTCCTCGCGATGCAACCGGCACGTTCCAGTCGCACGGATGGTCTGGCAGAAGGACCTGCCATGATGTCACGGTCATGTGACCGCGACGTCCTCACAAGGCCTGCGCGGAAAGGACCTGCCGTGACGTCACGGTCATGTGACCGCGACGTCATGACAGGTCCTGCACGACAAGGACCTGCCGTGACGTCACGGTCATGTAACCGCGACACGGTCATGTGACCACAACGTCAGCACACCCTGGGACCGAAAGATGTCGCCTGCACCCCACACAGGCGACAGAGCTACAACGCGCCTGCGGAAGGTGAGTATATGTTTATTTTTTATTTTTTTAACCTGTGTCATACGTGACTGGGCAATATACTACATAGCTGGGCAATATGCTACGTGGCTCTGCTGTATACTACGTCACTGAGCAATATACTACGTCACTGGGTAATATACTACGTAACTGGGCAATATACTATGTGGCTCTGCTGGATACTACGTCACTGGGCAACATACAATGTAACTGGGCAATCTACTACGTGGCTGAGCAATCTACTACGTGGCTGGGCAATATACTACGTCACTGGGCAATATACTACGTGGCTGGGCAATATACGATGTGACTGGGCAATATACTACGTCGATGGGCAATATACTGTGTCATTGCGCAATATACTACGTGGCTGGGCAATATACTACGTGTCTGGGCAATATACTACGTCGATGGGCAATATACTACGTGGCAGGGCAATATATTACGTGGACATACATATTCTAGAATACCCGATGCGTTAGAATCGGGCAACCATCTAGTATTAGATATATATATATATATATGTACTAGCTGAAGAGCCCGGCGTTGCCTGGGCATAGTAAATATCTGTGGTTAGTTATAGCACCTCACTTCTCTTATTTTCCCATCACGCCTCTCATTTTCCCAATCACATCTTTCATTTTCCCCCTCACATCTCTTTTTCTCCCTCACACCTCTCATTTTCTCCCTCACTCCTCTCATTCCCCCCTCACTCCTCTCATTCCCCCCTAACACTTGTCATTTCGACCTCACATCTGTCATTTTCCGATCACTCCACTATTTTCCCTCACTCCTCTCATTTTGCACTCACACCTTTTCATTTTCACCTCACACCTCTCATTTTCACCTCAGTATATACATGTTTGTCATCTCCCTTATATATAGTATACACCTGTATGTCATCTCCTGTATATAGTATATACCTGTATGTCATCTCCCCTGTATATAGTGTATACCTGCTGTGTCATCTCCCCTGTATATAGTATATACCTGTATGTCATCTCCTATATATAGTATATACCTGTATGTCATCTCCCCTGTGTATAGTATATACCTGTATGTCATCTATATATAGCATATACCTGTATGTCATCTGTATATAGTATATACCTGTAGGTAATCTGCTCCTGTATATAGTATGTACCTGTATGTCATCTCCTCTATATAGTATATACCTGTGTGTCATCTCTCCTGTATATAGTATATACCTGTGTGTCATCGCCCCTGTATATAATATATACCTGTGTCATCTCCACTGTATATAGTATATATCTGTAAGTCATCTCCTCCTGTATTAGACCTCGTTCACACGTTATTTGCTCAGTATTTTTACCTCAGTATTTGTAAGCTAAATTGGCAGCCTGATAAATCCCCAGCCAACAGGAAGCCCTCCCCCCTGGCAGTATATATTAGCTCGCACATACACATAATAGGCAGGTCATGTGACTGACAGCTGCCGTATTTCCTATATGGTACATTTGTTGCTCTTGTAGTTTGTCTGCTTATTAATCAGATTTTTATTTTTGAAGGATAATACCAGACTTGTGTGTGTTTTAGGGCGAGTTTCGTTTGTCAAGTTGTGTGTGTTGAGTTGCGTGTGGCGACATGCATGTAGCGACTTTTGTGAGATGAGTTTTGTGTGGCAATATGCGTGTAGCAACTTTTTGTGTGTCGAGTTGCATGTGACAGGTTAGTGTAGCAAGTTGTGTGCAGCAAGTTTTGCGCATGGCGAGTTTTGCGCGTGGCGAGTTTTATGTGTGGTGCCTTTTGAGTATGTGCAAATTTTGTGTGAGGCAACTTTTGCATGTGTTGCAACTTTTGTGCATGTGGCAATTTTTCCACGTGTGCAAGTTTTGCGTGTGGCGAGTTTTCCATGAGGTGAGTCTTGCACTTGTGGCGAGTTTTGCGTGTGCCTAGTTTTTGCATGTGGCGAGTTTAGCGCGTGGCGAGTTTTGACCGGCGACTTTTGTGTTTCGACTTTTATGTGGCGAGGTTGGTGTATGTATGGTGAAATGTGTGCTGAGGGTAATATGTGTTCAAGCACGTGGTAGTGTGTGGCGCATTTTGTGTGTGTGTTCATATCCCCGTGTGTGGTGAGTATCCCACGTCGGGGCCCCACCTTAGCAACTGTACGGTATATACTCTTTGGCGCCATCGCTCTCATTCTTTAAGTCCCCCTTGTTCACATCTGGCAGCTGTCAATTTGCCTCCAACACTTTTCCTTTCACTTTTCCCCATTATGTAGATAGGGGCAAAATTGTTTGGTGAATTGGAAAGCGCGGGGTTAAAATTTCACCTCACAACATAGCCTATGATGCTCTCAGGGTCCAGATGTGTAACTGTGCAAAATGTTGTGGCTGTAGCTGCGACGCCTCCAACACTTTTCCTTTAACTTTTTTCCTCATTATGTAGATAGGGGCAAAATTGTTTGGTGAATTGGAACACGCGGGGTTAAAATTTCGCCTCACAACATAGCCTATGACGCTCTCGGGGTCCAGACGTGTGACTGTGCAAAATTTTGTGGCTGTAGCTGCGACGGTACAGATGCCAATCCCGGACATACATACACACATACACATTCAGCTTTATATATTAGATGTAAATATATATATTTTTAAAATTTTCCCCTTTCTATTGTATTGATATTAGCAAATTGTTTGGCGTCTAATGACTTTTGTTACGTCCAAGTGGGTGTGTAACAGATACTTTTCACTGGGGGCGTGTACTTATTCTCCCTGTATGAATTGCCCAATCATAAGCAGATAGCAACACAGCAGAAAAAGAACACGCCCGCACCACAGCTTAGGTTTTTCAGTGTGTGAAATGTAAGGGTAGAGTTCTGATCTCCTGGTCTAACCTCCTGTTTGATTAATATCTCCTATTTACTTTATTCTGCTCTGCAGCCATTAATACATCGTTTGTCCAGTTCAGCATGAAAAAGTTGGTGAACGATCCTTTAAGGCTACATCCATAGGACACCACTAATTGCACAACATAACAATCACAGTGTCACATCTCATGTTTGCCAATGGGGTTGCTTGCAAGCTGTGGCGTTCACACAGCAACTTTTGTGGAAAAAAAAAACTAGCATTGTTGACTTTTAATTGCAAGATGCATGCCTATGTCATTAATACAGGTTGTGTGCATGTAAATATTTTCCGTAGGAGAAGTCGTCTGAAACAATCTATTGTGTTGCTGTATAGCCTCAGCCTTATACCACATTCCAAAATATTATGCAAATGCTATATTTCTCTGATTTTCCTAAATAGTTAATGCAAATGAGTTAGTGTAATGTTCAAATGATCAATCATTAAAGTATAAATCAAATTTTATTGGATGAACCTTCCAATGATAACGCGATTTAGTTGTTCCAAATTATTATGTACAATGGAGTTTCCAAACATTTTATAGGTTGTAAACAACTGAAAAAGGTTATTTGTTGAATTTGCAGCATTGAGGTCACATATACTGAATTCAACAGCTTGACCAATCAAAAATATCTTAACAGGTAACGTTGCATGTAACATAGGACCCCTTCTTTGATATCGCCTTTACAATTCTTGTATCCATTGAACTCATGAGTTTTTGGATAGTTTTATGCTTGAATTTCTTTGCAGGATGTCAGAATAGCCTCCCAAATCTGCTACTTTGATGCGTCCATCAGCTCTCCCCATGATTCTGGCCCAAAACATAACTCCACCACTTCCTTGCTGACATCACAGCCTTGTTGGGAACTGGCAGCCATCCACCACTTCATCCATCTGCACCATCCAGGGTTGCACGACACTTGGCAGTAACAAGACTGTTTTAAAGTTTGTCTTCATTTGTCTGGGACCAATGCATCCATTTCTGCTTGTGAGCACTGTTTAACGGTGGCCAGTTAGTAAGATTATGCACCACTGCAGTACTCTGGGGGCTCCTACACCTTGAGGTTTGTTGGACTCCAGATTCACCAGTAGCTTCAAACACATGTTTGCTAGTTTGTATTTTAACAGCTGCATCCTTAAACCGATTAGTTTGCCTGACAGAAACCTTCCTCATTATGCCTTTATCTGCACAAACCCATCTGTGCTTTGTATCAAAGAAATCTCTTTACAGTACGATGATGAATCTTAAGTTTTCTTGAAATATCTAATGTTTTAATATCTTATCCAAGGCATTGCACTATTTGACGCTTTTCATCAGCAGAGAGATCCTTTTTCTTTCCCATATTGCTTGAAACTTGTGGCCTGCGTAATAATCGGGTAAGTCCTTAAGTAGTTTTCATTTAATTGGGCTCAACTGGTAAGCTTAATATCACAGATGTGATAGATTTATTTCAGTGAACCAAAGATCCCTGAGACACAAACCATCTACGAGTTTATTTGAAAAACAAAAAAGTAAATCTTTATCACACGTCTGTCCAATGTTCATAATAATTTTGAACATGGTATAATGGGAACGTTTCAGGTCCCCTGACATTCACCAACCACTACCATAGTGGTTTACATGCTAATTACTTGGCTGTGTCCTTAAGGCGTTACATACACAAGGGTTTTCTGACTTTCCACAAACCAGATGATATCATAGAGGAATTATCAGGATGTTTTAATTTTTGCACCTGATCTTTTTTTGTCTCGCTGCCATTTGAGTCTGGCAGTGACTCCGATCTCCCGTAAGAGAACACATGAATGCTTGGCGAAGCTGAGGGAACATAAATGTGTATTGAGGAGTCTAAGATGTTTGGACAGTGGTTGATGAGAGGAGGCATGGAAAAGCCATTTATGCTAAAACTGAAGCACAGAGCAGGTGGACATCTTGCCCTCACATAGGTAGCAATTTGCTGCATATATCACCTATCCACAAGTTTGATGATAACTTTATGATCGATAGGGACCTGATCCTTTTACGAAATATATCAGCAGGTCCGATGTCCAGCTGCCACTCCTTTCATTCTCTATGGACCTATGTGCAAATTTCCTATTAGGAATGAATGGAGGAGCAGTCAAGTATAAGCACTGCCCCTCCATTCTAATGGGGATAAAGATACCCTGTTCTGCCGATTGGTGTGAGTCACAGCAACCGGAATCAAACCAATCAACAAGTGTTCACCTATCCTGTGGATAGATGATCACTACTTTTCACCCCTTTAAATGGTTTTGCCGTTTAATATTGTAGGAAAGCTTGGTAGTGTTACATCAAAACGGGAGTGGTTTTCTAAAACTAGCTAAGGGCATGAAGACCGTATTAGACATAATAACATACAGTAATACCGAGCAAATCTCACTAGACTTCTCTGAGTCAAAGCAAAGAATCCCTAAACGGAAATAGCTTCCACACCGGCATTCTCGGCCAGCCATGTGTTTATGACCATTCAATGCAATTTTCCACCTGTAGTGACCACTGCTGGGGGAATTAAGGGCTTAAAACATTGATCGGCAAGGATTTGTGAAATTCTGAGACAACCTCTTCCACAACTTGACAAGAGAGGACTTGCTTATATTAACCAATGTGGCCTAACAGAAGATATACATATGAATAAAATTTAGGTTTAGTGATGCTAAAAATGGTGATACAAGAAGAGTTATCGTAGCAGAGGTCACATAGAACAATTGTACTTTCTATGTATAACGAAGGTCAACCTGAAGAGACTTCTTATTATCTTGTTTCTTCCTCTTCTTGTCATGAAAACTTGGGAGGAAATGGTAGCATTATTTTGACAAAGCAAGTTCCCGTAATCTCATAACCCAGGAAACCGATGATATGTAATCTCAGCAAAATTATTTTTGGAGAAGTATTGTCAAATTGTCCATAAATGTTGTGCAAGCGAAAATTGACCTTCTCACGTGTAACGACGTACGTAGTAGTGCCAAGAAGTAATTCATATGTTCAGTGCCTTGAAAAAGTTTTCATTACCTGTGAACTTTTCCACCTTTTTCACGTTACACTCACAAACTTAAATGTATTTTATTATGATTTTATGTGATATATCAACACAGTCACAAGTGTTTGTGAACTGCAAAGTAAATGACACATGGTTTACTATTTTTTTAAAAAATCTAAAAATTGTAATGCGCAGTTCTATTCAACCCCGTGTAGTATAACAACCCTAACAAAAACCTTGAGTGTCCAACTGCCTGCAGAAAATTAGTAAATAAAGTCCACTTGTATGACATTTATTCTTAGTATAACTGCATCTGCTTTGTGAAGGTCTCAAATGTTTGTTTGAGAACATTAGGGATAAAACAGCATCATGAAAACCAAGGAACACTCCAGACAGGTCAGGGATAAAGTTGTAGAGATGAGTAAAGCAGCCTTAGGTTATAAAACAAAAAATAGCACAAACTCTAAGCATCTCACATAGTACTGTTCGACCCATCATCTACAAATGGAAGGAGTATAGCACAACTGCAAACCTACCAAGATTTGGCCGTCCACCTAAACTGACATCTGAGGCAATGGGAGCACTAATTAGCTAAGCAACCAAGAGGCTCATGGTCACTTGAAGAGCTGCAGAGATCCTCAGCTCAGGTTGGAGTATCTGTCCACAAGACAACTATTAAATCTGGCCTTTATGGAACAGTGGCAAGAAGAAAGACCGTTTTCTTTTCAAACATTTTTATTAACTTTTCAAACCGTTACATAGAAGGATGGCAAGTATGGGAAAAGGAGAGGAAAGACAAGGGCAGGGTATCTTAAAAGAAAAAAATAGAGAATTCAGACAATTTACTTAGATATTTAGCCTAAGAATAACCATATATGAACATTAGTAATTATAACAAGTGTAATGTTACAAAATAAATATATAAAGCTGAAAATTTATTACAAGTCTAAAATGACTGAGTCCAGAGGTCAAATTCTTTCTACAATGCAAGATATTTGGCGTTCCACAAATACCATTTTATATGGTATTTATGGAGGAAATTGTTGTTCAAAGCGAACCTTTTTTCAATGGCGCTGTGGAGTTGAATTGTATTAATAATATCCGAAAATGTTGGTGTTTGGGATTTTTTCCACCACAATGCAATTCAATTTTTAACCACCAGGAAGATATGAATAATTATATATTTAATTTAAGGGTCAACACTCTCGAGTCCTATCGAGAAGAGCGCCATTTGTGGCCTAACTATGAGTTTGATATGTGTAAGAGAATTAATATGTAGTGTAGCGTCTTTCCAGAGTTTCTTTATTTTTTGGCACGTCCAGAAAATGAGATATAAGTTAGCAGGTGATCCACATCCTCTCCAACAAAGGGGGGAGTTACCTCCATTGATGTGTGAAAGTCGAATCGGTGTGAAATACCACCTTGTGATCAGTTTATAAAAGGACTCATGGAGGGGAATGGAAATATTTGACGCATAAGTGTGCTTGATAGCATTTTACCATGTTTCCGTTGAAAAAACTCTATTCAAGTCAGATTCCCATCTTCGAAGATAAATATTTTTAGTCTCATTAATATCTTTATTGAAGTGGCTGTAGATGTTTTTAAGACTCCATCTGTTTTTATGGTTAGTGTTTTCGAATAGGGAAGAAATTATGTCTAAGTTTAGGGATCTACTTGATGATAATTTTTGGATATTTTCTTTTAAGATTAAATAAAATAAAAATTGGGAGGAAGGCAGGTTATAAATACGTTTGATTTCGCTATGTGAATAGAATGATTCACCGTTGTAAATGTTGCCTACAGTGTTTATTCCAGCTTCTGACCAAATAGATGGGATCGAAATTTTATAAATTATAGCTATTAAAGATATGGGACAGTTCTTAATTTGACTTAACCTCAAACCTCCCCTCCCCGGCCTAGTCAGTGACTTCCATGCTGACAAGACCGCTTGAAAAATGGGTTGATGATGTTCCTTTTGAGCTGGTCCTAGTAAATATCTAAAAATTGAGTCTTGTAAAGATGTATTATTGTTTTGAGTTATTTCTAGGTCCAGCCAGGCTACCTGGAATTGTCACAAAACCAGTTTTGGCTATGCCTAATCATAGAAGCCTGGTAATAGGCCAGGATATTTGGCAAGGCAATGCCTCCCCTGCTTTTCTATTTATAAAGGACGTCGTTAGCTACCCTCGCCTTTCTGTTATTCCAAATAAAGGATTTTATTAAGTTTTGTATCTTTATTAAGGAGGAGGAATGGATCATCAGAGGAAGGGTTCGAAATAAGTATAGAATTTTTGGCAAAATGATGGATTTCACCACCAGGATTTTACCTAATAGAGACAAGTTTAAGAATTTAAAGTGGGCAAAGTCTTTGGATATGGTTTTAGTCAGGTTGTCTATATTCGTAGGGATTAACAAGTGGAATTTATTTGGTAGTGTGATTCCTAAATACGCGATCTCTTTATCATCCCATAGATAATTAGTATGCTGTTTAATTTTTTGGGTCAAGTTATGGTTGAGGAAAAAAGGTAGGATTTTAGATTTCTGAGGATTGATTTTAAAGTATGAAAATTTCAAAAAGGAGTTCAAATCTGATTTAAGGGCAGTAATTGATTTTAAAGGGTCCTTAATTGTTAAAAAGATATCATCAGCTAATAAGGTAATTTTATGCTGGCGGTGTGGAGTATTAAATCCCGTAATTGAATTATTTAATCGAACCTTTTCAGCCAATGGCTCCATTGCCAGGGCAAAGAGCAAAGGTGATAAGGGGCACCCCTGTCTTGTGCCATTTGTTATGGTGAACAATTTAGAAAGATGGTTATTGGTATAAACTTTGGCGTTTGGGTCTGAGTATAATGCAAAAATGGAAGATATAAATTTATCAGAAGAAAGACAGTTTTAACATCAAGCCATAAGATGTCCCGTCTGCAGTTTACAAAAGCCATATAGGGTTTGCAACTAGCATGTAAGAGAAGGTGCTCTGGTCAGATGAGACCAAAGTAGAATGTTTGCCAAATGTAAAACACTGTGTGTCAAAAAACTAAAACTGAACATCACCCTGAAGACACCATCCCTACTGTAAAACAATGTGGCAACATCATGCATGGGGATACTTTTCTTCAGCAGGATCAGGGAAGCTGGTTGGAGTTGATGGGAAGATGCATGGATCTAAATACAGGGCAATCCTGGAGGAAAACTTGCTAGCGGCTGCAAAAGACTTGAGACTGAGGCATGGAACAACCCTCAACTTACCGCGAGAGCTACAATGGAATAGTGCAAATTAAAGCACATTCATGTGTGTGAATGTCAAAGTCCAGACCTAACCCCATTGAACATTTTTGACAAGACTTGAAAATCGCTGTTCAGACGTTCTTTCAATCTCACTGAGATAGAGCTAGTTTGTAAAGAATGGGCAAAAAATTCATCTTTTCGATGTGCAAAGCTGGTAGAGACATACCCCAAAATACTTTAAGCAGGAATTTCAGCGAAAGTTGGTCCTACAAAATATTGACACAGGGAGGCTGAGTACAAGCACGTAACAATTTTCAGACTAAAATAAAAAAAACATGTATAATTTCCTTTATTCTTCACTCACAAATACTTGCTGCTTTCTGTTGATATCATCTAAAATCCAAACAAAATACTGTACATTTAAGTTTGTGGGTGTAATGTGAAAAAATGGAAATGTTCATGGGGTGTGAATACTTTTTCAAGACACTGTAATACATATAACAATTCTAGTTCAATGTGTCCACTAATGTTTAACCTGATAGTATAATAAAAAAGGTTTGTGTTTTCCCTGACACATATTTTTATTGATAACTTCCTTTTCAGTGAGGCGCTATCTCTGTTCTGGAGAGCTTCACATTCTTTCACCTTGATTTCGCATATAAATTTCATATCAGGTCTGTCTTTTTACACCATCATATGCTGTATTGCACTAAACTATTCACCTTTGGACTTTTTAAGTGTCTTATGTATAAAAGTCAATTAAATAATAATTAGATAAAAAAAAAGACTTTTCAATACAAAAGTGAAAGATAATGTCTACAAAAGTAATTTCCATTTATTGCAAAGTTGTGAACAGTTATGGATTTTTAGTGATGGGCGAACCCGAACAGTAAAGTTCAGGGTCTGTACTGAACACCTACTGTTCAGGCACAGACCCCCAACATGGTCTTTTCCAGGATTTTTTTTATTTTTTCCATTCTTTGCAGTTAGGGATGAGGTTGGGGTTAGAGTTATGGTTAGGGTTGTGTTAGGGTTGTGGTTACCTCTAGTCTCTACTTCGGAGATCCCCGCACCTCCTGCTTCTACACTGCTCAGTGCTATCTGCGGTTCCTGGATTTGTCCTCAGCACACTCATGGTATACATGCATAGGAGGACACTCTTTTGACATCTATGGTGTTTATCGACCTATCTGTTCTGGCTCATAGAGGCCCCTAATAAGGGATAAGGAAAAGGGTTGTCTTTCTGAGACCACCATTTTTTCATTCAGGTTTTTCAGGGAAAGTTTTTAATTTGAAGGGATTGTCCAGTGAAGATATGCTATTACCTATCCACAGCTGGTATAGACCGAATGAAACACTTTCATCCCCATTAGAATGGGGCAATGGACGACCATGTACACTGTCACCCAGTTCTAACAGTGATAAAAATGCCAGTGGTCGGATGTCACCGATCTATAAGTTGTCACCTGTCCTATGGATTGCACAACTCCATCAAGGAGTATTTCCATCTTAAAAATGTAGCATATCTAAACAATATGGTTCAAATTCCAGATAGTCAATTACTCAGGTATTTGGAGAAGGGATCTTGTGACCTACATTCTGGTTGACCGCTCTCCTAGTGAAGTCAATGGAGAGGTGGACACTCTTGAATGTTACCCTCTTCATTGAGGTCTAAATGCGCACTAGTCTCATTCTGTGGTATGTGCTATGATTTCTAAGGGAAAATATCTCTGTAATACAGTGATGCGCAAAAGCACCGTAAGTGGCACATGAAGTCCCTACAATTCTGTGATTCAGATACATTTGTCATACTATAGGCAAGATTGAAGTGGCTCATCTAAGTAAGAGAGGATACTCAGGTGGGCTTAGGCTTATATAATAATGGTCCGCATGTCCAGCTACAGATAGACATTTTTGGAGGTGACTTTGGAGCCAATCACTTACTGCCAGGATCTTTTTCTAGAGGGATAAGTCACAACCTTTCGGACCTTACTGATATGCCACGTATGTGCAGTGACAACTACAAACCTTAAGATACTATTAAAAATGGATGTGAATCATTGGATCTATAGACGTGGCATGGCTGTGTGCATGATACCATATATTATATGTAGTAATTTGCTAATATGTCTATATGTCTTTACTCAATTATCTAATTCGGACACTGTTGACTTTGATATTGACTGTGTATTCAAAGATAACGTCAGACTTTTCATTACACCTATCACTACTTTCTTCCCAGTGAAGTTAGTAAAGATAATGGACATAACCAGTTCAAAGATTCATGGATTTGCTACCTCTCTAGACCATGCTTTGGGATTAGCTGATTTATAAAGTAATGGTTTTCAGTCTGTTCTCAACTAACCAAAAACAGGTGATGTCTTCAGGATTCTCCTTACATTGAGTCCCACAAAGCAGCTGTGTTTAGAAAGTTTTTGCATAACCTTGTACTTATTAATTGGTTTGGAAACAAATCCATAGGGGATAACTTATTGATCGCTGGAGGTCTGACCACAGGGACCCAATACTTGAGCAAAGGGTTAGTATGTTCCTGCACAACCTCCACCAATTGTAGCAGGTCTCTGCGGAGCCGCGTCCTCAGCATCTGTGGGGTCTCAGTCATTAATAAGTTGTCTGATTAATAGGTGCTAAATTACATACTTGGTCAGAATTTTTTAACAAAAAGCAATAATTAGCTCTTATGACAAGAATTTTAGTTAGATGATCGCTACCCCACATCACTGTTTTCTGGGGCTTTGTTGGATGCAAATTTGGGAAACACTGGTTTAATCGAACTACTGGCATTGTTGATGCCACTATTCACTACATAGTTAACATTGAGGGGATCATGGCAGCTGCCAAATGCTGCCAGATCCATGAAAACTGAGCCACATGGGAGGCTGGTCAGAAAGGCAGGTTACCAGTGGTCTCTCCCTGCCCGCTCCCCGTGAGTGACTGGCCTCTCTCTGTGGACATGACATGACCAGGGGAGAAGCTGATGAGGATCCACATTTCTGACTCGTCTGCTGTGCAGCTCGGTCCCAGAGTCAATCATACAAGTACATGACGTACAGCCAGTGCCTGATATCTGCTGCCCATGGATCAGGCATCATGTCTCACCTGTCAGATTCCCTTTAAGTTCTGTGTTGACTTAAAAGGAGAAGACAGAAGCAGTTAGAAACCGCTTCTATCCTCCCCTCACCCTCAAGGGGCCTGACCTCCTTCTGCTAGATTATTGTGGCAACATTAAAAGACTGTACATCCGTATGCACAGCATACTATAGACCTGCCCTGCCTGACATCAAGAAAGAAAATATAACTACTATGTTGTTAAATGGTCACAATTGTTAACCAAGATTTTTGTTATATGATTATATTTCTATGGTTTTATACTTTATATATGTTACATGTGGTTTTCATATTTTCTAAATGATCGCTAGTTAGAACCATAGTTTACAGAGTGATTTCTGGGTTTAGGGTAATTGTTTTCTTGAATCTACTTTACAAGCATTTTTGGCATTCTTCAGGGTCATCAGTCTTTGTGGAGCAGGGCACACAGGAACAGCTTGTGGAAACAAAACAAGATGTGAATCGTCTCTGTGGCAGATATGACTTCCACCATATCCTCTTATTCTGCCGGGTAAAAGTATTCCTTCATCATTGCATTCCATTCCTCCAAAGCTCTTAAGTTTGAGGTGACTACGAACACAATCATCTGCAGAACTGACAATATGGACGCTATAAAACAATACATATTCAGAGACTTAGTAAAGCGAACGTATTGTCAGAAAATGAGCTACAGCTCTAATCAAGTTAACAAAAATCTTTTTTCCTTTCTTTTAAAATTATGGTAAGTTTATTTTTTTTTTTTCAATTCATTGTTTTATCTCCTGTCTTAAGAAGCATGAATACCCAGAAGGACCATTGACAATTTGTCACTAATTAAAGTGCAGCTAAAGCACATTTCTGGATAAGTATGCTATGGTGTCCTTGGCAAAAGAGGACCCAATTCAAGTTAGTTACACTCTGAATTTTCGTTGGTGACTGTTTGCATACTTTACATTGTCAGTGAAAAAAAAGTGAAAATAAATAACCCAATCATCATTGAAAGTAGAAGGGACAAACAAGCGAAACGCTGTAAGTATTCTCCAATGATGGTGGTGAGATTGAGCGGTCATGTGGCCGCAAGTATGCGATATGCCTACTCCTGACTAAATTCCGAGTAGATGAGCAATGCCTCATGCAATTATTATTATTTATTATTATAGCGCCATTTATTCCATGGCGCTTTACATGAGGAGGGGTGTACATAATAAAAACAGGTACAATAATCTTGAACAATACAAGTCACAACTGGTACAGAAGGAGAGAGGACCCTGCCCGCGAGGGCTCACAATCTACAAGGGATGGGTGAGGATACAGTAGGTGAGGATAGAGCTGGTCATGCAGTGGCTTGGTCGATCGGTGGTTACTGCGGGTTGTAGGCTTGGTGGAAGAGGTGAGTCTTCAGGTTCTTTTTGAAGGTTTTGATGGTAGGTGAGAGTCTGATATTTTGTGGTAGAGAATTCCAGAGTTGGGGTGATGCGCGAGAGAAATCTTGTATGCGATTGTGGGAAGAGGAGATAAGAGAAGGAGATCTTGTGAGGATCGGAGGTTGGATGCAGGAAAGTAACGGGAGCCGAGGTCACAGATGTATGGAGGACACAGGTTGTGGATGGCTTTGTATGTCATGGTTAGGCTTTTGTACTGGAGTCTCTGGGTAATGGGGAGCTAATGAAGGGATTGACAGAGGGGAGAGGCCGAGGAATAGCAGGGGGGACAGGTGGATAAGTCGGGCAGCAGAGTTTAGAATAGATTGGAGGGGTGCGAGAGTGTTAAATGGGAGGCCACAGAGCAGGAGGTTACAGTAGCAATCCACTTGTATTGAGCGATGCCATGCATGTCTAATAGGAATGTTGCCGAAAGTGTATGAGGATCCACAAGTCTACAGTTACATAAAGTGACTGCACACTTTACGAAGATAGCTGATACTTCTACCCTCATTCAAGTAGGAGCCTCCTGCAGTGACCAGGTAGTAACAGCAGGGAGATTTGCTGGAAAGAGACACCAAGGCTGAGATTGTTTTATGCAGAGGTGGGGAAGTACACGCTTCCAAATGAAAGATCTTCCTCTCTTTAAGAAAAAATGGACAATTGCAGTTAGACGCTCTGTCTCCGTTGTCTAGATATGAATATTGGGGTTTGCATCTATTCAATATTTATGGAAGATATATTTTCTGCATGGTATCAAAGGAAAATACAGAGCGCATTCACTCACATCTGATAGATAATGCTATACAAGATAAAATCATGATAAGAAGCATGTAGACAATATCTATCACCTGAAACCTCCAGGGGTGAATATATACTGTAAGTTGGGGCTCTGTCATGCTGTGAGGCATGGGACAGAAATGCTAGTGTATAAACACGAAAGACAAACGGGGATAGCAAAAAAGCAACTAACATACAAAACACTCACCAAAGGTAAAGAGGTATATAGGGAAGGGTAGGAAAGTACAAACCACATGGGAATAGGACAATGAGGAAAGTATACACCCAAAAACAGCATGCAACAATCTCCAGTAGCAACAGCGATCTCCAACTCAGCACAGCGCCTCCAAGGAGCCAGGAAGTAGAACTTTCACTGGCGAAGAAGAGAAGGTCTGGCCCAATTTTATAGGGAGAGGAAATGACCAGGTCAGGAACAGCTGCGAAATGGAGCTGCAAGTTTCTAACCAGCATAGAAAGGGTTGTTAATCTCTTCAGCATCAAATGAAATAAAATCCATTTAATTAAAACACAAGCACACAGGCTAAATGGAAGATCTGCGATCCACAATATGTAGTGATTTTCTAATCCCAAATCTCCAAGGAAGACATATTAATAATAATAATTATAATTTTTATTTATATAGCGCCAACATATTCCGCAGCACTTTACAATTAAGCAGGGACATGTACAGGCAATAAACTCAGTACAAGTTAAGACAATTTAAACAGTGACATTAGGAGTGAGGTCCCTGCTCGCAAGCTTACAATCTACAAGGAAATGGGGGGACACAATAGGTGAAAAGTGCTTGTTATTTCAGGTCTGGCAATTATAAGAAATAGGGATTTTCATATAAAGCTTCATAATCCGGTCATCAGCCCGTGTGTTTAAGTGCAATAGTCAAGTATCAAGTGCAGTTATCGTGTGCATGGAGGGTGTGGAGACAGATGAATAGTAGGGTGCAGATTCACATGCAGATAATATTTGGAAGGAGGGAACAGGGCAAAGTTAGTTTACTGAGTAGTTGATGTGGTAGGCTTGTTTGAAGAGATTGGTTTTTAAAGCGCGCTTGAATAGGTCGGGGCTAGGTATCAGTCTGATCGTCTGGGGAAGTGCATTCCAGAGAGCTGGCGCAGCACGATAGAAGTCTTGGAGATGGAGGTGCGAGGTTCGGATTACGGGGGATGTTAGTCTTAGGTCATTTGTAGAATGGAGGTCACGTGTAGGGCGATAGATGGAGATGAGAGAGGAGATATAAGGCGGTGCAGAACTATGGAGAGCTTTGTGGATGAGAGAGATGAGTTTATACTGGACCCTGTAGTGAATGGGTAGCCAGTGTAATGACTGGCACAAGATGGAGGCATCGGTGAAGCGGCTGGACAGAAATATGACCCTGGCTGCCGCATTCAAGATGGATTGGAGAGGAGAAAGTTTGGAAAGAGAAAGACCGATCAGAAGAGAGTTGCAGTAGTCCAGACAAGAATGAATAAGAGCGACAGTAAGAGTCTTAGCAGTTTCAAAGGTGAGAAAAGGTCGGATTCTGGAGATGTTTTTTGACCCACTTGACATGACCCACTCTTGACAGTACCCCTCCTTCTACGAAGGGCCAGGTTTATCTGGATAGATCAAATGAAAGTACCTTATCAACCTATCGCCATTAACCTCAAATGCTGATGCCCACATCATCTCTTCCTGACCATACCACTTCTAATGTGCCAGGGACTGTACAGAGCAAGATAGAGTCCAGCTCATCCGCATGTACTATTTGAAGACCTGGAAGAAAGGAACCATTTGTGCCTTTGACGTGAATAATTGCAAAGAAAGAAATATCCAGCTCCATGAAAATCCCCAAACTCTTCTTTATTTGTGTGAATAGCAAACACTCTAGTCGCTGAATTAAAATCCCATAATAGATGATAAAACAACTAGTTTCAAGTAGCGAAATCCTTAATCATGTTTATGGAAGGAGTATGGCACAACTGCAAACCTAAAAAGACATTGCCATCCACCTAAACTGACATCTGACAGTGAAACAATGCCATAAGAAGTCCCATTTGCAAAATTTCATGTAGGGGACAGCTAGCATGTGGAAGAAGGTGCTCTGGTCAGATGAAACCAAAGGAGAAAGCTAACATTGCAGATCACCCTGAAAACATCATCCCCACCATCAAACATGATGACGGCAGCATCATGCTGTGGGGATGCTTTTCTTCAGCAGAGACAGAGAAGCTGGTCAGAGTTGATGGAAGATGCATGGAGATAAACATAGGGCAATCCTTGAAGAAAACCTGTTAGAAGCTACAAAAGGCTGGGTAGTTTCATCTTCCAACAAGAAAATGACCTATAATAATAATAATAATAATAATAATCTTTATTCATGCATATTCATGTGTTTGTATCAGCCAGTCAAAGTCCAGACCTAAATCCCATTGAGAATTTGTGCAAGACTTGAAAATTGCTGTTCACGAACATCTCCATCCAATCTCAATGAGTTAGAGCAAGTTTGCAAAGAAGAATGGGCAAAAATGTCATCCTCTATATGTGCAAAGCTGATACAGGCATAGCCCAAAAGACTTGCAGCAGTAATTTCATCGAAAGGTGGTCCTGCAAAATATTGACTTAGGGTGGCTGAATACAAATGCACATCACAAATTGCAGATTTATATTTTTAAAATAATTAGAATAGCATGCATCATTTCCTTTTCACTTCATGAATATTTGCTACTTTTTATTGGTGTCGCATAAAATACCAATAAAATACATTTAAGTTTGTGGATGTAACGTGAAAAAAATGTAGAAAAATTCACAGGGTATGAATACTTTTTCAAGGCACTGTATATGAGACAATCTTTACTTTATGTCTAGGACCAGGTTACTTGCTCGTTCACAGTTACATCTCTTTTACACTTATTAGATAAAATTATAAATATGTTAATAATGATGTGAATTTTCTATGTGAGGTGCGTGAAAAGTGGTTACGTGTGGCACCATGATGTGGGAAATGATGCACTTATTCAGACCATGACTAAATCACTTCTTCTTATGCAGATTTATTTTAGGATATAACAGGAAATGTGTCTCCTTGGCTTAATTCTTTACACACCCTGCACACAGTAGGCTCATATCTCAGAAGCGGTGTATTCTTCCCTGCCAAGTGGCTGGAAATCAAAATGGAAGCTTGCCGACACCAATGTGTAAACTGAAAATTCATTTCAATGACTAATAAAAGGATTGTTCAGCACATGGGCACTTAACTTTACTTCTCTATATTATTCGCTTAAAGGGAATATGTCATCAGAAAAGAACCAATCGTTAAAATCAGATTTTTACGTTAAATGTATTTAAAAAAAAATTGTCAACATTTTTTTTCCTATATGACTATATGCATTAAAAATAAAGATGAAAAATCTCGACACTTTCACACGGGGCTATTTTAGACTCTAACTTCCTGTTATTTCAGGAAATTCACTTGTACTGTACATTAGCAGCAATAGATGGATTCTGACCCTATTTGTACTGAGGCATCTCAGGAGTGTGTGCAAAAGTCATTCTGAGGCTGTGTGCTCACGTTGCGTTTTTTATGCCGCTTTTTTTGCCACAGCGGAAACGCATAAAAACGCTTAAAAAACGCATTCCCATGCAATCCTATGGGATTCCGCAGTTGCTGTGCCCATGCTGCGGATTTTCCCACTGCGGAATCGCATAGCAGTAAAATCTGCAGCATGTTCATTATTTCTGCTGAATTCGCGGCAATTCTGCAGCCATAGGATTGCATTGAAATGCTCACTTTACGCATGTGACTATGCCCACCATGCGTAAAGTGAGCGCTTCATGTGCGGATGGTACCCAGTATCTGGAGGAGAGGAGACTCTCCTTCAGGCCCTGGGATCCATATTTATGTTAAAAAAAAGAATTAAAATAAATAATAGGATTATACTTACCTTCCGATGGCCCCCAGAGTCCTCCCGCCTCTCAGCGGTGCACGCGGCAACTTCCGTTCCCAGGGATGCATTGCACGAATCACCTGAGATGACGTTGTGGTCACATGACTGTGACGTCACAAAGTTCCTTCACACAAAGCATCCCTGGGAACGGAGCGTACCGGGAGCGCCGCTGAGTAGATCGGGGGCCATCGGAAGGTGACAATAACCATATATTTTATTTTTTTAATAATTTTTAACATTCTATCTTTTACTATTGATGCTGCATAGCCATCAATAGTAAAAAGTTGGTCACACTTGTCAAGCACTATGCTTGACAAGTGTGACCAACCTGTCAATCACTATTCCAAGCGATGTTTGAAATCGCTTGGAAAACGCAAGCATTCTGCAAGCTAAAAACGCTTGCAGGGCAGGGAGTTGCGGAAATGCTGCGGACATTTCCGCAGCATTTCTGCAATGTGGGCACATAGCCTAAAGAGAGCAGGGACAGCTGTAACATTACTTTTTGTGAATAGTGCATTCAGTGTTATCAGTGTATACTCTTCCAGAAAGGACAGAAAGTATGAGTCTAAAATAGACCCAGTGGCCTGTGTGAAATTTGCAAGAATATTCATTTTGTTTTTTAATACAGATGATATTGAAAAAAAAGACACTGTAAAAATGTTTTTTTACCAATACATTTAATAGAAAAATCTGATTTAAATAATAATTACTTTCTGATGACACTGTCCCTTTAAGCAGGTTTCTATAATCTAAAACAATAGACTCAACCTGAACAGGTTAGCCGGGACTTTTATTAGTTTTACTTATGGGATAAGAACTAACAGGCAGGTAGTTGCTAACTATCTGCCTGTTCTGCCAGCTCAGAGTGGTGTCCCAGATCTGGCCGATGACTCCCCTTCTTCAACTGATCTGTTGAAAGAGTAACATCTTCTCTTCTTCTCTGTTGACGGGGCATCTCTGCTATTGCCATGCTGATTGAAAGCTCCCCACTACGTAACTACAGGGAGTCGGCTGTAGGTCTTCAGGTTCCTTTTGAAGGTTTCCACGGTACGTGCGAGTCTGATATGTTGGAATAGAGAGTTCCAGAGTAGGGGCATGCGTGGGAGAAATCTTGTACGCGATTGTGGAAAGAGGAGATGAGAGGAGAAGGAGATCTTGTGAGGATCGGAGGTTGCGGGTAGGTAAGTACCGGGAGATGAGGTCACAGATGTATGGAGGAGACAGGTTGTGGTCGGTGTTGTATGCCATGGTTAGGGTTTTGAACTGGAGTCTCTGGGCAATGAGGAGCCAGTGAAGGGATTGACAGAGGGGAGAGGCCGGGGAACAGAGGGTGGATAAGTGGATTAGTCAGGCGGCAGAGTTTAGAATTGATTGGAAGGGTGCAAGAGTGTTAGAATGGAGGCCACAGAGCAGGAGGTTACAGTAGTCAAGGCGGGAGATGAGTGCATGAACTAGGGTTTTTGCAGATTCTTGGTTGACGAATGTACGGATCCGGGAAATATTTTTGAGTTGAAGTCGGCATGACCATGACAGATTATATCAGGGAAAGTAAGGATCTGGCAATTGAATTTTAATGCCTGATCCTTTTGTTCTCCTGGTCGATAAGTCGCTGCCAAATGTAGTTGGTATTGGCTTCCTCCGTGGTGCCTACAGTGAAACATGGTGGTGGCGGTGTCCTTTTGTGGAGCTGCATGAGTACTGCTGTTGTCATGGGGCTACATGTCACTAATGGTATCATGAAATCACAGATGTACTACTCTATAGTGAAAGAGAAGATGCTGCCATCACTCCGTGCCCTTGGTAAACTTGCACTTTTCCATCATGACATTGATCCAAAACACATCTGTTGCATTTCTGAAGAATAACACGATGAAAGTGATTCAGTGGTCAAATGTCTCCTGATCTGAACCAAACCTTAACTCCTATGGGGAATTCTGAAGAGACAAGTTGCCATCACTCTCCATCCCGCCTCTAAAAGAGGTCGTTCTTGAAGAATGGAAAAAGATAGATGTTGCAATAGGTCACCAACTTGTTAATTCCATGCCTAAAAGACATGGTGCTGTCCTTAAAAGTCATGGAGGACATAGAAAATACTAGATGTAGTAGTTTTTGATGGGAGGTGTACTCATTTTTGTATCAACTAGTTTGAGTAAAACTGGAGATTTTGTAATTAAGTTTTATTACTAACCTTACTTTCATCTTTAAAGTTCTATGAAATTCAGTCTTGTCAAAATTTTTGAAAATGCCCTTGTGTTCAGTGAATATTGATTAAAATTTTACTTTTCAAATGGGATGTACTCATTTATGCTGAGCACTGTACTTGTGTCCTATGGGCTGAGGGATGGAGACATTAGTTGGATCGATCTGAATACCATAATCGAGATGTTGCAGGTTGCCATCAGGATGAAAGGACAGGTTTTCTAGGTATTAGCATTAAATATATACATATCGGAAACTTCTTTTTATGCCGTAATATCATATAATATGTATACAACCTCTGAACCAGAGGCTTCTGACATTTAGTGTACATATATCCAGAAAATATGGAACGTATCCCCCAATGGGCTGGAAGATCACTTTAATTATTAAAGCTTCTTCTATGTTGCAGCAGATCTTTCATGATGATTGATTGCGACAATTCCATTATGGTATGAAATGGAAGAGAGTAATCACCATGTAGTGCAGTCAGATGCAACGTGGGACAATTATCATAATGCTTTCAATGTACACATGCAGAAAGTGCAGTGTGTACGGCATATTATTAACCAGAGAAGACCAGGAACAACCTTACTGTGTCACCACTGACATGAAATGAGAAATTGTAATAAACATAGAAGTGAGGTTATTTTTTCATTTTTTTCTAATTTGCTTGCTTGCACAAATTTGGGGTCCTCATCATTTTTTTTATAAAAAATAATGGAGGGGTGACTGTATTGGCTTTTGGCACACATACCAATATATCTGTGTCCATCTACTGATCCCATGACTTGTCCACATGTACATCTATGACAACTGCCACAAAGGTGCCCAAAATGTCTGGGGTTTCTCAATCACTGACTAGAAATGGGTGGTCCTGGTGGTGTTCTGGCAGAACAGGGGTGGGACTAAAATATTTCTAAATTACCAAAGCTAATGTTGGTGGCTTATGTACGCAACTGTCCTGGATTTGCCGGGACTTTGTTTTTCTGGAAACAATACCAACATATTTGTTTAATCCTGACCCAAAAAGGGGATGGTTTTTAGAAATCCACCCACAAATAAGCATTTTGGCAGGTATGGAGAGGAGCCAAAGGCAGGAAAAAAGTTCCTAATTTACCAGCACATATAAGTAGATATGGTAACTATGCATGTATACAGTATGATGGTGTCACATTGGAAAGGGCTTCTAAACTTTTCAATAGTGACAGACAAGTCTATGATTGTAACGTAATAAGTTGGGATGAGCAGACCCATGGAAGTTCGGGGTCTGGAAGCGACCCAAACGTTAGTTTAAAGTTCAGAACTCTACCCAAAATTGAAGCTGAACCCGAACCCCAATAAAAACAATGGGGACCCAAATTTTGGAGCTGAATAATATCTCTCTTTCTGACTCCTGTCGTCTGACAGTGTTGTCTCTCACTGTCCGGACTTCCGTTGGAACTCTGAACCTCAAAACAAACTTTCTTGAGAAGTCCGTGTTTGGAGTTTAGCACCGGACACTAAGTGTCCAGTATGAACTCAGAACTTTTAAGTTTGGGTTCACTCATCTTTTGTGATAAGTGAAGTCATGAATATGCAGTGTCAGATTCGTGTTTCTTGGAGCATATTCTGGGACCCATAGATAGACCTGTAAAAGGACTCTCAACAGTGGCGTAACTTGAAGCTAATGGGTCCAAATGCAGAAGCTCCAACAGGGCTCACAAGTATTGCAAATCTGTAATAGTATTGGTCTTTTTATAGGCAAAATTGACTTTTTGGACCCCCTTATGCTCCAGCGCCCCAGTGTGATTTCAACCCCCGCACCTATTGTAGTTACTCCCCTGACTCTCACCTACCATGTGCCACTTATATTACTGGGTCTTCTGTCTTGATATGGCAGATAATTTTTTTGGACCCCCTCAGACTTCAGTTCCTGTGATTGTTGTTTTCTTGGAGGATCGCATCACACTTTGCTCCTTCTTCCAGTTGTCTACTCGATCACAAGCCAAAGATCATGCATATGATTTTCCTGCTCAGGCTTTTCTCCAATATATGTGTATTCATAATGATGATATGTCCATGGACAATTTCTCACAACACATGCGCAGTTGAAACTGAGCACAATTTTTGTGTGTAAGTAAAAGATCTCTTCTGCCCACTCTTCCATAAAGGCCACCTCTATGGAGTGTATGGCTTATTGTGGTTGTATGGACAGAGACTCCAGTCTCTGCTTGGGAACTCTTCCGCTCCTTCAGGGTTACCTTTGGTCTCTGTGTTACCTCTCTTGCACGGGCTGAAAGTTTTGGTGGGCGGCCATCTCTTGGCAGGGTTGTTGTGGTACCATTTCTTTCCATTTGATGATAATGGTTTTGACGGTGCTCCGGGGAATCATCAGAGATTGGGATTTATTTTTTTTATAACCCAACCCTGACTTTTTCCCAACAACTTTGTCCTTGACTTGTTTGGAGATCTCCTTGGTCTTCATGATGTTGTTTGGTTAGTGGTGCCTCTTGCTGGTGTTGCAGCCTCTGTGGCCTTTCAGAAAATGTGTGTCTATACTGACAGACCACGTGACACTTAGATTGCACAAAGGTGGACTTCCTTTTACTAAACATGTGACTTATGAAGATAATTGCTTGCACCAGAAATTTATAGTGGCTTCATAGCAAAAGGGGTGAATACATATGCACGTGACAATTTTTAGTTATTTTATCCCATAAATGTAATTTGCGCCTAGATTTTTCTCACTTCACTTCACCAACTTATGCTATTTAGTACTGATGCATCACTGACAAATTGGATTACAATAATATTTAAACGCAGGTTGCAATGTAATAAAATAAGTAAAAAGTCACCAGGGGTGAATATTTTTGCAAAACACTCTATACTTGAAAATGGTTTTAATAAAAATGTCAGTTCAGGGAAGTGAAAAAACTAGCCCCCACATAGCTCCATTGATTGAAAACATTTTGGGTGGAAAATTGCGATACAAGCGCAAATATATATATATAATTTTTTTATTAATTTCCCCAAAAAGTTTTCATAACTTAAATTAAAAAAAACAACTATGTATTATATTTTATTTATAGAATTGTATTGCCAGGTCTAATTTACTGCATAATGAACTTTGAGAAAACAAAACTCCCAAAACTATTGCAGAATTTCACTTTTTTTTTTAGATCTTGCCACAATTGGAAATTTTTCTTCCTGTTTTCCAGTACAGTGCGTAATAAAAAATACATGTTGACATTCAAAAAGTACAATGCAAAAAAACAAGCCCTCATATGACTCTGTCTACAGGAAAATAAAAAAGTTTTGCCATTTCAAAAAAGGAGAGGAATAACGAAAGCGCAAATTGGAAAATTGTCCGGCCGGGAAGTGGTTAATTTCCTCGGTCAGAGACCGTGTCGTGTTTTTCTTCTGAGAATAACTTTGTGTATTCACAAATTTGTTTTGCTCTTTTTCAGCTCTTTCAATGTAGGAATGACATCAACATCCTGAACTCGAGCAACGGGAGACTGCTGGCTGAGATCTAGGGCGGTTCTCTTACGGAAGGGAAACCTGCTGACTGAGAATGTGCTCTGATCAGCTGATTTTCTTGATACTTTGCAGAACACTCCTGACTGTGCACATCGCTTTTCTAGGTATATTATGAATCCAAGAACCAATCCAGTGCAAGAAAACTGTAAATAGATTGGGGGATTTATCTTTAGATCCATGAATTCAGGAAAAAAATTGAGCTAAATTTGCTAAACTGTCAAATTTACTGTGAATGTAAGACATATTTCTGTCCTCAACACCACCTCATGAAAAGTGTAAATGTGTATTTCTACTAACAACACACACATACCGACTGTCGACTTTTACATTTCTCTAACTTACACCAATTTTTCTAGGCATTTGTCAAAACTGTCATGAAAGGTATAAATTAAAAAGTGTGAAAACATACGATAATGATGACACAAGACCGGTATTCCATTTGGCCGGATTTACACATCACTGAGTTGTTACAATTAGTGATGAACGAGTATACTCGTTGCTCAGGTTTTCCCGAGCACGCTCGAGTGGTGTCCGAGTATTTGTTAGTGTTCGAAGATTTAGTTTTCATTACCGCAGCTGAATGATTTACAGCTACTAGCCAGCCTGAGTACATGTGGGGGTTGCCTGGTTGCTTGGGAATCCCCATATGTATTCAAGCAGGCTAATAGCTGTAAATCATGCAGCTGCAGCAATGAAAACTAAATCTCCGAGCAGTCATAAATACTTGGAGACCACCCGACCGTGCTCGGGAAAACCCGAGCAACGAGTACACTCGCTCATCACTAGTTAGAATATTTCAATTACAGAATCCACACGGACAATCTGCAACAAGGTACAGTACAATAAAATTAAAAGAGGCTAGAACAAACTTTATTCACTCTCAGCTAAAGATGAGCGGATCGATCCACGTAGGCTCGAGTTTGCATTGAATTTTCTGTAATTTGTAGTTTCACCCAAATTCAAACATTTTATGATTTGATTCGCGACTTGCAAAATAAAAACTTGCCCAGCACTATTTCCAACACTGCAGAAGCATTAGAGAGTGAGCAAAAATAATTTTGCATTGCCAGGTGGCCTCCCTAGAATGCCCTACAGCTGTAAAGTGCCCAAGTGAGGTAGTTTTGGGCAAGATCCTGCGCCCACTCGATCTGGCCCTCTACAGACAACACGTGTGTCCATCCCGGTGTGTTTACTTCTGGCCCACAGGCCTCCGTTGACTCAAGGTTTTCCTCTTCTGGAACCTTGACAGCAATCAATCCAGGGAACACAGGTTTTGTTAAATCAATCAAACTTTCGCTGGACGGTTGGCAGTCTTTACAAATGGGCATATAGGATAAGGCACAATGGGTTGTTGTCCTTCCCACAGGCACCAGACACAGCTTCAGCCCTGGTTCTGGTAGGGTGTCCCTCTTGCTATCTTCTCTAGCACTAGGAAGTCTTCTCCACCACTAGCAGTGCACCTGGATTGCATCACTTTCTGCCTCATAGAGTCTAAAGGTACCGTCACATTTAGCGACGCTGCAGCGATCTAGACAACGATCCCGATCGCTGCAGCGTCGCTGTGTGGTCACTGGAGAGCTGTCACACAGACAGCTCTCCAGCAACCAATGATCCTGAAGTCCCCTGGTAACCAGGGTAAACATTGGGTTACTAAGCGCAGGGCCGCGCTTAGTAACCCGATGTTTATCCTGGTTACCAGCGTAAACGTAAAAAAACCAAACACTACATACTTACATTCCGGTGTCTGTCTCCCGCTGCTGTGCTTCTCTGCACTGTGTAAGCGCCAGCCGGAAAGCAGAGCACAGCGGTGACGTCACCGCTGTGCTTTCCGGCCGGCTCTTATACACAGTGCAGAGAAGCACAGTGCCGGGGGACAGACACCGGAATGTAAGTATGTAGTGTTTGTTTTTTTTTTACATTTACACTGGTAACCAGGGTAAACATCGGGTTACTAAGCGCGGCCCTGCGCGGCACCGTGAGTCGGTGCGGAGGGTCTTTGCACCCTCTGCGTGGTTTTTTTTGTAGTTTTTGTGCTGACCGCAAAGTCACCTTTCCTATCCTCTGTCTGTTCAGTAAGTCGGGCCTCTCTTTGCTAAATCTATTTCATCTCTGTGTTTGTGATTTTCATCTTAACTCACAGTCATTATATGTGGGGGGCTGCCTTTTCCTTTGGGGAATTTTTCTAAAGCAAGGTAGGCTTTATTTTTCTGTCTTTAGGGCTAGCTAGTTCCTTAGGCTGTGACGAGTTGCATAGGGAACGTTAGGAGCAATCCACGGCTATTTCTAGTGTGTGTGATAGGATTAGGGATTGCGGTCAGCAGAGTTCCCACGTCCAAGAGCTTGTCCTGTATTATTATTATTAACTATCAGGTCTTTCCGTGTGCTCTTTACCACCTGGTCCATTATTGTCCTAACCACCAGGTCATAACAGTACAGGTGGCCAAAAGTATTAATGCATCTCAATAGAGGGATAAGAGAAGTTCTGAGACCATTTTTTTTTCTTTGCACTGTGTTTTGCCTTTCTTTTCCCCTAGACCTCTGGGTGGTTCAGGATACAGGTGTGGATATGGACATTCAAGGTCTGTCCTCTTGGATGGATAATCTCACTGCAAGGGTACAAAACATTCAAGATTTTATGGTTCAGAATCCGATGTCAGAGCCTAGGATTCCAATTCCTGATTTGTTTTTTGGGGATAGATCTAAGTTTCTGAATTTCAAAAATAATTGTAAATTGTTTCTTGCTTTGAAACCTCGCTCCTCAGGTGACCCTGTTCAACAGGTGAAAATCATTATTTCTTTGTTACGTGGCGACCCTCAAGACTGGGCATTTTCCCTTGCGCCAGGAGATCCGGCATTGCGTGATGTTGATGCGTTTTTTCTGGCGCTTGAATTGCTTTATGATGAACCAGGCAGAGAAAATCTTGCTGGCTCTGTGTCAGGGTCAGGATGAGGTAGAGATATATTGTCAGAAGTTTAGGAAGTGGTCTGTACTCACTCAGTGGAATGAATGTGCCCTGGCAGCAATTTTCAGAAAGGGTCTCTCTGAAGCCCTTAAGGATGTCATGGTGGGATTTCCCATGCCTGCTGGTCTGAATGAGTCTATGTCTTTGGCCATTCAGATCGATCGACGCTTGCGTGAGCGTAAAGCTGTGCACCATTTGGCGGTATTATCTGAGCATAGACCTGAGCCTATGCAATGTGATAGGACTTTGACCAAAGCTGAACGGCAAGAACACAGACGTCGGAATGGGCTGTGTTTTTACTATGGTGATTCCACTCATGCTATCTCCGATTGTCCTAAGCGCACTAAGCGGTTCGCTAGGTCTGCCACCATTGGTTCGGTACAGTCGAAATTTCTTTTGTCCGTTACTCTGATTTGCTCTTTGTCATCCTATTCTGTTATGGCATTTGTGGATTCAGGCGCTGCCCTGAATTTGATGGACTTGGAGTTTGCTAGGCGCTGTGGTTTTTTCTTGGAGCCCTTGCAGTATCCTATTCCATTGAGAGGAATTGATGCTACGCCTTTGGCCAAGAATAAGCCTCAGTACTGGACCCAATTGACCATGTGCATGGCTCCTGCAGATCAGGAGGATATTCGCTTTTTGGTGTTGCATAATCTGCATGATGTGGTCGTTTTGGGGTTGCCATGGCTACAGGTCCATAATCCAGTATTGGATTGGAAATCTATGTCTGTGTCCAGCTGGGGTTGTCAGGGGGTACATGGTGATGTTCCATTTTTGTCTATTTCGTCATCCACCCCTTCTGAAGTCCCGGAGTTTTTGTCGGATTACCGGGATGTATTTGATGAGCCCAAATCCAGTGCCCTACCTCCTCATAGGGATTACGATTGTGCTATTAATTTGATTCCTGGTAGTAAGTTTCCTAAGGGCCGACTGTTCAATTTATCTGTGCCAGAACACGCCGCTATGCGGAGTTATATAAAGGAATCCTTGGAGAAAGGTCATATTCGCCCGTCGTCATCACCGTTAGGAGCAGGGTTCTTTTTTGTGGCCAAGAAGGATGGTTCTTTGAGACCTTGTATTGATTACCGCCTTCTTAATAAAATTACAGTCAGGTTTCAGTATCCTTTGCCGCTGCTGTCTGATTTGTTTGCTCGTATTAAAGGGGCTAGTTGGTTCGCCAAGATAGATCTTCGAGGGGCGTATAATCTTGTGCGTATTAAACAGGGCAATGAATGGAAAACAGCATTTAATACGCCCGAGGGCCATTTTGAGTACCTGGTTATGCCATTCGGGCTTTCCAATGCTCCATCAGTATTTCAGTCCTTTATGCATGACATCTTCCGAGAGTACCTGGATAAATTCCTGATTGTATATTTGGATGATATTTTGGTCTTCTCGGATGATTGGGAGTCTCACGTGAAGCAGGTCAGAATGGTGTTCCAGGTCCTTCGTGCTAATTCTTTGTTCGTGAAGGGGTCAAAGTGTCTCTTTGGAGTTCAGAAGGTTTCATTTTTGGGTTTCATTTTTTCCCCTTCTACTATCGAGATGGACCCTGTTAAAGTCCAGGCCATTTATGATTGGACTCAGCCGACATCTGTGAAGAGTCTGCAAAAGTTCCTGGGCTTTGCTAATTTTTATCGTCGCTTCATCAGTAATATTTCTAGTGTTGCTAAACCATTGACTGATTTGACCAAGAAGGGTGCTGATGTGGTCAATTGGTCTTCTGCGGCTGTGGAAGCTTTTCAGGAGTTGAAGCGTCGTTTTTCCTCTGCCCCTGTGTTGTGCCAGCCAGATGTTTCGCTCCCGTTTCAGGTCGAGGTTGATGCTTCTGAGATTGGAGCAGGGGCTGTTTTGTCGCAAAGAAGTTCTGATGGCTCGGTGATGAAACCATGTGCCTTCTTTTCTAGAAAGTTTTCGCCTGCTGAGCGCAATTATGATGTTGGCAATCGAGAGTTGTTGGCCATGAAGTGGGCATTCGAGGAGTGGCGTCATTGGCTTGAAGGAGCCAAGCATCGCGTTGTGGTCTTGACGGATCACAAGAATTTGACTTATCTCGAGTCTGCCAAACGGTTGAATCCTAGACAGGCTCGTTGGTCGCTATTTTTCTCCCGTTTTGATTTTGTGGTTTCGTACCTTCCGGGCTCTAAGAATGTAAAGGCTGATGCCCTGTGAAGGAGTTTTGTGCCCGACTCTCCGGGTGTTCCTGAGCCGGCGGGTATTCTCAAAGAGGGGGTAATTTTGTCTGCCATCTCCCCTGATTTGCGGCGGGTGCTGCAAAAATTTCAGGCTGATAGACCTGACCGTTGCCCAGCGGAGAAACTGTTTGTCCCTGATAAATGGACTAGTAGAATTATCTCTGAGGTTCATTGTTCGGTGTTGGCTGGTCATCCTGGAATCTTTGGTACCAGAGATTTGGTGGCTAGATCCTTTTGGTGGCCGTCTTTGTCACGGGATGTGCGTTCTTTTGTGCAGTCCTGTGGGACTCGTGCTCGGGCTAAGCCCTGCTGTTCTCGTGCCAGTGGGTTGCTTTTGCCCTTGCCGGTCCCGAAGAGGCCCTGGACGCATATTTCTATGGATTTTATTTTGGATCTCCCTGTCTCTCAAAAGATGTCGGTCATTTGGGTGGTTTGTGATCGCTTCTCTAAGATGGTCCATTTGGTACCCTTGTCTAAATTGCCTTCCTCCTCTGATTTGGTGCCGTTGTTTTTCCAGCATGTGGTTCGTTTACATGGCATTCCGGAGAACATCGTTTCGGACAGAGGTTCCCAGTTTGTTTCGAGGTTTTGGCGATCCTTTTGCGCTAGGATGGGCATTGATTTGTCTTTTTCCTCGGCTTTCCATCCTCAGACAAATGGCCAAACCGAACGAACTAATCAGACTTTGGAAACATATCTGAGATGCTTTGTTTCTGCTGATCAGGATGATTGGGTGTCCTTTTTGCCTTTGGCTGAGTTCGCCCTTAATAATCGGGCCAGCTCGGCTACTTTGGTTTCGCCGTTTTTCTGCAATTCTGGTTTCCATCCTCGTTTCTCTTCAGGGCAGGTTGAGTCTTCGGACTGTCCTGGTGTAGATACTGTGGTGGATAGGTTGCAGCAGATTTGGACTCATGTGGTGGACAATTTGACATTGTCCCAGGAGAAGGCTCAACGTTTCGCTAACCGCCGGCGCTGTGTGGGTCCCCGACTTCGTGTTGGGGATTTGGTTTGGTTGTCGTCTCGTTATGTTCCTATGAAGCTTTCCTCTCCTAAGTTTAAGCCTCGTTTCATTGGTCCGTATAAGATTTCTGAGGTTCTCAATCCTGTGTAATTTCGTTTTACCCTTCCAGCTTCTTTTGCCATCCATAATGTATTCCATAGGTCGTTGTTGCAGAGATACGTGGCGCCTGTGGTTCCATCCGTTGATCCTCCTGCCCCGGTGTTGGTTGAGGGGGAGTTGGAGTATGTGGTGGAGAAGATTTTGGATTCTCGTATTTCGAGACGGAAACTCCAGTACCTGGTCAAGTGAAAGGGTTATGGTCAGGAAGATAATTCCTGGGTCTTTGCCTCTGATGTTCATGCTGCCGATCTGGTTCGTGCCTTTCATTTGGCTCGTCCTGGTCGGCCTGGGGGCTCTGGTGAGGGTTCGGTGACCCCTCCTCAAGGGGGGTGTACTGTTGTGAATTCTGTTGTCAAGCTCCCTCCTGTGGTCATGAATGGTAGTTCGGCTGGTTCTGTCCATGGGCTTCCTCTGGTGGTTGTGAGTGGGGCTGCGGCTTCTGAGTTTCCTTCCACAGGTGACAAGGTTAATTCGTTAGCTGGCTGCTCTATTTAACTCCACTTAGATCATTGCTCCAGGCCACCTGTCAATGTTCCAGTATTGGTCTGTTCGCTCCTGGATCGTTCTTGTGACCTGTCTTCTCCAACAGAAGCTAAGTTCCTGCTTGTTTTTCTCTTGTTTGCTATTTTTCTGTCCAGCTTGCTATTTTGATTTTTGTCTTGCTTGCTGGAAGCTCTGGGACGCAGAGGGAGCGCCTCCGCACCGTGAGTCGGTGCGGAGGGTCTTTGCGCCCTCTGCGTGTTTTTTTTTGTAGTTTTTGTGCTGACCGCAAAGTCACCTTTCCTATCCTCTGTCTGTTCAGTAAGTCGGGCCTCTCTTTGCTAAATCTATTTCATCTCTGTGTTTGTGATTTTCATCTTAACTCACAGTCATTATATGTGGGGGGCTGCCTTTTCCTTTGGGGAATTTCTCTGAGGCAAGGTAGGCTTTATTTTTCTGTCTTTAGGGCTAGCTAGTTCCTTAGGCTGTGACGAGTTGCATAGGGAACGTTAGGAGCAATCCACGGCTATTTCTAGTGTGTGTGATAGGATTAGGGATTGCGGTCAGCAGAGTTCCCACGTCCGAGAGCTTGTCCTGTATTATTATTATTAACTATCAGGTCTTTCCATGTGCTCTTTACCACCTGGTCCATTATTGTCCTAACCACCAGGTCATAACAGAAGCCCTGCTGCACAAAGTCTCCTCTTAACAGTTGTTATAGAGATGTGTGTGCTGCTAGAACTCTGTGTGGCATTGACCTGGTCTCTAATCTGAGCTGCTGTTAACCTACGATTTCTGAGGCTGGTGACTCGGATAAACTTATCCTCAGAAGCAGTGGTGACTCTTGGTCTTCCTTTCCTTGGGCAGTCCTCATGTGAGCCAGTTTCTTTGTAGCGCTTGATTGTTTTTGCCACTGCACTTGGGGACACTTTCAAAGTTTTCCCAATTTTTCAGACTGACTGACCTTCATTTCTTAAAGTAATGATGGCCACTCGTTTTTCTTTACTTAGCTGCTTTTTTCTTGCCATAACACAAATTCTAACAGTCTATTCAGTAGGACTATCAGCTGTGTATCCACCAGACTTCTGCACAACACAACTGATGGTCCCAACCCCATTTATAAGGCAAGAAATCCCACTTATTAAACCTGACAGGGCACACCTGTGAAGTGAAAACCATTCCCGGTGACTACCTCTTGAAGCTCATCAAGAGAATGCCAAGAGTGTGCAAACCAGTCATCAAAGCAAAAGGTGGCTACTTTGAAGAACCTAGAATATAAGACATATTTTCAGTTGTTTCACACTTTTTTGTTAAGTATATAATTCCACATGTGTTAATTTATGGTTTTGATGCCTTCAGTGTGAATTTATAATTTTCATAGTCATGAAAATACAGAAAAATCTTTCAATGAGAAGGTGTGTCCAAACTTTTGGTCTGTACTGTACATCTCGAGGTTTCTCAGACTGGTACACGCAATCACATGGAAGGAAACTGGGCCGGCCATTACAGTTAACCCTGCCTAGTCTAGACTGTAGCCTCAGTGGTTTTTTTTACAACTGACAACATGCATGAATATAAAATACATTTAACTCCCTTAGAGTATCAGGGAGCAGACCATCAGCTCCTCCACTCCTACACAGTTATGAAATATTACGGATTATCATACCTTGTACAGTTGTGGTCAGTACCGAGCTATCACAGTTCAGCGGTTGCCAGCGGAGCACAGATTGTACAGCAGAGTCATTTTCCATGTCCAGAGTCACTGGGTAAGACTCTCTCTTCTGTAAAGTGTAAACTCTTATGGTCAGCGGGGTCCTCTCTCTCACTTATGCAGAGCAGAGTGTAAGTTCTTATGCTGAGCAGCGTCCTCTCTCTCCTGTGCTTACTGGTCCATGTATCAGTCATTATGTGGACCTTGCCACTGATGGCATTGTGCAGTGCACACCTGATTTTGTCTGCTATATGTGTATGCAGGGCAGGGATAGCCTGCCTGGAAAAGTAGTAGCGGCTGGGAACAACCTACTGTGGGATAGCCACTGCAATCAGATTTTTAAGCTGTTTGTCTCCTCCTGACCAGAATGAAAGAACTGAGAAGGTGAATAATTCTGGAATGCTGTAATTGATAGTAAAGAGTAGATTAATAGGGGCTGTACTGCACTCTTTTCTCCTTTCTGGCAACGCTGAAAATGGTGGGGCAACACGCGATCCTGCCTTTATACAGGTTGTCTCACATGCTGCACAACCCAATAACAGCCATGCCAATACTTGTCATAGCTGTGATTGAGCAGGAAGTGCCCACACTCAAAGCTTGGGGATTGGCTGCAATGCAGCCTTTCACCAAGCTTTATTAGGCGCAACCGATGCAGTTCCAGTTTAAAGTCCGTGTTCGGAGTTCGGCACCACACACAGCACAGGGTGTCCAGTACGAACTCTGAACATTAGTGTTGTGGTGCACCAATCTGTAATGGCGTGCTGTCCCCCTTAATTTTCATAAACAGCAGAAGGAAAGCCGACGGCTGGGAGCTGAGGTTAATATTCTGGGAAGGAGCCTATAGCCATAAAGGATCCCAGGCTATTAATATCAGCCCACAGCAGTTTTCTTAGTCTTTACTGGCAATTATAGGTGAGACCCCCAAAAATGATTTGGGCCCCCATATATTTAATAACCAGCAAAGGCTCAACAGACTGCTGCAGGCTGATATTAATAGACTAGGAAAGGACCATGAATATTGGCCCACTCCCAGAGTAAGAACATCATCTCTCAGCCGCCCCAAAAATGGCGCATCCATTAGATGCGCCAATTCTGTCGCTTAGCCCCACTCTTCCCACATGCCCTGGTGCGGTGGCAAGTGAGGTAATTGTTGTGGGTTGTTGTCAGCTTTGTAATGTCAGCTGACATCAAGCCCACAGGTTAGTAATAGAGAGGTGTCTTCCACCTGGTGTGGAGAGCGATTGCATAACGGATTATTGTGGACAATGGTGTTTTATTATTTTCTATTTTACAATAATGAATGTGTAAAAGAAGGTGGGGAGTGTTTATTTCAAATAAAGGACTTTATTCTGGCTGTGTCTTTATTACAATATGACTATGGGGTTAGTAATGGGGGTGTCATTACTAAACCCTAGGCTTGATGTCAGTGGCCATAAAACAGCTGACATCAAACCCAATACTCTTACGCCACTTGCCGCCGCTCGAGGGCAAGTGGGAAGAGCAGGGAAAAGCACCAGAAATGGCGCATACAATAGGTGCGTCTTTTCTGGGGAGGCTGCGGGCTGCTATTTTAAGCCTAGGCTACTTCCTAGTTTGAGAATACCAGCCCCCAGCTGTCTGCTTTGGCTTGGCTAGTTGTCAAAAATGAGGGGGACCACATGCTATTTTTTTTAAAATGATTTAAATAATTAAAAATATACGGCTTGGGGACCTCTCTATTTTTGATTAAAAAAACCAATATAAATCTGATAGCAGGGGGCTGCAGTTTTATAATTTACAACTGATAGTAAAAACCATAAAGGTGAGCAACATTCATTCAACGTAAAAAACACAATGGCTTAACTAGTCCATTATTGATTTTTGAAATTTTGCAGACCGTATTTTGGAGAGAAATGCAACATAATCTTATGAGGATAACTTTTTCATGATTTTCCTTGAAATATCTCTTTACTAATATGGAGAAAATCATAGTGCTTAGATTTCTTGAAAGCTTTCTGGCTATAACACTGATATTAACACTGCTAATCTCCAACCTTTGCTCTATATACAGATTAAAAAAAATAGATTTTATGAGATTTTCTATTTTCGACATTGCAACGTGACTCGGAACGTCTTAGTTTTAGCCGAGATAAGAGTCAATTAAATCCATGAGCGTTGGTTCTTGAGTGCACTCTGCTAATAGATCATGAAAGACAATTCCATTAACAAGCCTTTGATCTAGAATAATTCACCCTTAACGACATCTTTTCTTAATTATAAATCTATTACCTAGGAATGAGTGCAACAAATGGACATGTAATTTATCCGATACATTTCATGTGAGTAGCATTTTCTCTATTACGGGCTAGTAATATGATTTGCCTGGAAAAAAAAAAGTCACAGCTAAAATCATATCAAATGGATTCGCCAATCGACAATCATCACAATGCATTTTGGTTCTGGGAATGCGGCCAGGCTGCAGGAGTGTCACTTATTTTATGACAGCTGTTATAATGGATGTTAATGATCTTTAAGCGGCTTCATATAATATGTAGACAAACATAACATTTAGATGGATCAAATGATAAATTGTGCTACCAAGATATGAAAGGTGAGGATCAGCAGTAGCTACAGGCATATCTAATACTTTCTTCCAGAGTATTTTTCCTATGTCCACTTTTATGCACTTGATAGTATTATTAAAGGGCATGGCTGCAGGGTGCGATAGGACATGTGCTTGGTGCCATGGGGTGAAGATGCCCAAATAAGCCTCTGTGCCTTGTCTAAGGTATATAATAATAATAAATAATCTTTATTTTTATATAGCGCTAACATATTCTGCAGCGCTCTACATACATTATCATCGCTGTCCCCAATTGGGCTCACAATCTAAAGTGCCTATCAGTATGTTTTTGGAATGCGGGAGGACACCGGAGTACCCAGAGGAAACCCACACAAAACACGGAGAGAACATAAACTGCTGGCAGATGTTGTCTTTGGTGGGATTTGAACCCGGACTCCATCGCTGCAAGGCTGCAATGCTAACCACTGAGCCACCGTGCTGCCCAATATTGATAATATATGAAAGCAGCAAACTGAATCTTTGCCCCAGGTGAAAGAAAGCTTTAAGCCTCACGAGTGTGTCACGTCTGCCTGGGAGATCTGGGGTTAGAATATCGCTAAGTATTGTGAATAATAGGTCTTCCATTTAGTCTATGCGTTTGTGTCCCATAGTAAATGGATTTTGTTTCCTTTGGTGCTGAAGAGGTTAATGACCCTTTAACTGCTGGAAAGAAACATGCAGCTCCATTTCAGCTGCTTCTTATCTGGTCATTACCTCTCCCTATAAAACCTGGCCAGACTTCTTCCTTGCCAATTATAATTTTACTTCCTAGCTCTATGGAGTCACGGTGCAGCAATTATTGTTGCTGCTGGAGATTGTTGCATGCTGTTTTGGGTGTATGCTTTCCTCGTTGTCCTGTTCCTATTTGGTTTGTACTTTTCTCCCCTCCCCTACATACCGCTCTACCTTTGGTGTTTATTAGTTGCTTTTATTATCTCTGTTTGTCTTATGTGTTTATACACAAAAATGTCTGTCTCGGGCCCCCAGAAGATGAGGAGGGGACAGCTTAGGGTATAACAGTGGAACAGTAAGGCTGGTGGCCCAAATTTCCTCACTTTTAGAGATACCTTGGGAAGCAGGGATACTTAGGGTCCCATCCCTATGGACAGTGCATGGCACTTCTCCCTATTTACCTTCTGTCACAGCATGACACCCATATACATTGGATGAAAGTCACGTGAGCCCGCTTATTTCAGTGAAAAGGGATGACCATCTGATATGTATGGGGACCTCCCAACTATCTTGCAACAGATTATGTCAGATGACTATACATTTGTTTTTCACAGGAAATAAGCCCCTACCAAAGCTGTACAGTAGTGGCGTTTTCCTTTCTCGCCATACTTGTATGTACAGGAAGTCGGGAGAGATTGTAGTATATGGCCAACAGTTATCTCATGTGTATGGCCCACTTTACTAACTATTGGGTAGTAAAATAGAGGATGTTGAAAAATAACTTTTATTAATAAATTCAAATATTAACCACATGCAGAGTCGATATATTAAAAACCACGTGCAAAGTGAGTGGTATACATATAGAAAAATAGCAGCACCAACCCAACAAAAATTATTACAGCTAGATATTCTCATCATGTTACTCCAGGTTTATAACACCAACTTAATAATCTGCCGCTGGGTAGCGTGACCAAACACTCAAAGGATATACTTTAGGCATCATATTCCAGAACCATAATAAATGCCACTCTAAGTTCATTTAGATATACAGAAAAAAGTCATTCCACCTAATATCCAAAAACTAGCACTGTCGTACGATGGGACCTTTTTATGAGAATTGCAGTATACATCAGTGTCCATCTAGAACACATGGTCAACTCCAAATGACCCAAATTAGACCCAGAAAAGTGGTATTGCCATATGTGTGTGACGTTTATACATTGTAACTGCAGCAATAATCAGATATCCATCTGGAGAAATGATCCAATTATGTATAACCCAGGCAGATGAGTTTAGCTAAAAATGACAAGTACCTAGTTACACACAATTAGTGTCCTATCTAAGGATTACTCTACCACGTAAGCCATCAATTTCATCAAGAAATATGTAAGGAACAATCTCATCCATTTCTTTGTGGCTTGTCTGTATATCCACAATCCAGTCTGGGTGTATGGGTTTATCTTTTTATTATTATTATTATTTATTTATATCTATCTATATATATTATATTTATTTATCTGAGGTTCCTCTCTGCCCCGACTACTGACGCGTTTCGTCTCAAGGATGTGTTTCCTCTTATCGCATCTTAGAGCAGTCTGATGATATAATGATAATATAGAACTGCTGACAGAGCATTGAGAGATCACGTTTTATATTTACTGCATTCCTCCCCCAGCGTGTGATGCCACTTCCGGATGACGAACCCCATATCGAGTATTTGGAACGCATACCCGGCAAACTAGCAGCTATGACATGCAAACGTCATATCTAGTGGGCGCTCCAGGTAAACCCTACATTATTAGCATAAATGATGCCAAGTAACCTAAGGAGAGCAGAAAGCCATGCCATAAATATCATCACAGCTCAGTAGATTAACTATTAGATGTAATTGGGACAAAAAAATCCTACAGACAGAAAGAAACAAAGCGGATATTTTGTCTTAATACAATCAACCTCTTGGGTTTAAATGAGCAACCATCCTTTAGCTCCTTTTAATAGAAAGGGATTGAAAGGAAATGTAATGAGGAGTGTGGGTGCTATTGTGCAGGTTAATAGGGTGCCAACCCAACGTGGATAGGTAGAGTCACCATTTAGTGAGGGTGAGAGTAGAGATAGTTTAGTTTTCCATCTTCCCCACTTACTTGGAGTCCTTTTCTCTCTTCCTCTTCCTTTTTCTCCTTTCATCCATTGTGTCACGTACATATATACACTGCTCAAAAAATAAAGGGAGCACTAAAATACCAAGCTACTAGATATCACAGAATAAAATATTAAAGTTTTAAATCTTTATTCGTTACATTGTGAAATGCATTGAGAATAGTGATGGTGAACCTCTGGATGTTTGGGTCCAGTGGGTTTGGCTGAACAGTTAAAAAAAAAAGTTCAGTTCTGGTACCAGAACAGTACCCAAACCCAGACCTCATTCACATGAATGGGGGGCCTGAACATCCAGTGTTTGCCACACTGTTATGTGCATGACAGTGCGGCACACACTGCCTCTGACCGGCGGTAAGATTAATACTGCTGGTCAGAGAGTTGTGGTTCCCACACTGTCAGATGACAGCGTGAGTCCACAGCTGTGACCGGAGATAAAAGTTTACCTCCAGTCAAAGGCGATGGCTGATGGGACTACTACTTCCATCAGCCTACGCTTGCTGTCACTGATAACAGCGAGAGCAGGCGGCGGCTGATGGGAGTATTCATCAGCCGGCTATGTGCTATAAATAAATGCACTAGGTACTTGTTAATTTTAGCTAGACTCACCTGCATGGGCTATACATAATTGGATCATTCAAGTCCACTTCCTCTCTGAAGACACAATTTGCATATTTAATATCCCAGAGGAGCATTGCATGGCCTATAAGTCTCCTTACAGTGGCATGTCAAGCAAGACACTCTCCACAAGGAGAGATAGCATCCCTAAGCTTACAAGAGAAACACTTGTGTTATGCACTATAGCACCATAGTATTCCATATTACAGAGTCACCTCAGTTTTTAGAGTAGAAAATAGCATTGTACAGAGGCCCCATAAGATGGCACGCATGCCTTTTTGCACAGACCCATGTGCTACTATTCAGGATCAGGTGAAAAATATGCAGTATGTGCAGTCAGCTCACCCCATGGTCGGCTACATATGTTGATTCATAAGTGGTGCAAAAATCAAAAATACAGGTTGTAATCGGATATGCAATATATCAATTCTCAAAAGAAGATAATCCAGCAATCGAACCCTGAAAAAATGTTTCCTAAAGTACTAGCATTTTATTTATCCACATTAAAAAAAGTTAGTTCAAAATTGGACCTGCTGACAAAATTAGAAATGACCTATGTGTTTTAAATCAGTATATGTGAACAGTTCTTTCTCATGACCACCCATACAGGGTGCCTCTTTTTCACAAGCCTGTATAACATACTTTCTACACAAAGGATGGAAACATGGGACATATCAGAGGTGACTCAGGTTGGTTGGTTGGTTTGACCGCTTACACCTCTAGTGATCCAAAGAACAGGAGTTTGGAAATCTCCAAGTACTGTTATTTCTCCTGCAGCCCCATAGATGATGACTAGAGCACTGGTCAAGCATGCGTTTCCTCCACTCCATGCAAGACGGGCTCTTCAGAGCTCAGTTCACAGTAATGGGATCGCTAGGGGTCCCAGCAATTGGACCTCCACTAATCAATAAAAAATCATGTATCATGCGTAGGTAATAACTATGATTTGGGGAATACCCCTTTAAAGAAGTGAAGAATTGTCATAGTTGAGCAAGGGCATGTGCAGTTCTCCTAATTAGACAGTGTGTTATGCCGGTCACAAGGTGTGATCAGCCCTCAAGCAAATTTATAGAGATAGTTTGTGAACAGAAGGAAACTTACTTTTCTCTGAAGAGGCACTTAAGATTAAACAATTATTCTCCAACAAGGCAGACTAGCATAGCGGTGCTCAGGGAGAGGAATATTACTAAAAAATGTTGTCCTGCAAAAAAAAGTTGTCAGATGATAACCTACATATCTGTGTGGGGGTCTGACCACTGGGATCGTCACCAATCAGCGGGACCGGGCACTTTATCTCAGAATAGTGTGGCAGTACCCGACCACCATGTCATTCATTCATTCTGTATGGTGCTGCCAGAAAAAGATGAATGCTGCACTTGGCAGCCCCATAGGGAATGAATGGACCGGAGTAGGGGCATGTAAGGGAAACAAAAATTCCCTGGTCGACAGTTGGTGCTGGTCCCAACAGCCAGACCTCCTCAAATGTGGAAGTTCTCATTTATCATCTATCCTGTGATTGGCTACAGGTGTCACATGACTAGAAGAGGGTGCCATTAGAGAGACAATTGATGACATGCTCTTCTAGTCACCTGAATGCTGCAGCCAATCATAGATGTCTCCGGATCTGTCACTTCCTAATAGAGAGGCATCACTTCCTTAGCCGGTGTAGACCTCTGCTACGAGCTGCACTAGATCCACGAGGCTGGTAGTAGATGAGCAGACATTTCTTTCACCGCACACCGCGGATTACTGCTGCGATTCACCGGACACACTTGCAAACTCCTGACGGAGTCACATTTAGTACACTTATGGTGGTCTGTACAGGCTCTGCATATTGCGTCTGATGAAGGCCATAATTGGCCGAAACGTTACGTTAAAACTGGATTAATAATCAATAAAATATAATTATGTTTCTTGGAGTGCCGGATTTTTTTATTGTCTGGTAGTAGATGAGCATGCCTCTGTTTTTTATTTTAATAGCTCCATGTCCAAAAATGTTATTTCTGTTTTTAACAATCTCTTTAACTGAGGACATGTATGAATAAATGTCATAGGAACACTGGCTCTTGTAAAATCTCCACTTACGAGCCAATGATCATGCAAAACGCTTAGCAATATGGGTCAATAAATCATCATTGATGCCAGCGTGTAAATAGAAAATGTGCAGTAGAGTTATATGTACGATCATTCTGCCTCCATACAGAATAAGTCAACCCGTTTGGAAATTCTTCTACCCAGGCAAATTATTTGCCTCCTTCCAGGAAACAATTAGAGACTTTACACAACAATGGCTGAAAGAACAACAGGTTGTTTCTGGGATGTTTCCAGGTGATACAGACTTTCCGGTCACTGAATGTCACCGATGCATGACACAGATGGACCTTATCATTACCGTGTCACAAGATGTGGATATAAGTATCTCAGGTAGCTGAGGTACGATGTCAGATCAGTATAGGAAATCTAATATATAAAGCTGAATGTGTGTGTGTGTGTATGTGTGTATGTGTGTATGTATGTCCGGGATTGGCATCTGCACCGTCGCAGCTACAGCCACAAAATTTTGCACAGTCACACGTCTGGACCCCGAGAGCGTCATAGGCTATGTTGTGAGGCGAAATTTTAACCCCGCGCGTTCCAATTCACCAAACAATTTTGCCCCTATCTACATAATGGGGAAAAAAGTGAAAGTAAAAGTGTTGGAGGCGTCGCAGCTACAGCCACAAAATTTTGCACAGTCACTCGTCTGGACCCTGAGAGCGTCATAGGCTATGTTGTGAGGTGAAATTTTAACCCCGCGCTTTCCAATTCACCAAACAATTTTGCCCCTATCTACATAATGGGAAAAAATGAAAGGAAAAGTGTTGGAGGCAAATTGACAGCTGCCAGATGTGAACAAGGGGGACGTAAAGAGTGAGAGCGATGGCGCCAAAGAGTATATACCGTACAGTTGCTAAGGTGGGGCCCCGACATGGGATACTCACCACACACGGGGATATGAACACACACACAAAATGCGCCACACACTACCACGTGCTTGAACACATATCACCCTCAGCACACAATTCACCACACATTCTCCAACCTCGCCACATAAAAGTCGAAACACAAAAGTCGCCGCTCAAAACTCGCCACGCGCAGAACTCGCCACATGCAAAAACTAGGCTCTTGCAAAACTCGCCACAAGTGCAAAACTCACCTCATGGAAAACTCGCCACACGCAAAACTTGCACACGCGGAAAAATTGCCACATGCACAAAAGTTGCAACACATGCAAAATTTGCCTCACACAAAACTTGCACATACTCAAAAGGCACCACACAAAACTCGCCACGCGCAAAACTCGCCATGCGCAAAACTTGCTGCACACAAGTTGCTACACTAACCTGTCACATGCAACTCGACACACAAAAAGTTGCTACACGCATGTTGCCACACAAAACTCATCTCACAAAAGTCGCTACATGCATGTCGCCACACGCAACTCAACACACACAACTTGACAAACGAAACTCGCCCTAAAACACACACAAGTCTGGTCTTATCCTTCAAAAATAAAAATCTGATTAATAAGCAGACAAACTACAACAAATGTACCATATAGGAAATACGGCAGCTGTCAGTCACATGACCTGTCTATTATGTGTATGTGTGAGCTAATATATACTGCCAGGGGGAGGGCTTCCTGTTGGCTGGGGATTTATCAGGCTGCCAATTTAGCTTACAAATACTGAGGTAAAAATACTGAGCAAATAACGTGTGAACGAGGTCTAATACAGAAGGAGATGACACACAGGTATATACTATATACAGGGGAGATGACACACAGATATATACTATATACAGGAGAGATGACAGACAGGTATATACTATATAGAGGAGGAGATGACATACAGGTACATATATATACAGGAGGAGATGACATACAGGTATATACTATATACAGGAGGAGATGACACACAGGTATATACTATATACAGGAGCAGATGACCTACAGGTATATACTATATACAGGAGGAGATGACATACAGGTATATGCTATATATAGAAGATGACATGCAGGTATATACTATATACAGGAGGAGATGACACACAGATATATACTATATACAGGGGAGATGACACACAGGTATATACTATATACAGGAGGAGATGACATACAAGTATATACTATATATAGAAGGAGATGACATTCAGGTATATACTATATATAGGGGAGATGACACACAGCAGGTATATAATATATACAGGGGAGATGACATACAGGTATATACTATATACAGGAGATGACATACAGATGTATACTATATATAAGGGAGATGACAAACATGTATATACTGAGGTGATGAGGTGAAAATGAGAGGTGTGAGGTGAGAATGAAAAGGTGTGAGTGCAAAATGAGAGGAGTGAGGAAAAATAATGGAGTGATCAGAAAATGACAGATGTGAGGTTGAAATGACAAGTGTTAGGGGGGAATGAGAGGAGTGAGGGAGAAAATGAGAGATGTGAGGGAGAAAATGAGAGATGTGAGGGGGAAAATGAAAGATGTGATTGGGAAAATGAGAGGCGTGATGGGAAAATAAGAGAAGTGAGGTGCTATAACTAACCACAGATATTTACTATGCCCAGGCAACGCCAGGCTCTTCAGCTAGTCTACTATATAAAGCTGAATGTGTGTATGTGTGTGTGTGTGTATGTCCGGGATTGGCATCTGCACCGTCGCAGCTACAGCCACAAAATTTTGCACAGTCACACGTCTGGACCCCGAGAGCGTCATAGGCTATATTGTGAGGCAAAATTTTAACCCCGCGCGTTCCAATTCACCAAACAATTTTGCCCCTATCTACATAATGGGGAAAAAAGTGAAAGGAAAAGTGTTGGAGGCGTCGCAGCTACAGCCACAAAATTTTGCACAGTCACACGTCTGGACCCTGAGAGCGTCATAGGCTATATTGTGAGGTGAAATTTTAACCCCGCGCTTTCCAATTCACCAAACAATTTTGCCCCTATCTACATAATGGGGAAAAAAGTGAAAGGAAAAGTGTTGGAGGCGTCGCAGCTACAGCAACAAAATTTTGCACAGTCACACGTCTGGACCCCGAGAGCGTCATAAACTATGTTGTGAGGTGAAATTTTAACCCCGCGCTTTCCAATTCACCAAACTATTTTTCCCCTATCTACATAATGGGGAAAAGTGAAAGGAAAAGTGTTGGAGGCAAATTGACAGCTGCCAGATGTGAACAAGGGGGACTTAAAGAATGAGAGCGATGGCGCCAAAGAGTATATACCGATCAGTTGCTAAGGTGGGGCCCCAACATGAGATATTCACCACACATGGGGATATGAACACACACACACAAAATGCGCCACACACTACCACGTGCTTGAACACATATACCACCCTCAGTACACATTTCACCACACATACACCAACCTCGCCACATAAAAGTCGAAACACAAAAGTCGCCACTCAAAACTCACCACGCGCAAAACTCGCCACATGCAAAAACTAGGCTCACGCAAAACTCGCCACAAGTGCAAAACTCACCTCATGGAAAACTCGCCACACGCAAAACTTGCACACGCGGCAAAATTGCCACATGCACAAAATTTGCAACACATGCAAAAGTTGCCTCACACAAAACTTGCACATACTCAAAAGGCACCAGACATAAAACTCACCACGCGCAAAACTCGCCATGCGCAAAACTTGCTGCACACAACTTGCTACACTAACCCTTCACATGCAACTCGACACACAAAAAGTTGCTACACGCATGTTGCCACACAAAACTCATCTCACAAAAGTCGCTACATGCATGTCGCCACACACAACTCAACACACACAACTTGACAGACGAAACTCTCCCTAAAACACACACAAGTCTGGTATTAGCCTTCAAAAATAAAAATCTGATTAATAAGCAGACAAACTACAAGAACAACTAATGTACCATATAGGAAATACAGCAGCTGTCAGTCACATGACCTGTCTATTATGTGTATGTGTGAGCTAATATATACTGCCAGGGGGATGGCTTCCTGTTGGCTGGGGATTTATCAGGCTGCCAATTTATCTTACAAATACTGAGGTAAAAATACTGAGCAAATAACGTGTTAACGAGGTCTAATACAGGAGATCACACAGGTATATACTATATACAGGGGAGATGACACACAGGTATATACTATATATAGGAGGAGATGACATACAGGTATATACTATATATAGGAGGAGATGACATACAGGTATATACTATATATAGGAGGAGATGACATACAGGTATATACTATATACAGGGTAGATGACACACAGCAGGTATATACTATATACAGGGGAGATGACATACAGGTATATACTATATACAGGAGATGACATACAGGTGTATACTATATATAAGGGAGATGACAAACATGTATATACTGAGGTGAAAATGAGAGGTGTGAGGTGAAAATGAAAAGGTGTGAGTGCAAAATGAGAGGAGTGAGGGAAAATAGTGTAGTGATCGGAAAATGACAGATGTGAGGTCGAAATGACAAGTGTTAGGCGGGAATGAGAGGAGTGAGGGAGAAAATGAGAGGTGTGAGGGAGAAAATGAGAGATGTGAGGGGGAAAATTAAAGATGTGATTGGGAAAATGAGAGGCTTGATGGGAAAATAAGAGAAGTGACGTGCTATAACTAACCACAGATATTTACTATGCCCAGGCAACGCCGGGCTCTTCAGCTAGTCTATTCATAAATCCCATTATAGGAAACTCTGATTGCACACCATAGCAGTTTCCGTTCATTACTGACAAATGAACCAGATTAAAAGGGTTTTCCAGGCTTACAATATTGTTCCCCTATTTATTTTAGGATAGGTTGTCATTGGTGATGGGCGAACCCCTGGATATTCGGGCCTGGCGGGTTCAGCCAAACAGTTAAAAAAATGTGGTTATGGTATCAGAACAGCACCTGAACCCAGACCCCATTCACATGAATGGGGGGGGCCCAAACATCTGTTTGATGCACTGTCATCTGCATGACAATGCGGAAAACACTGCCTCTGATAGGCGGTAGGATCATTAATGTCAGTCAGAGCACTGCAGCTCTTGTGCTGTCAAATGAGAGCAGGCACCTGCGCTATAAATAAATAATTTAAAAAATGACGTGGGTTCCCCTGTATTTTTGATAGTCAGCTCAGACAAAACTGACAGCCCTCAGCTGTCAGCTTTATCATGGCTGGTTATCAAGAATAGAGAGTTGAGAGTGTTTCCTGTGTATAGTGAAATACTTACCGGTGCTGCTACGCTATCTTGTGGCCATAGCTCTGACTGGCCAGAAGTCAGTGCTAAAAGTTACTATTTCCCTTAATGTAATACATCATTCGGAGTCTCAAAGTCAGACTTCTAATGAGAATTGATTTCCAATCCGCCCAACAAACTCTGGAGTAATCTGGCAGATCACAACTCGTTTCACGTGGTGTAGGAGAGGACTACAAGGGAATTATATTTACAACAGTCCACAAATTATAATAAATTACACAAATCATTCATCTGGTTCTTCTATTCTTCTCTGACTCCACTTTATCTTGCAAATCGGAGATTTCTCTATTCTACAAGCCATATTGGTGGTAGCTATACAGATTCAAGAGACACTTCCATTACTCCACTACTACTAAATAATAACCTGAGAAGAACATTGAATTTGATTTTCTGATAACATTTCTAACCATACCAATTCAAGGTAGATATTGCAAGAATTATATTGTGTGTATCGAACTGGGAAATATCTTTCTGTGTATGCCCCGATCCTGATCAATATTCTGATTTATAATCGTTCTGTCTACTATGTTAGTCAATTCTCATGTTAAAGATTGACCCATGTTCTAGTTACCATCGTCATTGGAACGCCTCGTACATGAGATATTTGGAAGACATGCTCAAAAAAATGTCATTGGCATCTGACTTGTCCCCCGTGACCTCTTTCCTCTATCACTTTCTAGATAGTCTCACTTCTTCTTTGTGGGCCCGCTTGGTCCCAGAGTAACCTATTCCAATTTGTAGGTCACTGTAGACTATAAAACTAGACAACCAATCTCTCTGAGGAACTGGAAGAAAAATTCTTTAGTAATTTTCAATATATGCAATTTAAACTCTTTATACTTTCCTTATTTCCAGTCTCTGAAGCCTCTAACCTGACTGAGTTGGACCAAAAGTTCAAACTTGATAACTATTTATCACATATTCTGGGACTGCTGCTTGTTCTCCCCTTCTGTAAAGAAATAATTTATTTTATCCAAAAAGTCTATAGACCCCCATACAGTAGATAGTTGTTGGCGCTTCGGTCAGCAGCTATTTCACCTGACTCCCACATACGTAAGAAAGTTCAGAGCGTGCCTGCTCACTATGAAAGAATCACTGGCAGACTTCTTTGGTGGTTGCTTCTTTCCCAGACAACAAAAGGAATTTCGATGTGCAGAATCCTACTTTTCCCTGACATCATCATTGGGGGAGAGTTGGGAGATCCCCATACAAATTAAACTGTCAGCCGATCTTGCTGACATCAGAGGGTTTGGCCACTGTTAGTCTAATGTGTATGGGGGCCTTTAGAAGCTGACATTCCTCTAAACCCTATGTCCCATCTCTAAAGTGTTTCTGACAATATTATGGAAAAGATCCACCAGACTTCTACACATTTTGACTGCTGCTCATAAGATACTGGCAATAATCAACTTCATTCTGTTATGTAGATTTGTATGTTGGAGTTAAAGTGGACCTTTCACTGGATTTTTTAATTTAAACTGAGTACTTCCTACAATTGGCGCTGCTCCACTAATTCTTGATCTGTCATTTTTTCTGCGCCCCTTCATTCCAAAGTTATGACCCAGTTAATTATGGTGCAAATTTTCCCTTCAATCAGCCAGGTGTTTACTGCATAACTTCTCTGTGGTTGTGTCATGACTCTGTTGTCAGATAACCCAGGGCCAGGTGCTCCTTCCCTGTCCCTAATGCTAGGGGTGACCTAGCTATCCCTGCTCCGTTGAAAGGAACAATAGTGTATGAATATACGCAAACCAGACAAACAAGGAAGGACATACAGGGATAAAGGAAAAATACCAATGATACAAATATGGACTCACAGGCAACAGAGGGGAACACCAGGGAGAAAAGGAATGTAAAACAAATAGGAGAGGAAGAGTATTTGCAAACAGCCAAAAACTACAAACAACAGTCACACAAAAATACTTCAAAAGCGTCTACCAACAACCAACTCCTCAACTCCTCACCAGGCAGTACAAGACTTAACCCTGGCAATCCAGATTGCCAGAGGGGAGTATATATAGCAGAGGGGAGTGGCCAATACTACACAGCTAAGCTCATCCAAGCAGGAAGGCTTCAGAGACTCTAAGCTGAACAATTTAACCCCTGTATTTGCACTGTTTAATACCATATTTGCACTCTCGCCTACCATAGAAACCTTCAAAAAGAACCTGAAGACCCACCTCTTCCGACAAGCCTACAGCCTGCAGTGATCCTGAAGTTACTGAACCGCCACGCAACCTGCCCTACCCTCTCCTAGTGTTTCATCACCCATCCCCTGCAGACTGTGAGCCCTCGCGGGCAGGGTCCTCCCTCCTTATGTACCCGTGTGCCTGTTATCTGCTCATGTTTAATGTATTTGTCTAGATTTGCCTCGTATTCACATGTAAAGCGCCATGGAATAAATGGCGCTATAAAAATGTATAATAATAATAATAATAATAATAATATGAAGGAGGTGTGCTTCTAATAAGTGCAGTATGTGAAATCAGATGCTGCTGTCTTCTGGACCCTCTCTGTGGCAGTAAACACAGTACAGGGTGTTTGCTCTTTCTCCCCTGATGCTGACCAATCGAAGCACCCATATGCAGAAGTTCTGTAATACATGCCTAATTGAATGAAGGGAATATTGACATTTATTACCAGGGTCCATCATTTTGGAACAGTAGGGCACAGAAGAAAAGAAAAACTGTTCGACAATCAGAGGAGCTGCACCAATTGGAGGAGAAATTCAGTTTTACTGAAAAGATCAGATGAAAAGTCCTCTATAAATAAGTTAGAACACTTGACGGCAACAATCCACAACAATACGGATGACTTTTCCCCAGCTTAGACATTTGGCATAACAACTGGTTTATGAAACCACTAGAATTTATCAGATAGGACCTATTTTATGAGTGTCCCTATACCAACCCTCCTTTCGCCCCTCTTTCCTCCTATTGTTCTTTTTGCCTTTTTTATGTAATCCAATAGCTCTATCTAATGTGTTTGTTGAGTTTTAAGTTCCAATGGATTTAGCTTTAGATTTGTTCAGTGAAGACCTTCCATAATTGATAAAACGTTAATTATTCATTCCCAATTTATTTTCTCTTATTATGTGATCAAGTTAGGACAAATCTTTGTAAATGTTTTATTCCAAAGAGTTGCTAAAAATTAAAGTTAAAAAAGATCCAGCTGGTCATATCTGGATAAAGCGAATATTGATCCATGGGCTTACATGTAGCCCGATCACACCAAAAATGTGATCATCTGAATTAGCTCTAATACAGAAAGAATGGAGAAAGATAATTTATTTTGGGAAAAGTTGGCTTGAAATATCAGACTGGAATAACCAGCTTGACAGTATGGATGATCTGTAATAGTGTGTCCCTTATGGGAAATCCGAAACATCTTTCATACACAGAGGTTCTTCACCTCACATGACATTGATGCAAATCCAGATTGTTTTCCATCATGAACACGTCTTCGTGCAGATAAAGGCAGGGTGTGAATGAAGACATATTGGACAAATGCCCAAAACTTCCAAATACAACACAGTAACACAGAGAGGTTGTGTGTCTTTTGGCCGCTGTATGTGGAATCACGTGTAGAGGTAATGCCATTCTCAGTCTGTGTGTTATTATACGGCAAAATACTGGATAGCTCATATTACACAGAATGGATGTTCCTTAGGTCATTGGTTAAATCAGGTGATTGAAGAAGTAGTACTCCTAAAATGAAGAACATTAGGGTTCCCATATTTCTAAAGAATCAAACCTATATCAAAATAAGGATCTATGGTAACTTTAATAAGGTTTAATAAAATTAAAGCATAGGAAACATGGTGATAACTCATGTGAGGGTCCTAATGGTTACTATATTTATTGTGACCCAGCGTCAAACATGACTTATACCAGATTGCAATTACGATTTTGGCTGTAAAGTGATGGATGCCTATTGGTGCAAGCGTAAGCTGAGAGTGTGGAGAGTAAGTATTTAGGCTAGTCTGAATTAAAGGGATGCCGCCTTCTTCAGACTGTGCGGCGTCAGCTGATCCCTAATCGCCATGGCATGCGATTAGGGATCAGCTGACGCCGCACAGTCTGAAGAAGGTGGAGGGAGATGAGTGAGAGGCAAAGATATGCACTGGGCATGCCCATGAATCCCAGCCCCGCAGTGTGAATAAATCAGAAGACACTGCGGGGCGGGATATCGGGCAGCGCGGCCGCATAGGCGCAGTCAGCCTGACATCAAATGATGTCAGAAGACGGGCAGCGCTAACTGCGCATGCCCAAGGGATAACACAACAGCGCAGGCTCTGGGACAGATTCAAACAACACTGAGGAGGCGGCGCCCGGCGCCAAGGGGGTATGAATGACGGCTGTGCTGCGTCTCATTAGGGGGGAAAGACCAGCCTCCCTGGCAATTTCACGGTATGATGGCGCACATTTTATAAGTGTTTATTTCAGCGTGTGCAAGGAGCATAACTAAAAGAGCCACCTTGTTAGAATGCAGCATTAGTGCTGCACAAGGTGGCTCTTTTAGTTACAAACGCCTGGGGGGTGACAGGTTCCCTTTAAGATTCAAGATTCAAAGAAGCTTTATTGGCAGGACCAAATACGCATCAGTTTTGCCAAAGCAAGTGTATGAAGGCAATAGGGATAGGGACTGTGGGGATGTTGGGTAGGAGCTGTAGGGAAGGTGGATGGGGGCAGATTTAAGTATGGGACTAATAGTATTCTTTCCATATTCTGCTGCTCATGCATCTCTCTGTGATGAATGCTCCCAGGATGGGATCTCTGCACACTTTTGAAGTCACCTTCACACTTAAAAAAGAAGGAAAATTAGGAAGGAGCACAGCCAGTATACTACCCACTAGATCCTCCAAATCCTCTAAGTTCAATGTTATTGGTGAATGAAAAAATAACTAAAGGCAATGTAATTATAAATAAATTACACTCTTTTTTCCTAGGGAGGTAATCACTATAGAATTAAATTGGTTGTCTCCTTTCTACACTAACAGAAACCTGCCTAGAATTTTAAAAGGACGGGTGACTGTGAGCATGTGCATAAGGAAGCTCTGCCCACTACCTTCATGTGTAGGAAGATGTGATCCCAGTAGATATTCGAGTGTAATATTGGAAATACCAGAGGTGCTGAGGTGAGAAGAGGCTGCTTACACTGCTGTCTGTCTGATCTAATACTGGAGATACAAGGAGTGCTGAGAGTTGAAGGAGCTGTTCTCACTGCTGTCCATCTTGTCTATCTGATCTAATACTGGATATACTAGAGGTGCTGAGGTAAGAAGAGGCTGCTCACACTGCTGTCCATCCTGTCTATCTGATCTAATACTAGAAATATCAGGGTTCTGTCTGGTCTAATTCTGGAGATACAAGGAGTGCTGAGAGTTGAAGGAGCTGTTCTCACTGCTGTCCATCTTGTCTATCTGATCTTATACTGGATATACTAGAGGTGCTGAGGTAAGAAGAGGCTGCTCACACTGCGGTCTGCTCTGTCTATCTTATCTAATTCTGGAAATATCAGGGTTCTGTCTGGTCTAATTCTGGAGATACAAGGAGCGCTGAGAGTTGAAGGGGCTGTTCACACTGCTGTCCACCATGTTTATCTGATTTAGTACTGAAGATACCAGAGGTGCTGAGGTAGGAAGAGTCTGCTCTCACTGCTGTCTACCTGGTCTGTCTGACCTAATACTGGATATAACCAGCAAGGATCCAACAAATTTTAGCAGACCTACAAGGAGCTCTCAATGAATAAATCCAATGCAAGCAGGCAGGGAGAGATAATCAATGTAATGCTCACACTCCCACACACCAAGTCTATCTGATCTAATACTGCAGAGACCAGAAGTGCTGAAGTTAGAAGAGGCCAGTCTACCGTATTTAATACTGGAAATACCAGCAGTGCTGAGGTAAAAAGAGGCTGCTCACACTGCTGTACACCCTGTCTTTCTGAATTCTAATCAGCTGCTGTGACCTGGAGATTACTGGACAGCACATGTCATTGGTTATCTTCAGAGGAACTTCCTACTGCACATGCTCAGCTTCTTGTCCTAACATTCTATGATACGTTTCTGTCACTGTAACAAGTAGGTGACCATTGTAATTCTATTGTGATTACCTCCCTGAACTAAATGACAATCATCTGCTAAATAAAGATATTTAGGCATTTATTTATAATTACATTTACCTTTGTTAGTTTTTTTTGTCTTACATAGAACCCCTTTAAGGACCAATCCATTTTTGGACCTAGAGGCTAGAATTTTTATTTGCTCTTTTCCTTTCCTCCAATTCATGTTGTTGAAGTTTCTTGAGGCCTTATTGTATGGGATTCAATATACTTTTTAGGCTAATCATTTTGTAAAATGCTAAAAAAAAAGTATAGAACTGGAAATCTAGTCTAGATAGCGGTAATGTTATATCAAATAGGTGCCTTCTAGAGGGGTGTTGTTGGGTGAAATCAAGAGATGACATAGGAAGTCAACTTCACATTGTTTATTCCTTATAAGTGCCACAATTATCACAAAATATACCATCCAAAGGATTAATGAGTGGAATTACTAAATCCCCATTTTCTATATATCATTATATCACTACTCATGGTTAACATGAACCTCATCATAGACCTAATTAAAAGCAGGCTGAGTATAACAGCGTGAATGAGTCAGAGAAGGTAAAGACGTCAGCAGCCGGGCAGAGAAAAGGGAATTACTGCAGTAAGATATTGGGAAGGTTAAACATTGTTGTTGGGGTGTACGTCTTGCTGGAAAGAGAAGTTTCAGGTTCCTTTTTCTCAGTTTCTCACCGCTTACTTTGGCTTTATACATACACTTTTCCTCATACTGTTAACCACCTACCATCCAAATAACATCACCCAGGCAGAAATGTTTATACATGAAGCTGATGACCTACATTATCTGGACAAAAGTGTTGAGACACACATCTTAATCATAGAAGGTATTTCATCCAGTCCCATTGCCCCCGGAGTATAACATCTAAGTCCTCGCCATAAAGTCAGAAGGGCTCGTTCTAACGACCAGTGCGGTCCAGAAATAGGAACCACCGGAGTAACAAGTCAGGTCATGACATTTCTTCCTTCCTAAATATTCCACCATCACCTGTGAGTGATACTACTGAGAAGGGGAGGGATCCGCAGCAATTCATTCACAAAGTATCATGTAAAGTTACAGAGCAGGGTCCCCGAGTGCTGAGGACCAGAGGGCAGAAAAGCCAGCAACACTGCTGAAAAATCACACTGTGCCAAGTCCTATCATCAAACAGGAATATCTGATCTCACAAATACTCTTAAGGTCATGCCGCAGCATCTCAATCAGATTAAGGTCAGTATTTTGACTAGACCAGTACAAAGATTTAATTTTGTTTTTCTTAAGCCATTCAGAGGTGAACTTGCTGATGTGTTTTCAATCATTGTCCTGCTGCATAACTCAAGTGCTCTTCAGCTTGAGGTCACGAACAGATGGCCGGACATTTTCCTTCAGGATTTTTTGGTAGACAGCAAATTGTCTCTTCAGAGAGGAAGAGGACTAGGTTTAGCTCTTATCCTAAGTCATGTGATAAGGCTCCTTAAAGGGTCGACATTGACTGTTAGGATTGCTACTTCCAATAGGTGGCACTAGAGTTCTAGACCTCTTCCTCTCTGAAGAGACAATTTGCATATTTTCCAGAGGAGCATTGCGGCTTTAAGTCTCCTCATCTCGAAATGCTTAACCTGTCACTCTCCGCAAGGAGAAACGATAGTTCTTGGATCTTAGTAGACAGCAGAATTTATGGTTCCATTTACCACAGCATGTATTCTAGGTCCTGGATCAGCAAAACAGCCCCAGACCATAACACTACCAACACCATATTGTACTGTTGATATGATTTTCCTTTTCTGAAATGCTGTGTTACTTCTAAACAAGATATAATGGGACATACACCTTCCACAAAATTCAACTTTTGTCTTCTTGTCAGTCCACACAGTATTCCCCAAAACGTCTTGGGGATCATCAAGATGTTTTCTGGCAAAACTGAAAACAAGCCTTTATGTTCTTATTGCTCAGCAGTGATTTTCATCTTGGAACTCTGCCATGCAGGCCATTTTTGTCTGATCTCTTTCATATGGTGGAGTCATGAACGTCATGAACACTGACCTTATCTAAGGCAAGTGAGGCCTGTATTCCTTTGAAAGTTGCTGTGGGGTCTTTTGTGACCGATTGGGTGAATCGTCGCTGCACTCTTGGGGTAATTTTGGTCAGCCAGCCACTCCTGAGAAGGTTTACCACTGTTTCATGTTTTCGCCATTTGTGGATAGTGGTTCACTGGAGTCCCAAAGCTTGAGAAATGGCTTGATTACCTTTTGCAGACTGTTAGATCTCAATTACTTTGTTTCTCATTTGTTCCAGAATTTCTTTGGATGGTGGCATGATGTCAAGCTTTTAAGGAACTTTTGGTGTACTTCACTTTGTCAGGAAAGTCCTATTTAAGGCATTTCTTGAATGAGAACAGATGTGGCAGTAATCAGGCCTGTGTGTGGCTAGGGAATTTGAACGCAGCTTCCCAAAGATGTGATAAACCACAGTTAAATTATGTTTTAAGGGAGAGGGCAATCACTTTTTCACACAGGACCCTGTAGGTTTGGATATCTTTTCTCTTAATCATAAAGACTTTCATTTAAAAACTCCTTTTGTGTTTTCTTGTGTTATCTTTGTCTAATATTTAAAGTTGTTTCATGATCTGAAACATTTAAGTGTGACAAACATGCAAAATAATAGGAAAACAGGGAAGGGGCAAATATTTTTTCACATAACTGTAGGTGTAATGGTTACCTGTCTCAATAGCTACCTAAATATCCAAAAAGGCAGCATCGCTATCTCTTAAAGTTAGGCTGCATTCACGAATTCATGAGTTGCCATCCAAGAGAAACAGAGCATATTTTTGTCTTCATAGTTTCATCCTAGTTGCATCAGTTTGTGTCTCATCCTTTGTTTTCAATGAAGTAAATGATCTGAACTTTTTTTATCCATTGACTGTTAACAGTGGATCAGTTAAGAATAGATAAAACTCTGAAGGAACTCTGAAGTACAAAGTCCTCTTCCATGTTCCACCCGCCTCTCTTTGATCTCTATTGACTTTAACCCCTTAACGACCACGGTTATTTCAGTTTTTGAATTTCTGTTTTTTTGCTCGCCTTCTTCCCAGAGCCATAACTTGTTTTTATTTTTTGGTCAATATGGCCATGTGTTTTTTTGCAGGACAAGTTATACTTTGGAACAACACCATTGGTTTTGATGTATCATGTACTGGAAAACTGGAAAATAATTATAAGTGCGGTGAAACTGCCAAGCAAGTGCAATTCCACATTTTTTTACCATGTTCACTAAATGCTAAAACTGACCTGCCATTATGAATCTCCAGGTCTTTATGAGTTCATAGACACCAAAACATGTATAGGTTCTTTTTTATTTAAGTGGTGAAAAAAAAATCCAAAATTTGTTAAAACATTTCCAAGACCTGTAGCATCTCCATTTTTCATGACCTCGTGCTGGGTGAGGGCTTATTTTTTTGAGCGCCAAGATGACATTTTTAATGATATCATTTTGATGTAGATATGATCTTTTGATCATCTGTTATTGCTTTTTAATGCAATATAGTGGCGACCAAAAAAACGTAATTCTGGCTTTTTGATTTTTTTTCTCACTACGCCGTTTAGCAATCAGCTTAATTCTATTTTTCTATTGATAGATCAGGTGATTCTAAACATGGCGATACCAAATATGTGTATATTTGATTTTTTTTTCATTGTTTTATTTTGAAAGGGGTGTGATTTGAACTTTTATATATTTTTTATTTTTTTTAATATTTTTAAAAACATTTTTTTAAACTTTTTTCATGCTTCAATAGTCTCTATGAGAGACTACAAGCTGCACTACTTCGATCACCTCTGCTACACACAGGCAATGATCAGATCGCCAATATGTACAACAATTGCACACTTGCTATGAGCTCTAATCATGGGGCAGCACTCATAGCCATCTGGCAATGACAACCATACAGGTCAAACCTCTTGATGTCATGCCGACCCATCAGTGACCCGCGATCATGTCACAGGGTCACCGATGGGTGGGATTAGTGACTTGCTTCCTGTAAGCGAGAGTTAAATGCCGTTGTCAGAGATTGACAGTGGCATTTAAGTAGTTAACAGCCGTGGATGGATCGCAATTCCACCCACGGCTGTTGCAGTCGTATAGATCAGCTGACATGTGCCTGATTATAAATTTGGTGACATACCCTAATAGTAGATGTAGGAGAAGCTCTGCAGATGACCGCGCTGTTACTAATAAAAACTGTATACAAAGACAAACACTGATATTATTGCCATATTGTGATATACACAGCCTCTTACGCGATACTACCAGTGGAACACCGTTGTGAATACGCCGCCGCCGGGATCAGCCGAATGATTCACTGACTGCCGCCATCTTTGTACAGGAGGAGCACATGTGCAGTTTTAATGTGACCGCCGCTATCTATCTGCACAAAGATGGCGGCGGTCTGATTTACTGCGCCTGCGAAGTGAATCATTTGAGTGATCCCGGCGGCAGATGCGCGACGTGTCTACAGGCAGGGGAAGCCGGTCACATTAAAGGGGTTTTCCCATGAACGAAAGTTCATTTTAAAAATTGTCTGTGTCTGACCGTGTATGGAGCATACCACATCTCCTGGGCAGGAGAGGAAGCAAAAGACAATACTGACATTAGAGCAAGGGATCAGAGAGGATTTCCTTTATCAGGTAAAATATTTCACTGACTGTTTTTAAACAATGTTTTACATCACAAAATGTATCCTCTGCGATCTTTTTTTTTAAACACTGGTAAAGGAAAAAGTCTGCATCTTTCAGAAAAACTATGATTTTTATGCATAACGATGCTCCATTGCAGCATTGAAGTCTCCATTACTTAGCTGCCAGTAAAGGCCTTAGAAATGGAAGAATAATGACTAGTGATGGGCGAGCGAGCTCACCACTGCTCGACACTTGAGTGAGCATTTGGTTGCTTAATCGAGTACCGAGCAGTGCCGAGTATCACATGGTGCTCAAGTGCTTGAGACCCTGGGCCATGAAGCATTGAAGCTGGAAATCTCTCTCTCTCTTCCCACCTCGTTCGTCTCTCTCTCTTCCCACTTCGGCCTTCTCTCTCTCTCTCTTCCCACCTTGGCCTTCTCTCTTTTCCCACCTCGGCCCTCTCTCTCTTCCCACCTCATCCTTCTCTCTCTCTTCCCACCTCAGCCATCTCTCTCCTCACCTCGTCCGTCTCTCTCTCTTCCCACTTCGACCATCTCTCTCTCTTCCCACCTCGGCCGTCTCTCTCTTCCCACCTTGGCCATCTCTCTCTCTCTTCCCATCTTGGCCATCTCTCTCTCTCTCTTCCCATTTTCGACCATCTCACTCTCTCCCCACTTTGACCATTTCTCTTTCTTCCCACCTCTGCCATCTCTCTCTCTTCCCACATCAGCCGTCTCTCACCCTCTTCCCACCTCAGCTTTCTCTCTCTCTTCCCACTAAATCAGGGAAATTTCACATAAACCAAGATCTATAATATATAGAACAATAGTCAATTTGTGAGCAACCAAATTTGTACACCTCAAGGAATTAAATGTTGGCTTTTATTTCAAAGTAGGTTCTACAGTATATATGACAATAGTCAATTTTTGGAACAAAAATATTTTGTGAACTGTACCCAGCCAAGCGTTTTTATTTTTATTTTAAACCACCATAATTTTACATAAAGCATGGTAAACTGTATGGATGACTAATTGAAACCATAACATTTTTTGAATGCTTTTTTTGAGCGTTATATACCACCAAAATGTAAAACAAAATACATAATACTCTATGGATGATAAATTCAATCCAGAAAAATTTGTGAACACTTTTTTGGAATGTTATATACCACTGAAATTTAATACAAAGCACATACGAGTCTATGGATGACTAAATGAATCCAGAAAAATTTTGAATGCTTTTTTGGAGTGTTATATACCACCAAACTTTAAGAGAGAGCACGTAATACACTATGGATGACAATAGTCATTTTTTTTCACCCTCTAAAAAAAATTAATATGGTCACGTGCAGCAGATAATATTTAGCAACAGACTACAAAGCCCTAACCCCTGCCTAGATGCTGTATTCTTCCACTCTCCCTACTCCTGCAGCTGTCCCTAGGTCAAATGCAGAATGTATTGCATAGGAAACAGAAAAAGAACAAAATTTGCCCTTAGAAGGAGTGCTAGTATGATGGCTCAGCTTCAACACCAGAATCAACACTACAGGACTCTGAATCGTTAAAATCTGCACAAACAGGTCTGGACAAGCACTTTCTCCCTCTAACAAGAACTGTCCCTGAGCTATGCAATGGTGTCAGTGAGCCAAACGTCACTGCGCCTGTCCTTTTATAACCTATGATGAGGTAAAACGGCCAGCCATTCACAGTAATGCCACTACCAAGATGGCTACGGCATTACAGTGATGGACAGGCAATCCCCGCATGTTTATTAGCTATGTAAAAGGCGCCATATATGCGAGGCGAGGATTTAAGCTTCAAATCCGAGGACCAGCCAATGCTCATCGAGTGCTGAGCATATCCGAGCACCCAGAAACTCGAGTGATATCCGAGTATCACTGCGCACGTTCACTCATCCTTACTTCTTACCTGTCAGCTTCTGTAACTCTTATTTTGATTAGTCCGTCCATCTGTCCAGGTCATGTGCGCCATGCTGAAATGATGATATCTCACCAGGCTGGCTAATCAAAAAAGGATAATAATAATAATAATAATTTTTATTTATATAGCGCCAACAAATTCCGCAGCACTTCACAATTAAGCTGGGACATGTACAGACAATAAATTCAGTACAAGTTAAGACAATTTAAACAGTGACTTTAGGGGTGAGGTCCCTGCTTGCAAGCTTACAATCTACAAGGAAATGGGGGGGACACAATAGGTGAAAAGTGCTTGTTATTTCAGGTCTGGCAATTATAATAAAAGGATGTAAGGATGCCATCAGGTAAGAGGCAGTTTTTTTTGGCTCTCGTCTACTGGCCAGAGATATCAACATCGATGTTTGATCGGGTCCTGTGCGTCCATGCACACCATCTCTACTACATAAGATAACCCCTTTTACTCTTGCGCTAATGAGACTGAATATGTCAGTTTTGCAGCTAACTTCTGATTACCACAGCACTGATACATCCACAGTCCTGGAATTGCAGAATATGTACTGTATTCATGAATGCTGGAAACCTGGATAAACACAATTTTTCATTCCCAATCAAGAAGGGAAAAAAATGTACCAACATTTCCATTAGCCTTTTATGGAATTAAAAACTTCTGTTCATACCAGTTATTAATAAAACTCCTCATCCATCATGATGATGTATTATATCTGCACAGGAAAATATTGTGTGAAAATATTCTCATAATCTGCAGGAGGCAAGTGTCTCATGTGGGATCATTCAGTTACAAGGAAAGTCCCATTATTTCATACTGAATCATCATCTTAGATACTAATGAGTAATGGAACGAAGAAGAAGCCTGCTGACAACTTGTCTTGTGTGTGCCAGAATTAGCTAAATGCTATTACAATGTGGATATCATACCCTATAATGGTAATAATGGTGATAATGACTTTCCTACTATTTGCCCCTTCCACCTTCTAAAGTCATACAAGGGTGAAACAAATTATCTTAGTGCCCAATGAATAGGTTTTAAAATGTCTCATCACCAGGGTTGGACTGGCCCACTGGGGATCCGGTGGGCCCAGGCACTTACACCTGCTGGCATACAGGGCCTGCAGCTGCCTAGGGCCCCAACAGCTCCAAGGGCCCCTGAGCCAGAGGCATGTCGCTAATAGCGGCACACCCAGCTGCTATGTGGCCCCTGAGGCATGGGGGGCCTGCCTGGTGCCAGTTAACCCTGTCCCCGCTGCTAAAGAGAAATGAGTATTCAATCTTCCCCACGCCCCCATTGGCATGGAGTGGGGTGAATATTCATTTTACTTTAATAGCGAGCAGTGTTAGCCGCAGGCTGAGGCTAACACTGCCTGCAAGGTAGACGCTAGAATGTATGGGCTGCTTCCAGGTATGATTTTCGGGAGACAGCTAGCATGTATGTGCTGTAGTCAGGACCTGGAAGGATCCCATACATTCTAGCTATAACTGAGAAAGCTGCCGGTGACGAAGGTGCTGCCGGGATGTGCTGCGGCTGTGGGAAACGTGCGGTGAGGGGAGTGTTGCTGTGTGTTCGTCTGTCTATGTGCGTGTGTGAGTGATGCGGTGCTGTGTTTGTGTGGTGTGGGAGAAGGCAATGTTGTTGGTGGTGGAAAGGACAATAGGGTGGTGGGGAGGAGGCAATAATGGAGGTAGTGGAATGGGCAATGATGGGGTGGTGGGGGTGAAGGAAATGATGGTTGTGATGGAAAGGACAATGATGGTGGTGGGGGAGGCAATGATGGAGGAGATGGAGAGGGCAATGATGGGAGTGGTGGGGCAGAAATCAATGATAGAGGTAGTGGAAAGGGCAATGATGGGGTGGTGGGGGAGAAGGCAATGTTGGTTGTGGTGGAAAGGACAATGATGGTAGTGGTGTAAAGGACAATGATTTTGGTGGCGGGGAGGAGGCAATGATGGAGGTGGAGAGGGAGGAGGCAATGATGGAGGTGGGGCAATAGGCATTGATGGGGGTAGTGGGGGAGAAAGCAATGATTGAGGTGGCGGAAAGGGCAATGGTAGGGGTGGTGTGTGAGAAGGCAATGATGGAGGTGGTAATGAGGACAATGTTGGGGGTGGAGGGGGAGACAATGATGGAGATGAGGGGCTGCATTATACCCTATGAGGGGGCTGTATTATACTATATGAGGGGGCTGTGTTAAACTATATGAGGGGGCTGCATTATAATTTGAGGGGCTATATTATATTCTGTGTTGGGGCTGCATTATTTTCTGTGTGGGGGCTGCATTCTCTCAGGGGGCTACATTATATTCTGGGGGGCTACATTATACAATATGGGGGAGGGGCTACAGTATATTCTATTGGGGCTGCATTATACCTTATGAGTGGGTTGCATTATACTCTGAGGGGGCTACATCATATTCTGTGGAGGGGCTGCATTATACTAAATGAGGAGGGCTGCATTATATCCTATGAGGGGATTACATTATATTCTATGGGGGGGCTGTGTTATACATTATTTGTGGGGGACTGCATTATAATCTATGAGGGGGGCTGCATTATATTCTACATTATATTCTATGAGGGGGGCTGCATTATATTCTATGGGGGGCTACTTTATATTCTATGAGGGGGCTACATTATATTCTATGAGGGGGCTACTTTATATTCAATGAGGGGGCAACCCCAACCCCTGCTACATAATCAAGATGTGTACTACCTTTTATTATACCCTGATATTAGCATGTTTTACCACACAATTGGTGGTCTTGTATTTATTTCTAGGTAGCTACATAGTGGGCCCTAAGAATTATTTTCTCTGGTAGGCCCAAGGTGCTCCAGTCTGACGCTGCTCACCACCATCAGTCCCTGAAATTCATACTTGCCAACAGTCCAAATAGGACAGTCCCTTGATGCTTTGGAGGCTTTAAAGAGTTTGTCCGGTCTAAATCAATAAGTCTGCAGTCACTCTGTGTGAATGCAGACTTCTGAATCATCCCAGTACACACACTGTATGCTGCTGGGATTCCCAGGTTTCTGAGCAGGGATCGGCAGGTACATATGTGGGAGTGCATACACTTGTAGTGAGTGAGGCCACTCCCTGACCACCCAACTGTTGTGAATTCTGTGGCAGAGTTCACTCCTGTGGTCACAAGTGGTACTTCGGCTGATTCTCTCTGGGAGCTTCCGTTTGTGGAGGAAAGTGGTACTGCAGCTTCTGAGTTTCCTCCCTCAGGTGATCTGGTGAGGTCGTTAGCTGCTTCTCTACTTAACTCCACCTGATGCTTTGATCCATGCTTCCTGTCAATGTTCCAGTGTTGGACTTGTGTTTCTCTGGATCATTCCTGTGGCCTGCTGCTCTGCATAGCTAAGTGCTTCTTTGCTATTTGTTGCTATTTTTTCTGTCCAGCTTGTCTATTTGTTTTGCTGGAAGCTCTGGGATGCAAAGGGTGTACCTCCGTGCCGTTAGTTCGGTACGGAGGGTCTTTTTGCCCCCTTTGCGTGGTTTTTTTTAGGGTTTTGTGTAGACCGCAAAGTTATCTTTCCTATCCTCGTTCTGTCTAGAATATCGGGCCTCACTTTGCTGAATCTATTTCATCCCTACGTTTGTCTTTTCATCTTACTCACAGTCATTATATGTGGGGGGCTGCCTTTTCCTTTGGGGTATTTCTCTGAGGCAAGGTAGGCTTATTTTTCTATCTTCAGGCTAGTTAGTTTCTCAGGCTGTGCCGAGTTGCATAGGGAGCGTTAGGCGCAATCCACAGCTGCCTCTAGTTGTGTTTGGAAAGGATCACGATTTGCGGTCTACAGAGTTTCCACGTCTCAGAGCTCGTTCTATTATTTTGGGTTATTGTCAGATCACTGTATGTGCTCTGATCGCTATGTACATTGTGTTACTGAATTGCCTATCATAACAGTACAGGAAGCCAAAGTACTAATGATTCTCAATAGAGGGAAAAAAGAAGTTCTGAGACCATTTTTTTTCCTTTGCACTGTGATTTGTCTTTTTTTTCCCCTAGACATTTGGGTGGTTCAGGACACAGGTGTTACAATGGACATTAAAGGTCTGTCTTCATGTGTAGATCAGCTCACGGCAAGAGTTCAAGATATTCAAAATTTTGTGGTTCAGAATTCTTTGTTAGAACCGAGAATTCCTATTCCAGATTTGTTTTTTGGAGATAGAACTAAATTTCTGAGTTTCAAGAATAATTGTAAACTGTTTCTGGCTTTGAAACCTCGCTCCTCTGGTGACCCAGCGCAACAGGTTAGGATCGTCATTTCTTTTTTGCGTGGCGACCCTCAGGACTGGGCATTTTCTCTTGCGTCAGGAGATCCTGCATTGAGTGATATCGATGCGTTTTTCCTGGCGCTTGGATTGCTGTACGATGAGCCTAATTCAGTAGATCAGGCAGAAAAAAATTTGCTGGCTCTTTGTCAGGCTCAGGATGAGATAGAGCTATATTGCCAGAAATTTAGAAAATGGTCCGTGCTCACTCAATGGAATGAATCTGCGCTTGCAGCCATTTTCAGAAAGGGTCTCTCTGAAGCCATAAAGGATGTCATGGTGGGATTTCCTATGCCCGCTGGTTTGAATGAGTCTATGTCTTTGGCCATTCAGATCGGTCGACGCTTGCGTGAGCGTAAATCTGTGTACCATTTGGTGGTATTACCTGAGATTAAAACTGAGCCTATGCAGTGCGATAGGACTATGACCAGAGTTGAACGGCAAGAACACAGACGTCTGAATGGGCTGTGTTTCTATTGTGGTGATTCCACTCATGCTATCTCTGATTGTCCTAAGTGCACTAAGCGGTTCGCTAGGTCTGCCGCCATTGGTACTGTACAGTCAAAATTTCTTCTGTCCGTTACCTTGATATGCTCCTTGTTGTCGTATTCTGTCATGGCGTTTGTGGATTCAGGCGCTGCCCTGAATTTGATGGACTTGGATTATGCTAAACGTTGTGGGTTTTTATTGGAGCCCTTGCAGTGTCCTATTCCATTGAGAGGAATTGATGCTACACCTTTGGCCAAGAATAAGCCTCAATACTGGACCCAGCTGACCATGTGCATGGCTCCTGCACATCAGGAGGTTATTCGCTTTCTGGTGTTGCACAATCTGCATGATGTGGTCATGTTGGGGTTGCCATGGCTACAAGCCCATAATCCAGTATTGGATTGGAATTCCATGTTGGTGTCCAGCTGGGGTTGTCAGGGGGTACATGGTGATGTTCCATTTCTGTCAATTTCGTCATCCACCTCTTCTGAGGTTCCAGAGTTCTTGTCTGATTACCGGGATGTTTTTGATGAGCCCAAGTCCGATGCCCTGCCTCCGCATAGGGATTGTGATTGTGCTATCAATTTGATTCCTGGTAGTAAATTCCCAAAAGGTCGACTGTTTAATTTATCCGTGCCTGAGCACACCGCTATGCGCAGTTATGTGAAGGAATCCCTGGAGAAGGGGCATATTCGCCCGTCATCGTCGCCATTAGGAGCAGCAGGGCCGGCGTCAGCACCCGGCATCCCGGGCAAATGCCGGGGCCCTGGGGAGAGAGGGGGGCCCACTGTCATAGATACAGCTGGGAGAGCAGAGCAGGAGATAACATGCTCTCTCCCCCCACAAAGTCACTGCTGGCTGCGTTCTCTTAACCCCTATGTGCCAGCTCTGACACAAGCATCTTCTCACTCAGTCAGTGCAGCCAGGCAGGCACACATAGGGGTTAACAGAAGGCAGCCAGTGTGACATTGTGGGCGAAGAGAGCACGTTCTCTGCTCTCCCCCCTGGCTGGCTGCAGACAGTGCTGAAGTTTATCAGGCAGATTCCGGAGGAGCTCCGTCCTACCAGTGCCTGAGTGCAAAGATATCCAGCAGTGGTTGCAGATGGACTTGTGGCTCAGTCTGCTGCTGTCTGTCTCCGCTGCCTAAAAATGTGGGTGATGTCTGGAGGAGCAGCTGGTGGGGTGCAGCCTGCAACCTGCAGCCACCCAGCTCTCCCAGAATACATGCATGCTGCACCAAACCTGCACCAGTGGGGTAGGAAGAAGCTTAACCCCTTCCCATCTGTATGAAGGTTATTGCTGAACCTTAAAGATAACAATCCGACCAGCATAAATGGGGTTAACCAGATGCCAGGAGGAAGGGGAGCTGCTGCCATGGATAAATCTGAGCTGTGGGCTGTAGGTTGGGGCCCCGTGGCCCCAGGCTGGTGGCTGGATGGACTCTGCCCAGTGCTGGCATGTGGGTGATTTCTGCTCCGGAGTCTCAGCTTCTCTCCTCCAGGTCACACTGTGCAGTCACAGCAACATTGGTTGTGTCTGTCCAGGTCCCAGCAGCTGCCACTGCTCCCACCACGGACATGGCATCACATAACCCTTCCCCTGCAGCCACCGGCAACAAATCCACATTATTCCTTGATTAAATCAGGTTCCAACCCAATAGAGGAGCAGACATTTCCTGCTGCCATTAGGGTCCGGGAGGGGGTGACCTGTGACATTGGCTGCCCTGCTACTCTGTAGTGGGGGGTGACAAGTGTAACATGGGGTAACGATGAAGGAGAAATGCACAGGATATTAGTGAGCGCGACAGAGGGCAGTGTATGGTATGGAGCAGTCAGGGGGTGGCTGCAGGATCCCCCCATACTGTACATGACTGCTCGGGACAGGGAGGCGTTTAATGAGCTTCTAATGACGGGGCACTAATTGGGTCATTAGGGTTTGTGGAAAGGATTCAGCATCAGGTCCCTCATTAATGCCCGAGCCGCCTGTTACTTTGTAGCACAGATCTGTTGGGGCTGCAAAACCAAACAACGTTGTTTATGTAGAAAAGTCTTTGTTTCATAGAAAAACTCAAAACAGAAAAGCACCTATCCTGTATATATACACTGCACAGCACCTTTCCTCCTGTATATATACACTGCAGAATCTACAATAGCTGTCACTCATGTAAGAAGCGAAATCTGGCATTGTACTATACATTTCTCTGCCGTATCTGTGCATCATAAATCGGGGTATGTGATAAAGGGGGGGGGGGGCCCACTGAGACTCTTTCGCCCGGGGCCCTCGAAAACCTGGAGCCGGCCCTGAGGAGCAGGGTTCTTTTTTGTAGCAAAGAAGGATGGTTCGCTGAGACCGTGTATAGATTACCGCCTTCTTAATAAGATCACTGTTAAATTTCAGTACCCCTTGCCATTGTTATCTGATTTGTTTGCTCGGATTAAGGGGGCTAGTTGGTTCACTAAAGGTACCGTCACACTAAGCGACGCTGCAGCGATACCGACAACGATCCGGATCGTTGCAGCGTCGCTGTTTGGTCGCTGGAGAGCTGTCACACAGACCGCTCTCCAGCGACCAACGATGCCGGTAACCAGGGTAAACATCGGGTAACTAAGCGCAGGGCCGCGCTTAGTAACCCGATGTTTACCCTGGTTACCATCCTAAAAGTAAAAAAAACAAACAGTACATACTTACCTACAGCCGTCTGTCCTCCAGCGCTGTGCTCTGCACTCCTCCTGTACTGTCTGTGTGAGCACAGCGGCCGGAAAGCAGAGCGGTGACGTCACCGCTCTGCTTTCCGGCCGCTGTGTTCACAGCCAGTTCAGGAGGAGAGCAGAGCACAGCGCTGGAGGACAGACGGCTGTAGGTAAGTATGTACTGTTTGTTTTTTTTACTTTTAGGATGGTAACCAGGGTAAACATCAGGTTACTAAGCGCGGCCCTGCGCTTAGTTACCCGATGTTTACCCTGGTTACCAGTGAAGACATCGCTGAATCGGTGTCACACACGCCGATTCAGCGATGTCTGCGGGGAGTCCAGCGACCAAATAAAGTTCTGGACTTTCTTCCCCGACCAGCGACAGCACAGCAGGGGCCTGATCGCTGCTGCCTGTCACACTGGACGATATCGCTAGCGAGGACGCTGCAACGTCACGGATCGCTAGCGATATCGTCTAGTGTGACGGTACCTTAAGATAGATCTTCGTGGTGCGTATAATCTGGTGAGAATCAGGCAAGGCGATGAATGGAAAACTACATTTAATACGCCCGAGGGTCATTTTGAGTATCTAGTGATGCCGTTCGGACTTGCCAATGCTCCATCAGTGTTTCAATCCTTTATGCATGACATCTTCCGTGAGTACCTGGATAAATTCCTGATTGTGTACTTGGATGACATTTTGATCTTCTCGGATGATTGGAAGTCTCATGTGAAGCAGGTCAGAACGGTTTTTCAGGTCCTGCGTGCTAATTCTTTGTTTGTGAAGGGATCAAAGTGTCTCTTTGGTGTGCAGAAGGTTTCATTTTTGGGGTTCATCTTTTCCCCTTCTACTATCGAGATGGATCCGGTTAAGGTCCAAGCCATCCATGATTGGACTCAGCCGACATCTCTGAAAAGTCTGCAAAAGTTCCTGGGCTTTGCTAATTTTTATCGTCGCTTCATCTGCAATTTTTCTAGTGTTGCCAAACCATTGACCGATTTGACCAAGAAGGGTGCTGATTTGGTCAATTGGTCTTCTGCTGCTGTGGAAGCTTTTCAAGAGTTGAAGCGTCGTTTTTCTTCTGCCCCTGTGTTGTGTCAACCAGATGTTTCTCTTCCGTTCCAGGTCGAGGTTGATGCTTCTGAGATTGGAGCAGGGGCTGTTTTGTCACAGAGAGGTTCTGGTTGCTCAGTGATGAAACCATGCGCTTTCTTTTCCAGGAAGTTTTCGCCTGCTGAGCGAAATTATGATGTGGGCAACCGAGAGTTGCTGGACATGAAGTGGGCATTCGAGGAGTGGCGTCATTGGCTTGAAGGAGCTAAGCATCGCGTGGTGGTATTGACTGATCATAAGAACTTGACTTATCTCGAGTCTGCCAAGCGCTTGAATCCTAGACAAGCTCGTTGGTCGTTGTTTTTTGCCCGTTTTGACTTTGTGATTTCGTACCTTCCGGGCTCTAAAAATGTGAAGGCGGATGCTCTGTCTAGGAGTTTTGTGCCCGACTCTCCGGGTTTATCTGAGCCGGCGGGTATCCTCAAGGAAGGAGTAATTGTGTCTGCCATCTCCCCTGATTTGCGGCGGGTGCTGCAAAAATTTCAGGCTAATAAACCTGATCGTTGCCCAGCGGAGAAACTGTTTGTCCCTGATAGGTGGACGAATAGAGTTATCTCTGAACTTCATTGTTCGGTGTTGGCTGGTCATCCTGGAATCTTTGGTACCAGAGAGTTAGTGGCTAGATCCTTTTGGTGGCCCTCTCTGTCGCGGGATGTGCGTACTTTTGTGCAGTCCTGTGGGATTTGTGCTCGGGCTAAGCCCTGCTGTTCTCGTGCCAGTGGGTTGCTTTTGCCCTTGCCGGTCCCGAAGAGGCCTTGGACACATATCTCTATGGATTTTATTTCTGACCTTCCCGTTTCTCAAAAGATGTCAGTCATTTGGGTGGTCTGTGATCGCTTTTCTAAGATGGTCCATCTGGTACCCTTGTCTAAATTGCCTTCCTCCTCTGATTTGGTGCCTTTGTTCTTCCAGCATGTGGTTCGTTTGCATGGCATTCCAGAGAATATTGTTTCTGACAGAGGTTCCCAGTTTGTTTCGAGGTTTTGGCGAGCCTTTTGTGGTAGGATGGGCATTGACTTGTCTTTTTCCTCGGCTTTCCATCCTCAGACTAATGGCCAGACCGAACGAACCAATCAGACCTTGGAAACATATCTGAGATGCTTTGTTTCTGCTGATCAGGATGACTGGGTGTCCTTTTTGCCTTTGGCTGAGTTCGCCCTTAATAATCGGGCCAGCTCGGCTACCTTGGTTTCGCCGTTTTTCTGCAATTCTGGGTTGCATCCTCGTTTCTCTTCAGGACAGGTTGAGTCTTCGGACTGTCCTGGTGTGGATACTGTGGTGGACAGGTTGCAGCAGATTTGGACTCAGGTAGTGGACAATTTGACCTTGTCCCAGAAGAAGGCTCAACTTTTCGCTAATCGCAGACGCCGTGTGGGTCCCCGACTTCGTGTTGGGGATCTGGTTTGGTTATCTTCTCGTCATATTCCTATGAAGGTTTCCTCTCCTAAGTTTAAACCTCGTTTTATTGGTCCGTATAGGATTTCTGAGGTTCTTAATCCTGTGTCTTTTCGTCTGACCCTTCCAGATTCTTTTTCCATACATAACGTATTCCATAGGTCATTGTTGCGGAGATACGTGGCACCTATGGTCCCATCTGTTGAGCCTCCTGCCCCGGTTTTGGTGGAGGGGGAATTGGAGTATATTGTGGAGAAGATTTTGGATTCATGTGTTTCAAGATGGAAACTCCAGTATCTGGTTAAATGGAAGGGTTACGCTCAGGAAGATAATTCCTGGGTTTTTGCCTCTGATGTCCATGCTCCCGATCTTGTTCGTGCCTTTCATGTGGCTCATCCTGGTCGGCCTGGGGGCTCTGGTGAGGGTTCGGTGACCCCTCCTCAAGGGGGGGGTACTGTTGTGAATTCTGTGGCAGAGTTCACTCCTGTGGTCACAAGTGGTACTTTGGCTGATTCTCTCTGGGAGCTTCCGTTTGTGGATGAAAGTGGTACTGCAGCTTCTGAGTTTCCTCCCTCAGGTGATCTGGTGAGGTCGTTAGCTGCTTCTCTACTTAACTCCACCTGATGCTTTGATCCATGCTTCCTGTCAATGTTCCAGTGTTGGACTTGTGTTTCTCTGGATCATTCCTGTGGCCTGCTGCTCTGCATAGCTAAGTGCTTCTTTGCTATTTGTTGCTATTTTTTCTGTCCAGCTTGTCTATTTGTTTTGCTGGAAGCTCTGGGACGCAAAGGGTGTACCTCCGTACCGTTAGTTCGGTACGGAGGGTCTTTTTGCCCCCTTTGCGTGGTTTTCTTTAGGGTTTTGTGTAGACCGCAAAGTTATCTTTCCTATCCTCGTTCTATCTAGAATATCGGGCCTCACTTTGCTGAATCTATTTCATCCCTACGTTTGTCTTTTCATCTTACTCACAGTCATTATATGTGGGGGGCTGCCTTTTCCTTTGGGGTATTTCTCTGAGGCAAGGTAGGCTTATTTTTCTATCTTCAGGCTAGTTAGTTTCTCAGGCTGTGCCGAGTTGCATAGGGAGCGTTAGGTGCAATCCACAGCTGCCTCTAGTTGTGTTTGGAAAGGATCAGGAATTGCGGTCTACAGAGTTTCCACGTCTCAGAGCTCGTTCTATTATTTTGGGTTATTGTCAGATCACTGTATGTGCTCTGATCGCTATGTACATTGTGTTACTGAATTGCCTATCATAACACCCAACTAGTCATCCAGTGGGCGAAGTGTAGTCAGTTAGAGGATGCAGCCTTGCTCTATACAAGAGTATCCCACTGGACGGGCTGTGACCGGGATTATGGTTAACACATACATACTCTTTAGTCCCAGTTCAGAAACCCCCCAGTGTGCTTGAGGATCCCCTTTAATTGGATTCCTTAAACTGTACCCTTAATACAATTGTACCTTTGGCAGCTGACTATTCAGCCTACCCCTCATCCATGCCCAGATTGGATAGCACACATAAAGAGTTTTTCTCACAAAAAAAGTTCCTGTGGTTTAATAATCTTATAAATGTGCCCTGTGGTATGGCGACTGGTCATGTGGCTAATGGGCGGTATGTATATCAGAAGTTGATGGCCCTGTGATGGAAGCCTGAGCTTGATTTCCCAGGAGATGTATTACTGAGGCTGTACTATACATTAGGAAGGCTTCTAAGTGACTTGGAGAGATGGTTGGGTCCAGTCACCCACTTACCGCACCCAAGGGGTGTGTCTGAACACCCAAGATGGAGTCTGTGTGTTTGTGCATGAGCGGCAGTGCTGGCTAGTGTGAGCCAGAGTGAGACATGTTGGAAGGATGCCTCTGAGGGTAAGAGGTATCCGGGCACCTGTGTGGACATCGCTGACAGTTAATGGACACTAATCCGTATCAGGCATACTGGGTCTCTGCAAGGACCGTGGGTTCTATGAAGCCGGATGGCTGCCGGACTGTACACGAGTTGCTGTGTGTTATGAAGTTCCTGAAGAGAGGTATATGCTGTGTACTAATAAACCAAATTTACTTTTTAACCCTGAGTGTCCCGGTACATTCCTCAATGACCAGCCAAGTGAGTACTCACCATCCACAGATAGTGGAGAAATACCACAGCCCCTACTATGTGCTTTGTAATGGTCATATTTAGCCATGCAATATCCTACAGTTCATGATTGGCACATACCACCACTCCTGCAAGGGGAGAAAACAAAATAGAGTATGTAGACAGGCCTGTGTGAGATTGTAGATGATTCTATCTGTGAGATAAATCATTTCCCTGGCTGGTTTATCATAGGAGCAAGTGTTTCTGCTATGCCTCTAGGACTCTGAGTTTATCATAAATCAAGTCCATGACATATGATCTCAGTATCAACCAGAGCTCCTACTTCACGAAGTTGATATGTGATGAACTAAGGGGACTGGAGATTCATGAGAAACACTCACTCCTGTGATAAAACAGGAAGGAAAATGTTTTACCTCAAAGAATGCAGCAGCTCCAAGCTCCTATTATGTCATTTGTATAATCGCTTATTCTACAGCTATGGCAGAAATTAAGAGACCACCACATCAAATCCCTGTCATGGGCAGCCCAATCTCCAGACCTGAACTCCATTGAAAGCCTCTGGAATGTAATCACGAGGATGATGGATAGTCACAAGCCATCAAACAAAGAAGAACTGCTTACATTTTTGCACCAGAAGCAGTGTGAAAGACTGGTGGAAAGCATGCCAAGACGCATGAAAGCTGTGATTAAAAATCATGGTTATTCCACAAAATATTGATTACTGAACTCTTCCTGAGTTAAAACATTAGTATTGTTGTTTCTACATGATTATGAACTTGTTTTCTTTGCATTATTTGAGGTCTGAAAGCGCTGTTTTTTTTATTTGGACCATTTCTCCTTTTCAGAAAAAACAAACAAATTTATCTTCCTAAACAGTGGAAACCCCCCACAAGTGATACCATTTTGGAAACTAGACCCCTTAAGGAACTTATTTAGATGTGTGGTGAGCACTTTAAACCCCCAGGTGCTTCACAGAAGTTTATAACGTAGAGCCGTGAAAATAAAAAAAAAATCACATTTTTTCTACAAAAATGAGCTTTTTGCTCCCAAATTTTTATTTTCACAAGGGTAACAGGAGAAATTAGACCGCAAAAGTTGTTGTGCGATTTCTCCTGAGTACGTCAATACCCCATATGTGGGGGTAAACCACTGTTTGCGCGCACCGCAGAGCTTCGAAGAGAAGGAGTGCCGTTTTACTTTTGTGGTCTAATTTCTCCTGTTACCCTTGTGAAAATAAGAATTTGTGGGCGAAAAGATCATTTTTGTGTAAACAAATGCGATTTTTTATTTTCACGGCTCTACGTTACAAACTTCTGTGAAGCACTTGGGGGTTCAAAGTGCTCACCACACATCTAGATAAGTTCCTTAAGGGGTCTAGTTTCCAAAATGGTGTCACTTGTGGGGGGTTTCCACTGTTTAGGCACATCAGTGGCTCTCCAAACGCAACATGGCATCCCATCTCAATTCCAGCCAATTCTGCATTGAAAAAGTCAAACGGCGCTCCTTCACTTCCAAGCTCTGCGGTGCGCCCAAACAGTGGTTTACCCCCACATATGGGGTAGTTGCGTATTCAGGAGAAATTGCATAACAAAATTTATGGTTACATTTCTGTTTTTACACTTGTGAAAATAAAAAAAAATGGTTCTGAATTAAAATGTTTGCAAAAAAAAGTTAAATGTTCATTTTTTCCTTCCACATTGTTTCAGTTCCTGTGAAGCACGTAAAGGGTTAATAAACTTCTTGAATGTGGTTTTGAGAACCTTGAGGGGTGTAGTTTTTACAATGGTGTCACACTTGGTTATTTTCTATCATATAGACCCCTCAAAATGACTTCAAATGTGATGTGGTCCCTAAAAAAAAATGGTGTTGTAAAAATGAGAAATTGCTGGTCAACTTTTAACCCTTATAACTCCCTAACAAACAAAAAAAAAATTTCTTTCCAAAATTGTGCTGATGTAAAGTAGACATGTGGGAAATGTTATTTATTAACTATTTTTCATGCCATATCTCTCTGATTTAAGGGCATAAAAATACAAAATTTGAAAATTGCAAAATTTTAAAAATTTTCGCCATATTTCCGTTTTTTTCATAAATAATCGCAAGTAATATCAAAGAAATGTTACCACTATCATGAAGTACAATATGTCATGAAAAAACAATCTCAGAATCAGCGGGATCCGTTGAAGCGTTCCAGAGTTATAACCTCATAAAGTGACAGTGGTCAGAATTGTAAAAATTGGCCCGGTCATTAAGTACCAAATTGGCTCTGTCACTAAGGGGTTAATGACCAGGCCAATTTTTACCATTCTGACCACTGTCCCTTTATGAGGTTATAACTCTGGAACACTTTAACGGATCCCACTGATTCGGAGACTATTTTTTCATGACATATTGTACTTCATGTAGTGCTAACATGTCTTTGATATTACTGGCGTTGATTTATGAAAAAAAATGGAAATATGGTGAAAATTTTTTACATTTTTGCAATTTTCAAACTTTGAATTTTTATGCCCTTAAATCAGGGAGATATGTTACACAAAATCTATATATATAATTGTCTAAGGGTTTTTCCGTCTGTCTGTCTGTCTGTCTTTCTGTCTGTCTGTCCTGGAAATCCCGCGTCTCTGATTGGTCGAGGCTGCCAGGCCTCGACCAATCAGCGACGGGCACAGCGACGATGATGTCTTAAAGGACGTAGACATCCCGCGTCTCTGATTGGTCGAGGCCGCCAGGCCTCGACCAATCAGCGACGGGCACAGTATCGACGTAGATGTCATAATGGTTGCCATGGCGACGATGATGTCATAAAAGTTGCCTCGACCAATCAGCAATGGGCACAGCGATGATGATGTCATAAAGGACATAGAAATCCCGCGTTTCTGATTCAGCTACGGGCACAGTATCGACGTAGATGTCATAATGGTTGCCTCGACCAATCAGCGACGGGCACAATCTGCCGCGAATTCTGGAATCATCATTGTCCATATACTACGGGGACATGCATATTCTAGAATACCCCATGCGTTAGAATCGGGCCACAATCTAGTAGTTAATAAATAACATTTCTACTTTACGTCAACACAATTTTGGAAATAAAAATTTTTTTTGTTAAGAAGTTATAATGGTTAAAAGTGGGATTGCACACCACAACAGGATGCACCCATAGTCCCCCCTCACATATTATGATGCCCACTAGAGTTGAGCGACCTTGACCTTTTTAGAGTCGAGCCGGGTTTTGCGAAACCCGACTATGTCCAAAGTCGGGTCGAGTGAAATCGGCCGATTATGACGTAAAGTCGGGATCGACCGAAACACGAAACCCAATGCAAGTCAATGGGGCAGCATAGTCGGCAGTGAGTGGGGGCCAGGAAAACACCTAGAGTGCCCATTTTAATGTCAAAACCATCCATTCTTCTTAATGAAGCTTGTCAAGCGTAATTTACCTTCTAATAATTGGAAGGCATTTGAAATTGGGGGTCATTTGGCTAAAGTTGTGGGGGGTAGGGCTGGTTCAAGTAATTAGTGGGCCCAGGAAATCTGGACCACGTCACGGCAGTGGAGCAGGGAGAGGTAAGTATTTCAACTTTGCAAGTGCTGTGAACCTGAGCAAGCAGGGGGGGCCCACTCGTTGGCATTGGCACTGGCACAGGGCCCCTCAAAGTACAGCGGTGTGTTTGCACGGCGGGGGCGCCTCCCACCGGCAGCAACACTTTTGCGTACTATGAGAGGCCCTGTGCCAGTGACGTCGCCAACTAGTATTCCTCCCCCCACCTGATGAAGGAACCTGCACTTTCATCTGCACCTTCCTCTTTGTCCCCGTGTAAGGTGGTATGGTATGCGGGAAGAGCAACCTGACTTTCAGCAGGGTCACAATGTTGTTGTGTAGCGTGCACGGGGAATGTTGCGTTATGGGTCAATGTACCAGCAGACTCATCTATCACTGGCTGGGCAATGGGCACGATGAAGTGGAAACACAGATATAGGCCCAAAGAAGAAAGTGGGCTAAATGCAGTTCAAAATTGGTAACACAGGAATAACCAGGGGGCATTGCAGTGGAGGACAACTGGAATGAGAGGCTGACACAGAGAGTAGGGCCAAATCAGTAAGTAGTCGAAATGCAGTTCAAAATTGGCAACCGTAGTAAACAGGCGGCACAGCTTTGTTCAGTGGAGGAGAACAGCAAGGAGTGGCAGACACCGATAGTAGGCCCCAAACCAACTAGTACGCCAAATGCAGTTGTTCCATTTAACCACAATTTAATGAGAGCCTGAAGATAGAAGCTCAGGAAAGGCAACCTGGGGAACACATTGGAGTGTAACACACCATCTCTCTCCACCCCATACCCATTTTGTAGGCCTAATGCTGTGTACTTTTCTACAACTACTAAACGAGAGTCGGAAGACCGAAGCAATGGCAAGGAAACCTGGGGAACACCTTGGAGTGTAACACACCATCTCTCTCCACCCCATTCCCCATTTTTTAGGCCTAATGCAGCCTACTTTCCGACACCTACTAAACGAGAGCATGAAGATCGAAGCTCAGGAAAGGCAACCTGGGGAACACCTTGGAGTGTAACACACCATCTCTCTCCACCCCATACCCATTTTGTAGGCCTAATGCTGTGTACTTTTCCACCAACTACTAAACGAGAGCCGGAAGATCGAAGCTCATGAAAGGCAACCCGGGGAACACCTTGGAGTGTAACACAACCTCTCTCTACACCACGAAAGGGCTGATTCTTAGGAAGGAAGGCTGTTGTAAATAAGCATTGCGCGTCCGAGGGTGATTATATTCTTATTCGGTATCTACTCACCCTCGGACGCGCCATGCTTCTTGATTTGTAATTAATGTTTATTTGCAATGTGCTTTTGACTTACTCAATTATTTTTTTAATTATTGATTTTATTAAATTAATAGTTTAACATCTTATTGGAAATAATTTAAAGGAGACGCGACAGGACAACACTCGGTGGATGCCATATCTGTGTTAACAACTCCAAAAAACTTTCAGTTAACTTCTTGCAGGAGAAAGAAATTGTAGCTGTTGGACCTTTGTAGTACAGTTCCAGATATTTGTTGTGTGTTTGTTTTGATTGTTAAAATGTCTGCATTTGAGATCTCAACACGATCTTATTTTTTATAATCAAATTAATTTTTTAAATATTTTATTAGGTTGGTTCAAGGGGTACACGGGCCGCAGTAGACAGGTCAGTGGAGGCCTAGTGGAAGGAGGGACCGCAGATGCGCCACTGTTTTACCCATACACAATTAGTAGGCCTAATGCAGCGTAGTTTCCAACAGCTACTAAACGAGAGCCGGAAGATCGAAGCTCAGGAAAGGCAACCTGGGGAACACCTTGGAGTGTAACACAACCTCTCTCTACACCACGGAAGGGCTGATTCTTAGGATGGAAGGCTGTTGTAAATAAGCATTGCGCGTCCGAGGGTGATTATATTCTTATTCGGTATCTACTCACCCTCGGACGCGCCATGCTTCTTGATTTGTAATTAATGTTTATTTGCAATGTGCTTTTGACTTACTCAATTATTTTTTTAATTATTGATTTTATTAAATTAATAGTTTAACATCTTATTGGAAATAATTTAAAGGAGACGCGACAGGACAACACTCGGTGGATGCCATATCTGTGTTAACAACTACAAAAAACTTTCAGTTAACTTCTTGCAGGAGAAAGAAATTGTAGCTGTTGGACCTTTGTAGTACAGTTCCAGATATTTGTTGTGTGTTTGTTTTGATTGTTAAAATGTCTGCATTTGAGACCTCAACACGATCTTATTTTTTATAATCAAATTAATTTTTTTTATATTTAATGATGTTGGTTCAAGGGGTACACGGGCAGCAATAGACAGGTCAGTGGAGGCCTAGTGGAAGGAGTGACGGCAGACAGGCATCAAAGGCCTAACATTGGGCTGGCTGTAGGCAAGTTAAAATTGGTTCCAGGGGAACACGGCCATCAGTGGCCTGGTCAGTGTAGTTGTAGTTGAAAGAACGGGACGCAGACAGGCTTCGAAGGCCTAACATAACAAACTTGGGCTGGCTGTAGGCACTTTTAAATTTGTTCCAGGGGTACATGGGCAGCAGTGTATAGTCAGTGGAAGTCTAGTGGAAGGAGTGACCGCAGACAGGCTTCCAAGGCCTAACATAACAAACTTGGGCTGGCTGTAGGCACTTTTAAATTGGTTCCAGGGGTACACGGGCAGCAGTGGTCTGGTCAGTGGAAGTCTAGTGGAAGGAGTGACCGCAGACAGGCTTCGAAGGCCTAACATAACAAACTTGGGCTGGCTGTAGGCACTTTTAAATTGGTTCCAGGGGTACACGGGCAGCAGTGGTCTGGTCAGTGGAAGTCTAGTGGAAGGAGTGACCGCAGACAGGCTTCGAAGGCCTAACATAACAAACTTGGGCTGGCTGTAGGCACTTTTAAATTGGTTGCAGGGGTACACGGGCAGCAGTGGTCTGGTCAGTGGAAGTCTAGTGGAAGGAGTGACGGCAGACAGTCTTCGAAGGCCTAACATAACAAAATTGGGCTGGCTGTAGGCACTTTTAAATTGGTTCCAGGGGTACACGGGCAGCAGTGGTCTGGTCAGTGGAAGTCTAGTGGAAGGAGTGACCGCAGACAGGCTTCCAAGGCCTAACATAACAAACTTGGGCTGGCTGTAGGCACTTTTAAATTGGTTCCAGGGGTACACGGGCAGCAGTGGTCTGGTCTGTGGAAGTCTAGTGGAAGGAGTGACCGCAGACAGGCTTCGAAGGCCTAACATAACAAACTTGGGCTGGCTGTAGGCACTTTTAAATTGGTTCCAGGGGTACACGGGCAGCAGTGGTCTGGTCAGTGGAAGTCTAGTGGAAGGAGTGACCGCAGACAGGCTTCGAAGGCCTAACATAACAAACTTGGGCTGGCTGTAGGCACTTTAAATTGGTTCCAGGGGTACATGGGCAGCAGTGTATGGTCAGTGGAAGTCTAGTGGAAGGAGTGACGGCAGACAGTCTTCGAAGGCCTAACATAACAAAATTGGGCTGACTGTAGGCACTTTTAAATTGGTTCCAGGGTAACACGGCCAGCAGTGGCCTGGTCAGTGTAGTAGTTGTAGAAAGAAGGGACCGCAGACAGGCTTCGAAGGCCTAACATAACAAAAATGTCAAAACAATGGTATTGTCAGTGCCAGGCATTGAAGGATGTCAGCGCCTAGACTACACATTGGTGAAGCTGTGAGAGATAATTTTGCTAGTGGTAGAGCACTGTTTGAGCTGGGGGGGGGAACTGTCTTGTGGCCGGCGGTACAGGCACAGGGCCCCTCATATTACAACGGTGTGTCTGACGTTGGGTGCGCACCACCACCGCCAGAGACACTTTATTGTACTATGAGGGACCCAGTGGCAGTGCCGTCGACCAAAAGCGGCCACACCCACCTCTTCAGACAAACAGCACTCTCAAGGGTCCAAGCGCAAAGTGGCGATAGCACGGCCCCGTGTGGGGAGTTTGGCCATTTCGTGAGGTGGAAACATGTCGTATGCTGGACAATCAGGTGAAGAAAATTACGAGATTGGAAAAGTCATTCAGAATAGTCCACAGGCAAGACCTTTTCATAGGAAAGCTAGGTGTCAGCCGGGCAGGGTGGGGCAAAAGATTTTGAAATCCAGTTGTGGTTCATTTTAATGAAGGTTAGATCATCTACATTTTGGGTAGCCAGACGAGTCCTTTTTTCTGTTAGTATTGAACCTGCAGCACTGAATACTCTTTCTGATAGGACACTAGCTGCCGGGCAAGCAAGCTCCTGCAATGCATATTCTGCCAATTCTGGCCAGGTGTCTAATTTGGATGCCCAGTAATCAAATGGGAATGACGGTTGAGGGAGAACGTCGATAAGGGATGAAAAATAGTTTGTAACCATACTGGACAAATGTTGTCTCCTGTCACTTTGAATTGATGCTGCAGTACCTGTCCTGTCTGCGGTCATAGAAAAATCACTCCACAACCTGGTCAGAAAACCCCTCTGGCCAACGCCACTTCTGATTTCTGCCCCTCTAACACCTCTGGTCTGCTGGCCCCTGGAGCTCGTGTGAGAACGATCACGGGCGCTGTGTGCAGGGAATGCCAGAAGCAAACGGTCAACAAGAGTTGATTGTTTTGTTGCTAATATTAGTTCCAAGTTCTCATGTGGCATAATATTTTGCAATTTGCCTTTATAGCGAGGATCAAGGAGGCAGGCCAACCAGTAATCGTCATCGTTCATCATTTTTGTAATGCGTGTGTCCCTTTTGAGGATACGCAAGGCATAATCCGCCATGTGGGCCAAAGTTCCCGTTGTCAAATCTGCGGTTGTGCTTGGTTGAGGGGCAGTTGCAGGCAAATCTACGTCACTTGTGTCCCTCAAAAAACCAGAACCCGGCCTTGCCACGCCACCAATTTCCCGTGCCCCCGGGAAAGCTTCCTCATTAAAAATATACTCATCCCCATCATCCTCCTCATCCTCCACCTCCTCTTCGCCCGGTACCTCGTCATGTACACTGCCCTGACCAGACAATCGCTGACTGTCATCAAGGCTTTCCTCTTCCTCTGGTGCAGACGCCTGATCCTTTATGTGCGTCAAACTTTGCATCAGCAGACGCATTAGGGGGATGCTCATGCTTATTATGGCGTTGTCTGCACTAACCAGCCGTGTGCATTCCTCAAAACACTGAAGGACTTGACACATGTCTTGAATCTTCGACCACTGCACACCTGACAACTCCATGTCTGCCATCCTACTGCCTGCCCGTGTATGTGTATCCTCCCACAAAAACATAACAGCCCGCCTCTGTTCGCACAGTCTCTGAAGCATGTGCAGTGTTGAGTTCCACCTTGTTGCAACGTCTATGATTAGGCGATGCTGGGGAAGGTTCAAAGAACGCTGATAGGTCTGCATACGGCTGGAGTGTACAGGCGAACGGCGGATATGTGCGCAAAGTCCACGCACTTTGAGGAGCAGGTCGGATAACCCCGGATAACTTTTCAGGAAGCACTGCACCACCAGGTTTAAGGTGTGAGCCAGGCAAGGAATGTGTTTCAGTTGGGAAAGGGAGATGGCAGCCATGAAATTCCTTCCGTTATCACTCACTACCTTGCCTGCCTCAAGATCTACAGTGCCCAGCCACGACTGCGTTTCTTGCTGCAAGAACTCGGACAGAACTTCCGCGGTGTGTCTATTGTCGCCCAAACACTTCATAGCCAATACAGCCTGCTGACGTATGCCAGTAGCTGCCCCATAATGGGAGACCTGGTGTGCAACAGTGGCAGGTGCGGATGGAGTGTTTGTGCGACTGCGGTCTGTGGACGAGCTCTTGCTTCTGCAGGAGGACGAGGAGGAGGAGGAGGAGGAGGGGGTGCGAACGGCTACAGACAACTGTTTACTAGACCGTGGGCTAGGCAGAACTGTCCCAAACTTGCTGTCCCCTGTGGACCCTGAATCCACCACATTTACCCAGTGTGCCGTGATGGACACGTAACGTCCCTGGCCATGCCTACTGGTCCATGCATCTGTTGTCAGGTGCACCTTTGTGCTCACAGATTGCCTGAGTGCATGGACGATGCGCTCTTTAACATGCTGGTGGAGGGCTGGGATGGCTTTTCTGGAAAAAAAGTGTCGACTGGGTAGCTCGTAGCGTGGTACAGCGTAGTCCATCAGGTCTTTGAAAGCTTCGCTTTCAACTAACCGGTAGGGCATCATCTCTAACGAGATTAGTCTAGCTATGTGGGCGTTCAAACCCTGTGTACGCGGATGCGAGGCTAAGTATTTCCTTTTTCTAACCATAGTCTCATGTAGGGTGAGCTGGACTGGAGAGCTGGAGATCGTGGAACTAGCGGGGGTGCCGGTGGACATGGCAGACTGAGAGACGGTGGGAGATGGTATTGTTGCCGCCGGTGCCCTAGATGCAGTGTTTCCTACTACGAAACTGGTGATTCCCTGACCCTGACTGCTTTGGCCTGGCAAAGATACCTGCACAGATACAGCAGGTGGTGCGCTAAATGGTGGTCCTACACTGCCGGAAGGGATGTTGCGTTGATGACTAGCTTCATTGGCCGAGGGTGCAACAACCTTAAGGGACGTTTGGTAGTTAGTCCAAGCTTTCAAATGCATGGTGGTTAAATGTCTATGCATGCAACTAGTATTGAGACTTTTCAGATTCTGACCTTTGCTTAAGGAAGTAGAACATTTTTGACAGATGACTTTGCGCTGATCAATTGGATGTTGTTTAAAAAAATGCCAGACTGCACTCTTTCTAGCATCGGATACCTTTTCAGGCATTGCAGACTGAGCTTTAACCGGATGGCCACGCTGTCCTCCACCAGGTTTTGGCTTTGCCACGCGTTTTGGGCAAGATACGGGCCCGGCAGATGGAACCTGTGGCGATGTTGATGCCTGCTGCGGCCCCTCCTCCTCCTCTGCTTCAGAACTGCTGCCGCCTGCACCCTGTTCCCCCAATGGCTGCCAATCGGGGTCAAGAACTGGGTCATCTAATAACTCTTCTTGTACCTCCTGCGCAACTTCGTCTGTGTCACCGTGTCGTTCGGTGGTATAGCGTTCGTGATGGGGCAACATAGTCTCATCAGGGTCTGATTCTTGATCAGCACCCTGCGAGGCCAATGTTGTGGTCTGAGTCAAAGGACCAGCATAGTAGTCTGGCTGTGGCTGTGCGTCAGTGCACTCCATGTCAGATTCAATTTGTAATGGGCATGGACTGTTAACTGCTTCACTTTCTAAGCCAGGGACGGTATGTGTAAAGAGCTCCATGGAGTAACCCGTTGTGTCGCCTGCTGCATTCTTCTCTGTTGTTGTTTTTGCTGAAGAGGACAAGGAAGTGACTTGTCCCTGACCGTGAACATCCACTAACGACGCGCTGCTTTTACTTTTACCAGTTTCACGAGATGAGGCAAAAGAGCTAGAGGCTGAGTCAGCAAGATAAGCCAAAACTTGCTCTTGCTGCTCCGGCTTTAAAAGCGGTTTTCCTAATCCCAGAAAAGGGAGCGTTCGAGGCCTTGTGTAGCCGGACGACGAACCTGGCTCCACAGCTCCAGACTTAGGTGCAATATTTTTTTCCCCACGACCACCTGATGCTCCACCACTACCACTACCCTCATTACCAGCTGACAATGAACGCCCCCGGCCACGACCTCTTCCACTAGACTTCCTCATTGTTTTAAAAACGTAACCAAACTAACGTTATTTGTTGCAGTCACACAACTTACACGGTGAGCTATAACTTCAGTATGATTTAGCTACCCCTTTACAGGTTGGTGAGACCACAGCGAAAATCAGGCCCAATGTTACACACTCTTTTTTTGGTGGCTGCAAATTAGAGAGATGCCCCACACGCAGGACTGTCACTGAAGCACAAATGTTAATATTAATGTCACACTATTATTTTTTTTTTATTTTTATTTTTTTCAGGAACACTTTAGAAACCCCCCCAAAAAAAAAAAATAGATTTTTGCAGGGAGAATTTAGAAAACAAATGTAACAAACTATATGCTTTCTATGGGCCACTGAGTGAGAGATGACGCACACAGGAATCAGGAGTGGCACACAAGCCCAGAGGCCAATATTTTTCTACCAATGATTGATGGAGTTATTTTCTCTGGTAGATTTTGGAACCCAAATCAAGGAAAAAAAATGTAGGCTTTCTATGGACCACAATTGGAGAGAGAGAGAGAGAGAGAGAGAGAGATGGCACACCCAGGAGTCAAGACTGGCACACAAGCAGAAAGGCCAATATTAATCTCCCACTGTTTTTTTTGTTTGTTTTTTTTTTTTTTTTTTCAGGGAGACTTTAGAAAAAAAAATAATAAAAAAAATATGATTTTATCAGGAAGAATTTAGAAACCAAATAAAATAAAATGATTTTTCCAGGGAGAATTTATAAAACAAATAAAAACAAAAATAGGCGTTCTATGGCCCACTGACTGAGAGATGACGCACACAGGAGTCAGGAGTGGCACACAAGCCCAGAGGCCAATATTTTTCTACCAATGATTGATGTAGTTATTTTCTCTGGTAGATTTTGGAACCCAAATCAAGGAAAAAAAATATAGGCTTTCTATGGACCACAATTGGAGAGAGAGAGAGAGAGAGAGAGAGATGGCACACCCAGGAGTCAAGACTGGCACACAAGCAGAAAGGCCAATATTAATCTCCCACTGTTTTTTTTGGTTGTTTTTTTTTTTTTTTTTTCAGGGAGACTTTAGAAAAAAAAATAATAAAAAAAATATGATTTTATCAGGAAGAATTTAGAAACCAAATAAAATAAAATGATTTTTTCAGGGAGAATTTAGAAAACAAATAAAACCAAAAATAGGCGTTCTATGGCCCACTGACTGAGAGAGAGAGAGAGATGGAACGCTTAGTACTGGCACACAAGCCCAAAGGGCAATATTAATCTCCCTTTTTTTTTCCAGGGAGAATTTCTAAAACCCAAAAAAAAAAAAAAATAGGCTTTCTATGGCCCACTATTTGTGAGAGAGATGGGACGCTCAGGACTGGCACAGATGGCACGCTCAGGACTGGCACAGAAGCCCAGAGGCCAATATTAATCTCCCTTTTTTTCTGGGAGAATTTATAAAACCAAAAAAATATTTAAATAGGCTTTCTATGGCCCACTATTTGTGAGAGAGATGGCACGCTCAGGACTGGCACAGATGGCACGCTCACAACTGGCACACAAGCCCAGAGGCCAATATTAATCTCCCTTTTTTCAGGGAAAATTTATAAAACCAAAAAAAAAATTAAATAGGCTTTCTATGGCCCACTATTTGTGAGAGAGATGGCACGCTCAGGACTGGCACAGATGGCACGCTCACAACTGGCACACAAGCCCAGAGGCCAATATTAATCTCCCTTTTTTCAGGGAAAATTTATAAAACAAAAAAAAAAATTAAATAGGCTTTCTATGGCCCACTATTTGTGAGAGAGATGGCACGCTCAGGGCTGGCACAGATGGCACGCTCAGGACTGGCACACAAGCCCAGAGGCCAATATTAATCTCCCTTTTTTTCAGGGAGAATTTATAAAACCAAAAAAATAAATAAATAGGCTTTCTATGGCCCACTATTTGTGAGAGAGATGGCACGCTCAGGGCTGGCACAGATGGCACGCTCAGGACTGGCACACAAGCCCAGAGGCCAATATTAATCTCCCTTTTTTTCAGGGAGAATTTATAAAACCAAAAAAAAAAATAAATAGGCTTTCTATGGCCCACTATTTGTGAGAGAGATGGCACGCTCAGGACTGGCACAGATGGCACGCTCACAACTGGCACACAAGCCCAGAGGCCAATATTAATCTCCCTTTTTTCAGGGAAAATTTATAAAACAAAAAAAAAAATTAAATAGGCTTTCTATGGCCCACTATTTGTGAGAGAGATGGCACGCTCAGGGCTGGCACAGATGGCACGCTCAGGACTGGCACACAAGCCCAGAGGCCAATATTAATCTCCCTTTTTTTCAGGGAGAATTTATAAAACCCCAAAAAAAATAAAATAGGCTTTCTATGGCCCACTATTTGTGAGAGAGATGGCACACTCAGGACTGGCACACAAGCCCAAAGGCCAATATTAATCTCCCACTGTATTTTTATCAGGGAGAATTTATACACCCCACAAAAAAAAATACAGAAAAATGAAAAGGCTTTCTATGGCCCACTATGTGAGAGAGATGGCACACACAGGGATGGCACTCTAGCAGAAATGCCAAATTGCCAATCTTAATCTCCCACCAAAAAAAAAAAAAACAGGGAATGTCCTACAATTACTATCTCCCTGCCTGCAGTAATCTCAGCCAGGTATGGCAGGCAGCTACTATCTCCCTGCCTGCAGTAATCTCAGCCAGGTATGGCAGGCAGCAATAAGGAGTGGACTGATGCACAAATGAAATAAAAAGTGTGGACAAACAAAAAAGATAGCTGTGCAGAAAGGAAGGAACAAGAGGATTTGTGCTTTGAAAAAAGCAGTTGGTTTGCACAGCGGCGTACACACAGCAATGCAGCTATCAGGGAGCCTTCTAGGGCAGCCCAATGAGCTACAGCGCTGAGGGGAAAAAAAAAAAAAAAAAAACTTCCACTGTCCCTGCACACCGAGGGTGGTGTTGGACAGTGCAAATCGCTGCAGCACAAGCGGTTTTGTGGTTAATGGACCCTGCCTAACGCTATCCCTGCTTCTGACAAAGCGGCAGCAACCTCTCCCTAAGCTCAGATCAGCAGCAGTAAGATGGCGGTCGGCGGGAACGCCTCTTTATAGCCCCTGTGACGTCGCAGACAGCAAGCCAATCACTGCAATGCCCTTCTCTAAGATGGTGGGGACCAGGACCTATGTCATCACGCTGCCCACACTCTGCGTTTACCTTCATTGGCTGAGAAATGGCGCTTTTCGCGTCATTGAAACGCGACTTTGGCGCGAAAGTCGCGTACCGCATGGCCGACCCCGCACAGGGGTCGGATCGGGTTTCATGAAACCCCGACTTAGCCAAAAGTCGGCGACTTTTGAAAATGTTCGACCCGTTTCGCTCAACCCTAATGCCCACCACAATCCACCTCCCACATAAAGCTCCCAGTGTTCCTGAGACTGTATGAGTCCCCTACGGCTCCCCGTTATGATGCACAGACTACCTACAAATCTATATTATTGACTAATAAGTGTCTCTGGGTGTTGCCACAAAGGGTCCATTTACATAGACTTTATATTCATGCTACTCTGGAGACATTTATTGTGTGAAAGAAAAATACACGACACACCCACACAACATGATGTCGCTCACAATCCCCCACACACAGTATGATGTCCCCCACACAGTATGAGGCCATCAGTGTTGCCCACACAGTATTATGCCCAACACCACCTCCCCAAACAACATAATGTCCTCCACAGCCTCACCTCAAACAGTATGATGTCTCCCAGTATCTTCCACACAGTATGATGCACTTACAGTCCCCTCCACATTCAATATGATGTCTCCACAGTTTCCCCACACACAATATGATGTCCCCACAGTACCCCACGTACAGTATTATCCCCCACAGTTTCTTGCCCTCCACAGTCACCCCACACAGGTCTCCAAATTTAGGACTGTCCCACTGGATCTGGGACAGTTGGGAGGTATGATGAAAGGCATTTAAGTCTCTGTAATTTGAGGAGGCAGTCTGTTTAGCAGATCGAACATTCTCTGACACCTCAGTGTCCCATAGCAGCCTTTTTGATATACCCAAAAAAGAATTTTGGGCCCATTAGGAAATAGCAATCGGTACTTAAGGGTTGATACTGTTAGGGGTCGAGTTCCTGCCTCTGCACAGGGGGAATCTCGAGCCATCTCCGCTGCGGTCTCCCATTCTTCTCCTGCCACAGTGGAGCCTGATCAGCGGAGGCGTCGGTCCCAGCATCATGCTCAGTCTGACACTGTGTAAAGGGTTACTGCTGTCCTTCCAGCTTCTGCCAATGTAGCCAGTACTGGTCAGCAGCGAGCATACGTCTTTGGGACTAAGTCCTACTTTTCCCCCTCTGAGCATGCCCAGGGTAAGATCTCTCATTGGAGATCAAGGGTCATATGCTCAGGTACTGCAGCAAATCCTTATAGTCCTCTAGGAAGGTCCTGAAGGTGTTCAACATCTGTGGCAGGCTCTCATTGGTCCTTCTAGGAAGGTCCTGTACTTGCTGCAGCTATAAGAGGTGCGCATGACCGCACGGCCATGCGCTAGTATCAATTTATGTATGAGCTCAGCGCCAGTGTGGTCATGTTTGTATGCAGTCAGGAACCCGGCTGAAATAAGCCCCTTGAATGCTGGCACCTCCAGCGAGGAGTCTCGTGTGTGTTTATTCAGGGACCCGGCTGAAATAAGCCCCTAGAATGCTGGCACCTCCGGCGAGGAGTTTCATGTTTGCATTTGACTGCATGACCACCATCTGCTCTACCAAGTAGCTGTGTGCCTCCGTGAGCCAAACAGGGCACAGCGTTATCTTTGCTAACAGACTCTGTGAAGTAACAGAGTCTGTTTATACTACTACTAGATGGCAGCCCGATTCTAAAGAATCGGGAGTCTAGAATCCATATATACTTTATTTATTCAAATGTAAGAATAATACAATTAATAAATAATAGTAAGAAAGAACAAAAATAATAGGCAGTATATGGAGAAAACACCAAACAAAAGTTCAAAATTGGTGTGAAAATGTCACTGAACCACTTCACAACTAAATATATATAGTTTTGGTAAATGGTATTATCATTTTTTTGACGAAATTCGGCAGGAGCTTGAAGAGCAACGTCACTGGGCCCGCCTCCACGCAGTAGAAACGTGCTGTGAGGTAAAAATTCAAAAATCACACCAAAATGGCGGGCGGAGTGTGTCACAGTACGGCACGTTTCTGATTGGTCGCTCGCAGCAGGCGGCAACCAATCAGACACTGGACACTGTTGACGTCACTTATCTCCGGACATTAGCTCCGGACATTAGCTCCGGACATTAGCTCCGGACAGGAAGTTGGCACAAATTGCAGGAAGTAGTATTCTAGGCAATTATATATTAGATATTGTACCGCCATATCTAGCAGCAGGTGCTTTCCTGCACAGTGGATCCCGGGTTGCGAACGTACCAACGTCTTCTAATAAATATATATTCGGTGCGTTCAGCCAACCCTAACAGATACTCACTGCAATGTTGCAACTGGCAGATAGATTTGGAATATTATATCTGGGTGGAGAGAATCATCTGCAAACAGGCAGATTTCAGTCAAACAATAGAGCAGAAATGTATCCTTAGAAACTCATCCTGACCATTATAACATCACATGGAAACCCAACATAACTAGGTGAAAGGACACTTTCACTGCCATGCCCATGCTTAATTAGCTGTGAAATTCCGTTCAGGTTCATTCAAGTTTCAGTTTAGTTCTTCATTATTTTATAGAAATTCTTCCACAAACAGAGGTCAGTGGACTATGACGAGAAGAGAGGTGGACACTTAAAAGGATTCTCTGGACTTTTTGCGCTCATTGCTTAAATAACAGACACTATGCATGCCCAACCTTATAAGCTTCAGGTTAATATTTAGTGACAAGCAAGTCAAGAAGAGTTTACAACATGTCCACATGTCCATAGACAACATGTGCTCTGATTTTTGTGTTAATACTAATCTTTTAATGGACCCCGTTATTAGGAGGGGTTTTCTCACCTTATTAAATGGGCGCATTTTGCTTCTTATTTAAAAACCTCTCACTTCTCAAAAAACAGAGGAATTTTTAATTCTATACTTTAGTGCTTGCTGACTAGGTTACCAGACATCTCTGCAGTCTAGAAGTGATGGCTGGTCTCTTAGGCAAGGAACATGAGCTTACAAGTGCTTTGTTTTAGAGCTTGCAAATTCTGGTCTGAAGGTGGCCAGATCATTTGGTCCAGCCAGTTTCAGTCCCCTGGGCGCTTCTGATGTTACAGAGGCAAAGCTCTGCTTGCAGCATGGGATAGCACATAGTTCGGATTAGTGGCATGACCATACTGCTGGTCTGAACTGTTGGTCTTCAGGAGCGCACCTGGAGCGCCCCCATGGGGCCGTGGGGTACTCGGTACCGGGTCCTTCGGTTCACAGGGGGAAGGTCACGGTGGCTGACCCGGTCCCTGGCCCTGGGACGTCCGTGTAAAAGGGAAAGGTCTTTAAAGGGGAAATGTTTGTGACGCCACCTGTGGTATTCGGTCAGGGTGACCGACGCTGCTTTAAGGTGTCCACTGGGGTGATGTTATGGCAGCTAGATGGTATACCTTCCCACAGGTGAAGTGTATCCCCAGGGCTTCCCGGTGTGTAGATGGTGGATGGCGAGAGGCGCAGAGAAGAACGAGGACACAAGGTTGCAGTCTGTTTACCTTTACTGAAGACTTCAACATCCACAGTCCAGGGCACCAGATCACAGGGCAGGCAGAGTCCGGACAGTTTGGAGGCAAGTCCAGAGTCACCTTTATCCAGGTGGAAATCAGTAGCTGCAGTGGTGTAGTTCCTTTATTGCCTATGGCTTTACATAAGGTCCTCACAGATGTAATGTCTCTCTCTCTGTCCCCCATATAGGATAGGACAAACCCGTATGACTGGTGGCTTGAAGCTGTTTATAGGTACTCTAGCATGCCCCGGCCTCCATAGGTTGCCAACGTGCCTCCTGGGTGTAGGGCGGACAGGTAACTTGCAATTTGCTATCCTGCCGGTCTCTGGAGCAAAGCATAAAGGTCGTTACTCCCTCGGTGTTCTGGCTACCGGGATTCTGCGCCTCAGAAGGAGGCAGCCTGTGCAGGGCTGGTCCCCTTCTGGTATCCTCTCCTTTGCTACGACTTCCTTCACGCTCGCTGCAATACAGTTCTGCCTTTGATGTCTCTTCCCAGGAGCTGCAGCTCTGAGGGAATGCACAGCTCTGTGTCCTTTCTCCTTCGTTCACTGACAGGATTCCACCCCTGTCAGGGACCAACTAACTGAGCTGAGCTCAGCCAGCAACTCACTAACTTTCCCTACAGGCGACCAGTTTTACCTATGTGGGGAGAGGCCTAATGAATTGGAGCAGAAGCTCCCCCTGGTGGCCTGGAGTGTGAAATATGTTGCATGTCGGTGATACCTGGATGCAGTTATCTTTCTTTGCCTTCAAATGCAGTAACACTCTCCCTGAGAGGAAAGCAATACCACTGCGACGACCAGGACCCTGGGGCGCCACACTAGCCCCCGTTAAATCCTGTAATCCTGGACTGGGAAAAGAAAAACAACAGTTTCAGGTTAGCAAACAGACATACACATTTTTGAAATGCTATAAGCAAATTAATATAACTGATGCTTCCCTTTATGGGAGGTGAACGTTACATAACAAAACATATTTACATTGTGAATTCACTTTTGGATATAAAACAACTTAATGGAACAGTGCAGCAATTTACTAACTATGAAATACGATTACCCAAACGGGTATACCATCTATTAAGGCTTCAAAGTGCAAATCAACATTACAATATTACTTTTATTCTTCTCCAAGTGCAAAATTTCCATCCAACCCCCGCGGGTTACTTTATTCATCTCCATTTTATCAAAAGTACATCAGGATATCAATACTCACTATCGGCTATATTGATACATCATTCTAACTATATTCAAATTTCAGCTGTCATTACTATATTAACTATATTAACTCTTTAATATATTCTAGCAAAGTGCAATGATTAAACATTGCAGAAACGAAGCGAGGGACCTGTTATTAACCCCCAACGTTGGCCTTCGGCGGCCTACATGGCGTGTATCCAGACCTGGAATCCTGCTGCGCCAAACGGGTTTTTCTTCAGGTCTCTGTAAAACAAAGCAGTTCTCACAACAAGATTAGAAACAGTCTCTTTTAGAAGCAGTCTCTGTAAAAGCTTCCTTTGTAAAACCAGTAGGAAGCACCCTTAACCCTGCTGTTCTGTTGGTCAAAAATGACCGACTTTGAACTTCAATATTCTTTAAAATATTCAAGATGCGGCTCTGAAACCCGTGGCCGACCGACCCATCCTCATTTAAGTCAATCAACCACAAGTTTCAGAACCGCATCTTGAACACCCCAAAAAATACCAAAGTTCAAAATAGGTCTCCCCAGACCGAACAGAACAGCAGGGTTAAGAAGGTGCAAACTATTTATAAGCAAGTATGGCCCTATGGCCCTACCCACGCTGGCCAGTGGGCAGAACCAAGATGTGGGTGCCAACTATGTGCAATGGAAAGTTTGTGGACCATTCGCTGTCAATGATCCAAATGTCCTTGAAGCAAAACGAAACTCTGTAAACAGAGGATCCCTTTAAACGAGGGACCCCTTTAAATGGAAACCTGGTCAGGTTTAACAAACTTATAAACTGTAGTAGTCATTTTTAGAACTTGCAGCAATGGATTAACTTTTAACTATGTACAGTCACATCACTTTTCTCACTTTCTTTTATGCTTGCTGGGCAAGGGGCCACTGTCTCTCCATATCAGAGTCTTGGTCCCAGGGAACGTAGCAATGGCCACAATCAGATCGGAGGGCTAATGGTGTTGAGAGCAGGCCTACCAGTGACTCGTCGGCCTGCAGCCTGGCACTGTTGGTGGCCGCGGTAACGTCAGTCACTGGAACGGGGTCAGTAGGTGTGGCACGAGCAGTCGCTGGAGTGGGGTCAGTCACTGGGGCAGGGTCATTCCTCATACCTGCTTCAGATGCGGTCCCTCCGATGCCAGTCTGCTCCGCCTCCACTGGGGCCTGGAACGGTGGTTGCAGGGCCTGGTGCTGAGGCGTTATCATCTCCGTTTGCAGTATCTTGCTTTCTGGCAGGGCCTTGCTTTCTGGCTTTGGAGCACTGGAACTTCTTTCTTGCTCCGGACCAGACGAGGCTGCCGACGAACGTCTGGTGAGGCTCCCGATGAAGGTCTTCTTCCACCGTGCTCAGCTGGGTCCGCAGGAGTTGGTCGCTGAGCTCTTCCACCTCCGCTTTCAGGAACTCCAGCACCTCTGGTGATGGCTCGCTGGGGCTTGGGGGAGTCCTCAGCTTCCACCCCACGCTCCGGGTCCTGGCCGTTTGCCATCTTGTCCTCCATGTTCCTTCTTGCTGGGTCCTCATCCCTTTCACGCTCTCTCCTTCGGGGGCAGAGCTTCTTCTTTCTCTTTCCTATGTGGGGAGTGACCTAATAAATAGGAGCAGAAGCTACCCCTGGTGGCCTGGAGTCTGAAATGTGTTGCATGTTGGTGATACCTGGATGTAGTTATCTTTCTTTGCCTCCAAACGCAGTATCACTCTCCCCGAGAGGAAAACAATACCACTGCGATGACCAGGATCCTGGGGCACCGCACACCACCCCTAACAAGTAGGAAACTGTGAAGCAGAGGAGCAGTGCACTTCTGAAGACAGAAAGTTAGAAAAATCTCGGATTGAATTTCAACGCTAATGTGTCTAAACATTATTTTTGGCATACACAGTCGAAAAAGATCCCAACATGGAATATACATTAAATTAATCTGTATAGGTTCTTATTCATCTGACAGGCCAAAGCAGTGGTGTTTGTCCGAGTGATATTCATCGGCCTACCTTTTAACAATTGTATAGGAGCCCCCACAGACCTCACTTTGCTATTCAGAGGGCCACAACAAAAACATATGTATATTGCTGACTACATTTTTTTTTACAATGGGACCTTTCAGGGATACATTCCTCTGTGTGCATATGTCCAAACCTTTCATGAGAGGTTTACATCATGAGTACGTACCTACAAAGTAACACTGTGTATTTAGAGCTTTATTACTGGTATGTACTGCTCATCATGGTCACTGGTCAGCCTTTAGTGCCCAAGTATCAGCATCCTACAGAATTTAGCTTTTTTTAGATGGTCAAATATCATTACAAGTCAGAATGTTATGCACTGGAAAGTTCAGCCTTTCTCAATTATTCATTCTCTATTGCTAGATTATTAATAACCAACATTGAATTTTGTTATGAAAAAAGCACATTTTGTAAATGCCGATATAGTATCTGCTGTTTCTACCTCTTGTGGTCGAATCATTCCACATACTGACTGCTTTAACTGCAAATAAGCCTTTCCTATTTAGCTGCCAGACTCTCCTTTTCTCTACTTGTAATGAATTCCCCCTGATCCTTTGTGACATCTTTTGTAAGGACTTAGAGGGATTGTGCATTACTAGGACAACCCTTCTTGATTAAAATGTTTGGCCCTATAAAATACTACAGCCTATACTCACCTCCTGCAGTGTCGTCACTGGGGTCTTCCATGCGATGTTGTGACACGTAACACCGGCACCCAAACAGCGTTGGTGTCACTGTCCCCGCCTTCAGACAAATTAAATATGAAAAGGAAGTCCTGGCTGCAGCTGATCTCAGACTTCCTCTTCCTGCTCAATACAACAGGAGGAGGGGACAGTGAGGCCAATGCTGATTAGGCGCCGGCTTCACGTGTCAGAGCAACAGCACGGGAGACAGATTGCTGACACTGCAGGGATGGCGCCAACACGGGAGATGAGTATAAGCTTTATCAATTTTATGGGGGCCAAGTGAGGGGTATGACAAGAAGTTGTCCAAGTATTATAACTCCGGAGAACACAAAGAGCAATCAGGTCTAATTTAAAACGTAGAAAAATTTATTGATACAAATTAAACAAAGTTAGACAGCAACAAGTAATGTAATAAATAGCAGGAAGAAACACCATAGGGGAGATACAGGACTCCACTGTTAGGAGTCGAGTTTCCTCTGCTGCACAGGGGGAATCTCGATCCGTCTCCGCTGCAGTCTCCCATTCTCCTCCAGCCGCGGTGGAGTCTGCTCAGCAGGGACGTCGATCCCAGCGTCTCGCTCAGTCTGACTCTGTGCGAAGAGTTACTGCTGCTTTTCCTGCTTCTGCCATTGAAGCCAGTGCTGGGCAGCGGCGAGTGGACGTTTCTGGATCTAAGTCCTGCTTTTCTCTGTCTGAGCATGCCCAGGGCAGGATCTCCCGTTGGAGATCGAGGGTCACATGCTCAGGTACTGCAGCACATCCCATTGGTCCTTTTGGCAGGTCCTGAAAGGGCAAAACTTCTGTAGCTGTTTCCTGTGCTGCAGCTATATAAACTGCGCATGACCGCACGGCCATGCGCTAGTATTGTCTTGTAAATATGTGTGTGTGTTGTGAGTGAAAGTCGCTCTTTAAATAACCCTCCCTATTGAATGTCTGTTCGCGGAAGGTGTATGTTTGCTAACTAGCACCCGACTTATCCAACAGCACGTAACACACATTACAGCTACCAATTGCTGTGTCCGCCTGTACGGCGCCGTGCGCTTGCTCTGCGCTTTCCTGACCCAAGCCTGGGTGGTTAGTGGCGTTCGTCTGTGCGGCCCCGCACGCACTCATATGCCTTAATATTATTATTTAGTTTCCTTACACACCCAGTTGCGGTGTTGTGCCAGCAAGTGTCTAATCGGACTTCAATCCTAGTTGGGGTTGAGTTCGCTGACTACTTGCTCGCGCTCTATGTGTGGTACCGCGGTCTTGTGACGCAACAGGATCGCTTCCTTCACGCAGGGTGAAGTTAACTCGTGCGTGTATACTTATATATATAGTCCGTCTTACTAGCTGCAGGGTTTTTACCTGCATGGTGGACCTCGGACTGCGAACGCACCTAGTTCCATTTCATCTTGTACTTGGTGCGATCCGCCAGTCCCTAACATCCACACTTTGTGCCTAGCCATTAAGTGCAAGGCAGATTCAGTACATGGCATAAGGTGCATGTGCAGTGTCAAAGCCGCATACAGGCAGCATACCTGTTAACCCCATAATTAGTCACACCAACATTATATAAATAAATAACCTTGGGGGTGGGATGCTTACCAAAAGCCAAAGTGTGAGAGAGTCCTGGACCGGGTGTGCGTGCCCCAACGCGCGTTTCGTGGGTAGAAAACCCCGCTTTCTCAAGTAGTGGACAATTTCTTTAACATTATATACCGTCATACAATGATCATAAAATACCGCCATGCAGAGACACATAAATAAAATAATCTTTAAACAGCTTTCTATACAATTTAAATTGGTCTCAAGCCTCTGGGCAATTTAAATTGATAGTAAACACAATCTTCATGGCTCAGGTGTCAGGTTGGCAATTTTATCAGCAAATATAGCTGTATGTAATTATTTAGGCCCCTACGTCTGTGAAAGACAACTGACAACCAGTCAACACTGACACCATCACAGCTACGATGTAGTTTGGTATCCTGAAGGATTTCTGTAGGAATATAAGAAGGGAAAATGAATCACAACAGTAAAAGTTTCCTTTAAGGACTCAAGAGTAGCTGGAGGAAAACCCCTAGGATTCTGCGATGATGGACATGACGGCTTTCCGTCTCCTTTTGTATGAAATGGATATGAGTAAGAAATGCCCATCATTTTAAGAATTTGATAGAAGAGGACAACCCAAGGACTTCTACTCACTGATGTTTAAAGTATTATTTCGGGTCAGCTTCTCCTACCACCATATACTTTACATTTATCTAACAGAAAGATATAAGCATAAGTCATTTTTATTCTCTAGTATTAGAGCTGCAACCGGTTTCCTTCTTAGCTCTCGAATCTACGGAAGTGGAGCCAAGATTTACAACACAATGGGACATGAACATAAGTTTGAATGCAGCGAATGTTGTGATACTGTAGGCGATATTGTCAGGAGGACCAAAGCCCTCCGTCTAACTCGGGAAGGAGGAATATCACGCTGTGAACACAGTGAAATCAACCAAAAAAAACTCCAACTCATTAACTGTGTCATTTTCAGAGCTCTAGAGAATGAAAAATGTGATTCATCGAAGGCGCTCGCCTGCCTTTCATGAACGAGAAAGAAGGAACAGCTCAGAGGAAGAATATCCGGCACTTCTCAATGTAACGACTGATTGGAGAAGTGTCAAGCTGAGTCAAATTCTAACTAATTAAGTAATTAACATACACAGTACCCAGATAAAGTTGAATATATTTTGGAAAGTTTAAAAGGGATTGTCTCACAAAGACTACTCTGGCAGACCTGGCTTTGCAATGTGTTACATGGATTTGGCCAGAGGCAAATCCCACCCAAGTATGACAAATAATTGTCACTTTTGTAAGAAAGTATTGTTCTAGTGAGACAGTACATTTTAAAGGGTATTCTTGTCTTAGTAAATGTCTATATATCCAGTATGGAAGCTTATTGTAAGGAACACAACTAATCACTAGAACAGGGGTGGGGAACATATTTTTACCGAAGGCCATTTTTAAATTTCTACCATCATTTGGGACCTCACAAAATTATCAGCTTGAATATTACATTGAATATTGTATAAACGTCACAAGAGACACTGGCGCATATACATCACAGGAGACACTGGAACTGCAGAATACACATCACAGGAGACGCTTTGGACATATACGTCACAGGAGATACCGGGGTCATATGCATCACTGAGGTCTGGGTGCATATACACATCACTGGGGAGGGCTGGGGGCATAGATATCACTGGGTTATGGGTGTATATACATCACTGGGGAGACTGAGGGGATATACATCACTGGGGAGGGCTAGGGGGCATATACATCACTAGGTAGGAATTCTGGCAGATACATACATCACTGGGGAGACTTGGGGCATATACATTACTGGGAGGGCTAATGGTCATATACATCACCGGTGAAGCTGAGGGAATAGACATCAATGGAGTGTGGGGGCATATACATCACTGGGGAGGGCTAGGGGGCATATACATCACTGGAGAGGGCTAGGGGGCATACACATCACTAGGTAGGAATTCTGGCAGGTATATACATCACTGGGGAGACTTGGGGCATATACATTACTGGGAGGGCTAATGGTCATGTACATCACTGGTGAAGCTGAGAGAATAGACATCAATGGAGTGTCAGCGCATGTACATCACTGGGGAGGGCTGGGAGTCATATACATCACTGGAGAGGGCTAGGTGGCATACACATCACCGGGGAGGATGGCTGGGGCTCATATACATCACTGGGAGGGCTAGGTGGCATATACATCACTGAGAATGAGGGCTGGGAGGCATATACATCACTGGGGAGGATGGCTGGGGCTCATATACATCACTGGGGAGGAGGGCTGGGGGTCATATACATCACTGGGATGGCTAGATGGCATATACATCGCTGGGAGGAGGGCTGGAAGGCATATACATCACTGAGGAAGAGAGCTGGGGGTCACATACATCATTGGGGAGGAGGGATGGGGTCACATACAGCACTGGGATGGCTGGGGGTCATATACATCACTGGGGAGGGCTTGGGGCATATATATCACTGGGGAGGAGGGATGGGGTCACATACAGCGCTGGGAGGGCTGGGGCATAGGTATCACTGGGGATGATGGGGCTACCGCTGCTCTCTTCATCTATTGGATGGGAGCACATCACACGTTAACTCCTCCCACAAAATGCGTGAACGCTGGGTGTACAAAGTGCAATTGGGGGTTTCTCTGCAGTCCCTGGGAATCTGCCAGGAGCCGCAAAAAAGGTAATCGACTGCTGGCCACCAACGGGCTGGAGGTTCCCCACCCCGCATTAGAAGAGCGAAGCTTAGATCCTGCCATAGTTTCTATGCACAGCAACACTAAGGTCAAGGAATTCATGTAAATAGGGCTAAGCTGCAGGACATGTACAAAACCTAGGAAGACCTGATAGAAAATATTGGCAGGTCCCAATGTTACACAATTGTGGCAATCCCATCATTTAGAAACTCACTAAGTAGCAAATGAAAGCTTAGGTCATCAACATTAAATTTCTTTTTAATAATACATTACTAATGGTCTAATAAATATTTTTGTAATTATATATATTTTGATGTCTATGGTTAATACACTGTCCTATTATACTTGAATAGTTATACTGGGAAGACTGTAGAGAAGTGACACTTGTCCTGTCTTGCTTCTTCCAAAGCAGCAAAATAGATTCTTGCTTCAACCAGTGCTGATGCTGCAGTAATCACAGGACTTAACAAGTTCTCTCTATAGACGCACATGAAGGCTTTGATTTTACATGTAAAGGCCCATTTACATAGGTCAATTATTGATAAATGAATGTTGATAAGAACACTGATTACTGATCATCGGCCTGTTTTAAAATTCCACCGCTCACAATGCTTGTTAGTCGGCTGATTGGAACATTTATGCAGGACACTAAACTATTGGTGTTGGCAGCAAATCGCCCCATGTTATTGTGATGTGTTGTCGATAACATATAGACTGTATGAGGACAGAATGATCGTATTAGCAAATGTTCTGTTCCCTTAATTCAATTCTACCCCTACTCTGACCCACATTGAAATGAATAGTGTGCAGCTAGTAAGTGAATGAAACTGTGAAACACTAAAGTTGACTCATTTTTAGCATTCTAGATTAGAAGCTTTAATAATGACACAGAGGTGCATGTCCCAAGAGGTCACTTCCTTCAGTGGAGCGCACAATGACAGTGCTCATCCCAGCTCCTCTCATGGTTACCTATTTTGGCAGCAGTTTCCTGTTGTGACATTACTAGAACTTTACACACTCTTGCGGTGTACTCTTCTCAATTACCACATCGCAGTTCCTCACACACAGATGTAAGTCTCTTAGCTTGGCTGGCATTGTTCTCATCTTCAGTCTCAGGCATCAGTTTATAAACTCCTCTGGTATGGCTTCTTTTCACACATGCACTTTTTACAGTCAGAATTAAGCCTTAATGTTTGCCTCTGCTGATGTTAATCCGCACCCTCTTTTTGGACAAATTACATCAACAGGAGCTCAACTTGGAGCTTTTTATATGCTCCTCTGTGGCCTGCACTAAGCCCTAAGTTACTGTGCTTTCAAAATAAAATCTACTCACCCTAACTTGCTTAGCTAGGGTGCAGCCTACAGATGATCACATTGATTTGCGGGACTTCGGCCCATCGGCTAAGTCAGCAGTCTATGGCTGCTGTACAGGTGGCTCCTTAATCTCTTACATTCTTTTTGGACTGAAGCAACATCATCATTGCAGCTTAAGCGAAATTCAGGTAAGTTACGATGTTGCGTTAACCTAGCTAATCAAAAGCTGCTTGTGGGATCCTGTAAGGTAAGAAATTGGCAGCCCTCCTGGTCAGTGCCAGAGACCATGGACCTGGCTGGTGAACCGAAGTCCTGTGAATTGACCTCCTTATCTCTAGTGCAGGAACCTAAGGGTGGCTCTACTCATTGGATGGCGGTTGGCTGAACGTTGCTTTGGCCGAATGTTCGGATGACAGTCATCTCAGCTGATACTCCCATACACAGGAGCACTCGTTCAGCCGCTCCTGTGTTCCCTATGAGATAGCTGCCTGACATGTCAGCCGTAAAGAAGATTAATGCGATCGGAAGTTCTAAATCGGACATGCACGATCAATATTTCTACTGATTGTAAGTCGATCGTCACCACCATACACATTAGACAGTTGGCTGAACCCATCGATGTCATCACTCACAATCACGCATTATACAATGTTATTGCAACATTATTACAAATTTATTGCAGAATACAAATGACAAATGGCATTGGGAAACATTTGCCTGCCGTTCCAGGAAACACCTAGTAACACATTGTTTAGCATGTTACAGATTAAAGAAGACAAAACAATAGCACGTGCACTCCAATAAAATAATTTAGATAACCAGGAGATATCTCCACATCCAACAGGATCAACTCTGACTCATAGCAACCAACAATGGATGTCTCAGTATTGAACAGTTCAGTACATGACAGTAGGGACATAGTTGGCATCGGTCTTCAGTTTTGTACCAGTGTTTCCCTCACAATCTTGTTTTTGACGACTTTTGTAACAAAAAGGAATTATTCAAAGCGGACACCCCCTTTATTTACTGTTTAAGCAATTTAGTTAAATTTATTAATTAAAATGTTCTAATAAAAATGAAAATAATATCAGGGAACTTTTCCAAGCCATTTTTCTTTCTCTTTGTATTCTCTCTCACATAATCCTTCCTTTCCAAAGAAGTGTTTTATAAAGTAAAGAACAATTTCAAGGAACTGTGTGATTAAAATATCAAATACAATTTCCTTCCTCCAACCAACAAACAGAAGACTTTCTTCTTATTTAATATGTCTTTTATGGTGTTTGCCAGCACAAGATGATTGTTCAAACCAAGAACAGCGTTTTGTAGGGAACATACACACGTGGTCAAATTTGTTGGTACCCCACGTTTAATGACAGAAAAACCCACAATGGTCACAGAAATAACTTGAATCAGACAAAAGTAATAATAAATAAAAGATCTATGAAAATGAGCAAATGAAAGTCAGACATTGCTTTTCAGCCATGCTTCCACAGAATTAAAAAAAAAATTAAAACTCATGAAATAGGCCTGGACAGAAATGATGGTGCCCTTAACTTAATATTTTGTCGCACAACCTTTTGAGGCAATCACTGCAATCAAACAATTCCTGTAATTGTCAATGAGATTTCTGCACCTCTCGACAGGAATTTTGGCCCACTCAAGAGCAAACTGTTCCAGGTGTCTTGTGTTTGAAGGTTGCCTTTTCCAGACGCCATGTTTCAGCTCTTTCCAAAGATGCTCAATAGGATTTAGGTCAGAGCTCATAGAAGGCCACTTCAGAATAGTCCAATGTTTTCCTCTTAGCCATTCTTGGGTGTTTTTAGCTGTGTGTTTTGGGTCATTATCCTGTTGCAAGACCCATGACCTGCAACTGAGACCAAGCTTTCTGACAATGGGCAGCACATTTCTCTCTGGAAACCATTGATAGTATTGAGATGTCATTGTACCCTGCACATATTCTAGACACCCTGCCAGATGCAGCAAAGCAGCCCCAGAACATAACAAAGCCTCCTCCATGTTTCACAGTAGGGATAGTGTTCTTTTCTTGATATGCTTCATTTTTCCATCTGTGAACATAGAGCTGATGTGCCTTGCCAAAAAGTTCCATTTTTGTCTTATCTGTCCATAGGACATTCTCTCTGAAGCTTTGTGGCTTGTCAACATGTAGTTTGGCAAATTCAACTTTGGCTTTTTTATGATTTTTTTCAGCAATGGTGTCCTCCTTGGTCGTCTCATATGAAGTCTACTTTGGCTCATACAACGACGGATGGAGCGATCTGACACTGATGTTATTTGAGCTTGAAGTTCACCTTTAACCTGTTTAGAAGCTTTCCTGGGCTCTTTTGTTAGCATTTGTATTATCCGTTTCTTTGATTTGTCATCAATTTTCTTCCTACAGCCACATCCAGGGAGGTTGGCTACAGTCCCATGGATCTTAAATTTCTGAATAATATGTGCAACTGTAGTCACAGGAACATTAAACTGCTTGGAGATGGTCATATAACTTTTACCTTTATCTTGTTTGTCTATAATTTTCTTTGTAATCTCCTGAGACAACTCTTTCCTTCACTTCCTTTGCTCCATGTTGAGTGTGATATACACCACGTCACCAAACAGCACCATGAGTATCTGTAGCCCTATATACAGGCCACTCACTGATTCCAAGATTGTAGACACCTGTGATGCTAGTTAGTGGACACACCTTGATTTAACATGTCCCTTTTTTCACATTCTTTTCAGGGGAACCATCATTTCTGTCCAGGCCTATTTAATGAGTTTTTAATTCTGTGGCAGCATGGTTGAAAAGCAATGTGACTTTCATTTGCTCATTTTCATAGATCTTTTATTTATTATTACTTATGTTAGATCCAAGTTATGTTTTCTGTCATTAAACGAGGGGTACCAACAATTTTGACCATGTGTGTAAGTGCAGCGCCCCAGAGACCTGGTCGTTGCAGTATGACGCTCTGCCACTAAGGGGAGTGATGATACGTCTGATGAAACTAAAGGAGTTCTCCTGACCAGGTATCACTAGAACACTTTACACTTCACACTCCGGCCACTAGGGGGAGCAAAAGGCTTTATTTATTGGGCCACTCCTCACACTGGTAAAACTAGGGGTCGGGGAGGAAGTTAGTCAGAAGCTGACTGGGTTGGATTCAGGCAACATCCCGTGGCAGGGGGTGTTGCAGGGAGAAGACACAGGGGGGTCCCTGTCAGGCATGGGAACAGAACAGAACGTAACGGAACCGTGCCTGCACACCCCGCGGCGGTATCCAAGAGAGAGACACAAAGGGAAGGATATTGTGGAACAGTGTAAACGACATCAAGAACAAAGGAGTACCAGTAGGAGTCGTGCCGTGAGACCGAGGCAACATCCTACTGAGGCGCGTAGCCGGTGGCCGGAACACCGCGGGAGTAACTGACCTTACTCCGAACTCCGCAGGACAGTTAATTATAGGTTGGCTGTCTCACTTAAACACCTACAAAGACATAGGGGGCAACTGTGGGAGAGGGGAGTCTCTAGGGTCCCGGAAGAACTCCAGGCCTTCCCGTCATACAGGTGCATCCTAGCCATAACATATCTGGGGGACGTTGAACTAGTAACATCTGGAACTAAAGAAAGAGAGAGCTGTAGAGAACGAACGAACGAGAACAGAAGTTGTGAGGACTATTCCGAATGCTCAGCAGGGTAGGACTACAACACAAACAGGCGCTAGTGGTAGGCAACGATTTCCATCTGCAAAAGAAACTCTGGATGTGCCCATCGGACCGGCCGGTCTCAGATAGCCCTGTTAAGCGTGCTCTGGATTGTGGATCCTGAAGTCTTCAGTAAAGAGGTACAGAGACTGCAACCCTGTGTCCTCGTTATTGACTGCACCTCACACCATTACCATCTACCTTACTGGGAAGCCCTGGGGATATTCTTCACCTGTGGGAAGGTATACCATCCAGCTGCCATTCCATCACCCCAGCGGACCCCACAGCAGCGTCAGTCACCCTGACCGAACACCACAAGTGGCGTCACGAACCCTTTACAGACTGTACTACCTTTCGTGGACGCCCCTTAGCAGGGTCGCGGACTGGGTCTAGCCACCGTGACAGCCTCAGAACCGAACCAGAGAGGCTCGGTACCGAGAACTCGTGGTCCTGTGTCTGGGGGCGCTCCAACTTGGTGTCACGAACAGGATCGTACTTAAGCCTGAGAAGCAGGTCATGTGTGCCTTGGAACTGTGATTGAATCGTGTTGGACTGTGATTTATTGCAAGGACTGTGTATTGCTATCTGCCGCAAGATTCCCGCCAAAACTGCCACCATTATAGCGCCACGAAGATCGCAAGAGAAGAAGAAGGGCGTGGAAGTGGGCGTGAGTAAGCTGGAGAGCGCGAAAGATAATGGCCGCCCAGTCTAAACATTGCTGTATCCTGAGGGCATGTCCGTCAGCTGCTGAGGTCCGCCTTCTCATTCTCCATGGAGGGTGGAGACAATGGAGACGGGACCGCCCTCGGAAAAGAACCCGGGAAGAAGACCCAGAGGAGGAGACAAAGATGGCGATGTCCAGGCCACCGCATGGCGACAACCCAGCCAGGCAGAGACCTGCACCCCCTGCAGCGACCTCGGAGTCATCACCGCTGCAGAGACTTCCCATCGCGGAGCAGCCGGAGGGAAAACCTGGTGGATGGATGCCCGACAGTGGGGTGGCCGCGGCCGAGGTCTGGCAGTTGGCGCGCTGCCTGAAGGCCTAGGCTCGTGTGAGTTCCCGATTGGGCCACCCGACAGATTTGCCTGTCGCCCATGTCTCTTCCTTTACCCGTTCCGGCCACGGCAGACCCCCGAACCCGGCCAGGGGATTGTGTATCGCAGGGGTCGGATCTGAAGATCTTGACGGTGACGGAGCATCAGCGACGCCTGGTGGCGGCCCGGAGGAAGCAGCCTCAACCCGTGACCATAGTCGACCTCGCGGAGGAAGTGGAGGTCTCGCCGTCGCACTGGGGAGTGGTGGTCCTTTTTGGTCCCAGGGAGGAAAGAGGAGCTATCCAGGAGATCAGAGAGCCCGTGCGAGTCCATTTCAACCGGAGCGAGGTGGAGCCGTGTTATGGGACGGTCGAGGACCGCGACCTAAGACCTGGAGATGCGGTAACTTATACCTGATGGTCGAGGGGGACCGGCTGGACGGCCAGGGGCATTCAGCAGTGCGCAGTCCTTCAGGTCGCAGCTGGGACTCCAGAGGATGAGGTTCCCGCTGCGGATCGCCGGGCTGACCAGGCCCCGCGTGCGACTCTGGATCCCACCCGTGCTCAACGGAGAGGAGTGGTCTGCGAGGTAAGACCACAACCTTCACAGAACTAAAGCTCGAAAACCCGAATATGTAAATAGTTAACTGTTCCTTGCTGCTTCTTTAAACCCGTCCAGGGTTAACCCCTAGGGATCCCTTTGTTTACCCGGGATCCCTATTGTTTATAGTTCTTTTTCTATTGTTGCACAAGTTCATCATTGTTTCCAAAGACTGCCGGATCATGGACGGTGAATGATTCAAAACTGTTTTTGTATATAGTTTGCACCTTCTTAAAGGTGCTCCCTACTGGTTTTACAAGCGAAATTAGACTTTGTGAAGATAATGCTTCTGGACATGACGCAGAAGGTCTTGCTTTCAGTGGACTTGCAGACGGAGAGAGAATCTGAACTACCTCCTAGAGACTTGGGTCCCTCTTAAAGGGAATGTTTACGTGATTGCTTTAATAAAAGTTGAAACGTTAATAATGTTGAAATTTAGAAAGTTTGATAATGTTGATAGAGACTGAGGACAGGAAAGCTTGAAAGTGAACCCGTAGGGGTTAGAGAGAGAGTCCTCCTGAGAACTGTAGAAAGATGGTCGGCACAATGACAGTAGGCACAGCCAAGGAGCTAGGCGGTCCTGCATTGGGAAAGCTAGAACGGAAAGAAAAGTTGAGTTATTTATATAGTATTTTATGGTAGGCCTTTAGTGGGTTCAGCGTATACGCCCTTAAAAGAAAAGTTAACTTATTGTTCAGAGTTTGCACTTGGTGGAATACCCGGCTGGGTACTGAGAGTTATTTATAGTCAACATGTTATTTAAAAATATTTAATTTTGTTTGTAACGTTCAAGTGTCTTCACCTCCCATAAAGGGAAGCATTGTTCCATTTACTTGTTTTAGCATTTCAAAAATTTTGTATGTCTTTTGCTGCAATGTCCAGGAGTACTGGATTTAACCGGGGGGGAGTGCAGCGCCCAAGAGACCTGGTCGTTGCAGTATGACGCTCTGCCACTAAGGGGAGTGATGGTACGTCTGATGGCACTAAAGGAGTTCTCCTGACCAGGTATCACCAGAACACTTTACACTTCACACTCCGGCCACTAGGGGGAGCAAAAGGCTTTATTTATTGGGCCACTCCTCACACTGGTAAAACTAGGGGTCGGGGAGGAAGTTAGTCAGAAGCTGACTGGGTTGGATTCAGGCAACATCCCGTGGCAGGGGGTGTTGCAGGGAGAAGACACAGGGGGGTCCCTGTCAGGCGTGGGAACCTGGCAGGTGCCTAGCGAACAGAACAGAACGTAACGGAACCGCGCCTGCACACCCTGCGGCAGTATCCAAGAGAGAGACACAAAGGGAAGGATATTGTGGAACAGTGTAAACGAGATCAAGCACATAGGAGTACCAGTAGGAGTCGTGCCATGAGACCGAGGCAACATCCTACTGAGGCGCGTAGCCGGTGGCCGGAACACCGCGGGAGTAACTGACCTTACTCCGAACTCCGCAGGACAGTTAATTATAGGTTGGCTGTCTCACCTAAACACCTACGAAGACATAGGGGGCAACTGTGGGAGAGGGGCGTCTCTAGGGTCCCGAAAGAACTCCAAGCCTTCCCGTCATACGGGTGCGTCCTAGCCATAACATATCTGGGGGACGTTGAACTAGTAACATCTGGAACTAAAGAAACAGAGAGCTGTAGAGAACGAACGAACGAGAACAGAAGTTGTGAGGACTATTCCGAATGCTCAGCAGGGTAGGACTACAACACAAACAGGCGCTAGTGGTAGGCAACGATTTCCATCTGCGAAAGAAACTCTGGATGTGCCCATCCGACCGGCCGGTCTTAGATAGCCCTGTTAAGCGTGCTCTGGATTGTGGATCCTGAAGTCTTCAGTAAAGAGGTAAAGAGACTGCAACCCTGTGTCCTCGTTATTGACTGCACCTCACACCATTACCATCTACCTTACTGGGAAGCCCTGGGGATATTCTTCACCTGTGGGAAGGTATACCATCCAGCTGCCATTCCATCACCCTAGCGGACCCCACAGCAGCGTCGGTCACCCTGACCGAACACCACAGGTGGCGTCACGAACCCTTGACAGAGTGTACTACCTTTGGTGGATGCCCCTTAGCAGGGTCGCGGACTGGGTCTAGCCACCGTGACAGCCTCAGAACCGAACCAGAGAGGCCCGGTACCGAGAACTCGTGGCCCTGTGTCTGAGGGTGCTCCATAGCCATAATAAGCATCATGTATTTAGTTTTCAAATTGCTGCATTTTGCTAGAAATACTTCCTTATTCAGATATGCTAATGAGTTGCTTGTTGCAGCCTTGGCGTGGCCAAGTAATTCAGTGCACCTTCGCATCTACCTGTTTTGAATCTATCTCAGCTCTTCTCTTCCTTGTTTGACAATTATAAATAAAAAAAGCCAAAGGAGGGCAAAGATAAAAGAAAAACAAGTAAATGGGAAGGTGTACTGAACTGAGCGGCCATGCCAAAGCTGCAATAGGCACCTCATTAGCATATTAAAATAGAGAACAATTTTGGCAAACACAGCAATGCATTTATACACAAACGGAATGATTTTCATTAGGGCTGTGCTCCCTACAAAGTTCTGTGCATGGTTTGATTAGTCATTTAGTACTTTAAAAAAAATAATTGTTACTAAATATTTACATAATAGCATCCATAAAATATAGATATCTTATCAATCAAAAAACAAACTAATATTCACATTATCTAAAAAAAAAGTGTGCATCTTTTGGGGGCAAAGCAGATCCCACTGCAGTACCCTATGTAGGAATGTAAAAAGTGACAGTCAAAGAACATTTTATGAAGAAAACTAGTAAAGAACAGAAGGGCCAATATATTACTTTTATCTTCAATTTCAGGCTCTTAGACGACAGAGTGTATAATGGACCTCTCCCCTGTTCATCTATAGGTGAACAGTAAGGGAGAACTCTTGCTGCAGTTATAGATATAGTGTTAGGACTGGCGGAACGCACCAAGTAAGATGATATAGATGCGTTCGCAGTCCGGGGTCTACCGTGCAGGCGAAACCCGCTGCTAGTGAATGACAGACTATATGGCGGTACTAAAAGTATAAACACGTGGTTTAAACCTCACCCAACGTGAAGAAAGCGATCCTGTTAAGTCACAGGACCGCGGTACCGCACATAGAGCGCGAGCAAGTAGTCAGCGAACTTAACCCCGAAAGGGATTGAAGTCCGATTAGACCCTTGCTGGCACAACACCGCAACTGGGTGTGTAATGAACCTTATTAGTAACAAATGAGCACAAGAGTGCGTGCGATGCCGCACTGACGGACGCCACTAACCACCCAGGCTTGGGTATGGAAAGCGCAAGGCAAGCGCACGGCGCCGTACTGGCAGGCACAGCTATAGGACGCTGTGATGTGTGTAACATACAGATGGATAGTCGGGCGCTAGAGAGCTACCATCATCCGCGAGCAGTCAACAACTCTAGGGAGGGATACTTAGGAGCTTTCATCCATCGACATACATCCATCTACACACACACACATAATAATTGTACACTAGCGCATGGCCGTGCGGTCATGCGCAGTTTATATAGTTGCAGGACAGGAAGTGGCCACAGAAACTTTGCCCTTCCAAGACCTGCCAAGAGGACCAATGGAATGCGCTGCAGAGCCTGAGCACATGACCCTCGATCTCCAACGGGAGATCTTGCCCTGGGCATGCTCAGTGTGCGCAAATAAGGACTTAGTCCCAGAGAAGTCCGCTCGTTGCTGACCAGCACTGACTTTAATGGCAGGAGCTGAAGAAGCAGCAGTAACTCTCTGTACAGAGCGAGACCGAGCAAAACGCTGGGACCGACGTCCTTGCTGAGCAGACTCCACTGCGGCTGGATAGGAATGGGAGACCGCAGCGGAGACGGCCCGAGATTCCCCCTGTGCAGAAGTGGGAACTCGAGACCTAACATTACCCCCCCTCCTAGGGCCCCCCCCTCCTAGGGCCTCGCTACGCTCGAAGGCAGCAATGAGCTGTGGGGCCCGAATGTTTTCAGCAGGTTCCCATGACCTGTCCTCTGGGCCATAACCCTTCCAATCCACCAAATAGAACTTTTTGCCGCGTACCACCATGCACCCCAAAATAGCGTTCACCTCATAATCGTCCGTAGACGAACCCGATGTCCCGGCAGTTGACTCGGAAAACCGGGACATGTATACGGGTTTCAAGAGGGATACGTGAAAGGTGTCGGTGATACCCAAGCGTGGAGGAAGAGCCAGACGGTAGACCACGGGATTAACCTGTTCGAGAACCTTGAAGGGACCCAAGTAGCGAGGAGAAAACTTAGTGGACTCAACTCGCAGCCTGATGTTACGGGCGGAGAGCCACACCAAGTCGCCAGGGGCAAAGGTCGGAGCGGGGCGCCGATGAACGGCGGAGGACCTCATTCTCTCCTTGGAGGCCCGAATGGCATCCTGCGTGCGATCCCAAATGTCCCGTGCCTCCACAGCCCAGTCTGCCACCCTGGAGTCAGCGGAAGACACAGGCATGGGCACAGGAACACGCGGATGCTGGCCGTAATTTAAGAGGAATGGAGTCTGACCGGTGGAGTCGGCTACGGCATTGTTAAGTGCAAACTCTGCCCACGGTAACAAGGATGCCCAGTCATCCTGCCTGGCAGAAACAAAATGTCGCAGATATGTGACCAAGGTCTGGTTGGCCCTTTCAACCAACCCATTCGTCTCTGGATGATATGCCGAAGAGAGATTTAACTCAATACTGAGTAGACGACAAAGCTCTCTCCAGAATCGAGACGCAAACTGGGGACCCCGGTCACTAACAATTATGTCTGGCATACCGTGTAGGCGAAAGATATGCTTGATAAACAAGACAGCCAACGCCCGTGCAGATGGTAGCCGTGGAAGAGGCACCAAATGCACCATTTTGGAAAAATGGTCGGTGATCACCCAGATAATGGTGCAGTTACGAGACTTGGGCAAGCCCACCACAAAGTCCATCCCGACCATCTCCCAGGGCCTGTCCGCCACGGGCAGAGGATACAGCAAACCAGCTGGCCGTTGCCGAGGAGTCTTGTTCCTGGCGCAAGAGACACACGCCCGAACATACTCCGCGACATCACGGGCCATATGCGGCCACCAGTATGTCCTCGCCAGTAGCTCAGATGTCCTTTTAGTACCAAAATGTCCACCCACCTTGGACGAGTGCGCCCAAGAAAGAACCTCCGGTCGCAAACTGGATGGAACAAAAGTCTTGCCCGGGGGCACAGACTCCAGCGAAACCGGAGCCACAGTTCTCAAGCTCTCGGTGGGGACAATAAGCCGAGGCTCCTCCTCCTCCTCCGCAGATGACACAACGGAGTGAGAGAGAGCGTCGGCCCGAATGTTCTTCTCCCCAGAAAGGAAATGGAGGGTGAAATGAAACCGGGAGAAGAACAAGGACCATCTGGCCTGGCGAGAATTCAACCGCTGAGCTGTCTGCAGGTATACCAAATTTTTATGGTCTGTGAAGACTTGGAAGGGAAAACGTGCTCCCTCCAAGAGATGTCTCCACTCCGAGAAAGCCAACTTCATGGCTGGCAACTCCCTGTCCCCGATGGAATAATTCCTCCCTGCTGGTGCGAAGGTCTTGGAGAAAAAGAAGCATGGATGCTTCCGACCTTGAGCATCCTTTTGGAAGAGGACTGCTCCAGCACCAACAGAAGAGGCATCCACCTCCATGATAAATGGCTTATCAACATCGGGGCGATGTAGAATAGGAGCGCTAGCGAAGTGTGACTTTATAGAGATAAAGGCCTTGGAGACCTCCTCAGACCACAATTTGGGATTCGCCCCCTTTTTGGTGAGGGCAACCAAGGGAGCTACCAAAGTTGAGAAATGCGGGATGAACTGGCGATAATAATTGATGAATCCCATAAAGCGCTGCACCGCTTTAAGAGAATGGGGTTCCTGCCAGTCCATCACAGCCTGTAGTTTGGCAGGATCCATAGCCAATCCCTGGGCTGAGATGATGTAGCCTAGGAAAGGTAAGGACTCCTGCTCAAACATACACTTCTCCAACTTGGCATAGAGAGAGTTTGCCCGTAGGAGGTCGAAGACTTTGCTAACATCTCTCCGGTGGGAGTCAATATCTGGAGAGTAGATGAGAATATCATCCAGATAGACTACGACCGAGGTGGAAAGCATATCCCGGAAGATATCGTTCACAAAGTCTTGGAAAACGGCTGGGGCATTACAGAGCCCGAAGGGCATCACCAGATATTCATAGTGCCCATCCCTGGTGTTAAACGCCGTCTTCCATTCGTCCCCCTCACGGATGCGAATCAGGTTGTAAGCACCCCGCAGATCTAATTTAGTAAATACCCTTGCTCCCCGAAGCCTATCGAATAGCTCGGATATCAGAGGCAAAGGGTACTTATTCTTAACGGTGATGGCGTTAAGACCCCTGTAGTCTATGCATGGACGCAATTCCCCATTCTTCTTCTGCATGAAGAAGAACCCTGCCCCAGCAGGTGACACTGACTTCCTGATGAACCCTCTTGCCAGATTTTCCTGGATGTACTGTGACATTGCCTCCGTCTCCGGGAGAGATAGCGGATAGACTCTACCCCGGGGAGGCTCAGCACCAGGCAAGAGGTCAATAGGACAGTCATAGGGGCGATGGGGCGGAAGGGTCTCCGCCGCCTTTTTGGAGAACACGTCTGCATAAGACCAATACTGCTTGGGGAGAGAGGATAGATCTGCGGGTACCTCTGTTGTAGCAACCTGAACGCACTCCCTCTGACACCTACCCCCACAAGATTCACCCCATCCCAGAATTCTGCCAGAGGACCACTCGATATGAGGAGAGTGGTACCGTAGCCAAGGTATTCCCAACAGGATCTCATCAATTCCCTCTGGAATGACGAGCAGAGAAATAATCTCCTGATGAGATGGCGACATGGACAGAGTAAAAGGGATGGTCTGGTGTGTTATCTGTGAGGGCAGTGTCAACCCATTCACCACTCGTACCATTACAGGTTGAGCTAGCATAACCAGGGGTATTGCGTGACGTTGGGCGAAGGCAGCAGACATAAAATTGCCCTCCGCCCCAGAATCCACGCAGAGCTCTACTGAGTGGGAGAATGAGCCTATAGTAATTGTCCCCTTAAAGGACAATTTAGAGGCAAATGTCGCCATGTCTAGTGTACCTCCACCTACGACCACTAGACGCTGACGTTTCCTCGACCGCTGAGGACATCTGGTGGCTAGATGTCCTGACTGCTGGCAAACATGACAGACCCTGAGTGCACAAGCGGTCCGGGACTTAGATCCCGCTTGTGACCCTTCTCTGGCCTCATGTGACTCAGGAACCAGGACCGGAGATTCCAGAGGTTTGGCGAAAGTAGGAGCCAGCCGAAACCTCTGCCTACACTGGGCTCGCTCTAACCTCCGCTCGTTAAAACGGAGATCAATTCGAGTGGAGACTGTTATTAACTCCTCCAGTGTGGTAGGAATCTCCCTAGTGGCCAGAGCGTCATTTACGTGGTCAGCCAAGCCCCTCCAAAATATGGGGATAAGAGCTTTATCCGACCATTCCAGCTCAGATGCTAAAGTGCGGAATTGGACGGCAAAATGACTGACCAAGGACTCACCCTGAGTTAATGCCAGCAGTTGGAGCGCAGTATCATGGGTGACTTGAGGTCCTAAAAAGACCTGTTTCAGAGTGCTCAAAAACAGCGGAGCACTCTGCACCACATGATCGCCACGCTCCCACAGCGGCGTAGCCCATTCCAACGCCCTGTCCGACAATAGAGATACAATAAATCCCACCTTAGCCCGCTCTGTGGGGAAGCGTGCAGCCAGGAGCTCAAGATGAATAGAGCACTGACTCACAAATCCCCTACAAAATTTGCTATCACCAGAAAATTTTTCTGGCAGCGGGAGGCGAGAAAATGTCGGAACAGGGGTGGCAATGGACAAAGTTGCTGCAGCCACGCTGGCAGCCTGTACAGCAACTGCGGTCACATCCACAGCTGAGGTTGCGCTCTCGAGAGCCGCCAACCTACCCTCCAGCTGCTGGATATACCGGAAGGATTGCTGTTTGTCTGTCATCACTAGCCAGACCCTGGCGCTAGTGTAAAGTTAGGACTGGCGGAACGCACCAAGTAAGATGATATAGATGCGTTCGCAGTCCGGGGTCCACCGTGCAGGCGAAACCCGCTGCTAGTGAATGACAGACTATATGGCGGTACTAAAAGTATAAACACGTGGGTTAAACCTCACCCAACGTGAAGAAAGCGATCCTGTTAAGTCACAGGACCGCGGTACATCACATAGAGCGCGAGCAAGTAGTCAGCGAACTTAACCCCGAAAGGGATTGAAGTCCGATTAGACCCTTGCTGGCACAACACCGCAACTGGGTGTGTAATGAACCTTATTAGTAACAAATGAGCACAAGAGTGCGTGCGATGCCGCACTGACGGACGCCACTAACCACCCAGGCTTGGGTATGGAAAGCGCAAGGCAAGCGCACGGCGCCGTACTGGCAGGCACAGCTATAGGACGCTGTGATGTGTGTAACATACAGATGGATAGTCGGGCGCTAGAGAGCTACCATCATCCGCGAGCAGTCAACAACTCTAGGGAGGGATACTTAGGAGCTTTCATCCATCGACATACATCCATCTACACACACACATAATAATTGTACACTAGCACATGGCCGTGCGGTCATGTGCAGTTTATATAGTTGCAGGACAGGAAGTGGCCACAGAAACTTTGCCCTTCCAAGACCTGCCAAGAGGACCAATGGAATGCGCTGCAGAGCCTGAGCACATGACCCTCGATCTCCAATGGGAGATCTTGCCCTGGGCATGCTCAGTGTGCGCAAATAAGGACTTAGTCCCAGAGAAGTCCGCTCGTTGCTGACCAGCACTGACTTTAATGGCAGGAGCTGAAGAAGCAGCAGTAACTCTCTGTACAGAGCGAGACCGAGCAAAACGCTGGGACCGATGTCCTTGCTGAGCAGACTCCACTGCGGCTGGATAGGAATGGGAGACCGCAGCGGAGACGGCCCGAGATTCCCCCTGTGCAGAAGTGGGAACTCGAGACCTAACATATAGGTCTAGAAAATGGCAAAAAGTATATTAAGGGAGGCACAATGGAAAATTTTGCATTTATTGGTTAATTAGGTTATGTCTCTATTCTAATTTTTGCTTTGCACAGAGAACCTTTTTACAATTTACAGTAAGTTTAGGCCTTCTGTATCAGTCTTAAAATATACAGTATATAAAAGAAAAGTATTACCAAATTTAAGCAAAACAAGCTAGCAAAACTTGACTACCCTGATAAGGAAAGCCTACAACCTGTATTTTGGCTGCAGGATATGATATCAGAGTTGAGCTTGACAGATATGCTGCAATAGATGCACATCACATCTTACACAGTGGTTGCTTGGAAAGAGGCAATCTATGCCTTTTGCAGTCCCAATGATCTGGTGAGACAGTCTAACAATTTCTATTTCTGCATTGTGCCTCTTATTAGGGAAGGAGTTTCAAGGAAGAAGAAGTTGACTTTACAGTATCCAAATATTCAATCTGCGGTACGCCCAGTACCACATACAGAAGAACTTCTGGTTACAAAAGCACCAGAAACATTTTCAGTGGAGTCAAGAGAGGAAGAAGGAGGCGCATAGTGTCATGAAGCATCTTCCTATCACAATCCAGACTTTCCGCAACCTCAATTGAACCACAAGTGAAAAGAAAGTATATGCAAATATCAAGGGATCACCATAAAAATAACAACTTTTATAGAAGTACAACATACAATTCAATTAAAACACTTAAAAAATCCCATAATGAGTATTGCACTCAGAGAAAAGATCCATAATACAGAGTCAAATACTCATAGAGACACACAGACCGTTATCACATGAATAAATGCATTGCTTGCTATACTCCCACAAGAGGATTATAAATCCAACCAATAACCATGGGCAGCATGGTGGCGCAGTGGTTAGCACTGCAGCGCTGGAGTCCTGGGTTCTAATCCCACCTTGGACAACATCTGAAAGGAGTTTGTATGTTCTCCCCGTGTTTGCGTGGGCTTCCTCCGGGTTCTCCGGTTTCCTCCCACATTCCAAAGACATACTGATAGGGAATTTAGATTGTGAGCCCCATCAGGGATAGCGATGATAATGTCTGTAAAGCGCTGCGGAATATGTTAGCGCTATATAAAAATAAAGATTATTATTTATTATTATTTTCACTTGTAGTCTACGTTCTATATATGCAGTAGGTGATCCCAGAAAATTCAGATGGTGCCGCATATATATTTGATCAACCTCAATTGAACCACACCTTATAACACAAAGCGAACGGAACGATCTTGTTAGAGATTTGGATCTGCCCAAGCTCTTGCAGATTACTGTTGGACAACTGTAAGAGATGATACAATCCAGGAGCATAAGAGACAAGCAAAAAAGAGTTGCTACTGAATGAGGGCCAAATTTTGCAGTGCAATTTCTGTAACAGTTTATAATTCGTGAATCACAATAGTGTTTAGACGTTTTAGTTATTTTAATTGTTACTAAGTTTCCTCTAAATAAATATCAGAAAATTGGCATAACAAAATATTCTGCATCTTTATATTTGCAAAAATAATAATGTTTCAAAGTATTGAATCTTTATTGCATTAAATGTATGTAGCAATAAAAGGAAAAAAACTCTTTGATGTCATAGAAAGAAGATCCAACAAAAATTTTTCATAGTCAGATTTCAATTCAGGAGGTGAAAATCATTATGAAATGGCTAATTTCATAACCAAACCTGACAAGTTTTGAAAATATGTAGAACAGATCAGAAGAAATTCTATACTGTATGTGCCAATTAGGATCAATGTTATTTTCTTGAAATATAAGACAGTCCTAGCCCAGAAAAGCATGTTGCTATGCTATCCATTGAACTGAGTAATATACTAAATTGTAACGTGAGGTTCCATCCTTTTACCTTCCATTTGTAAGGTAAGTATATACTATGTGATCCTCAAAATTCATTAAAAAAATGGGTAAAAACAGTATAAAATAAAAGGTATAAATTGCAGGTAAGTCTTATGAATAGGATCCATAAGAGCATCTGGCGAAAAAGAATGCTGAAAGAAATATGGACAGATGTGCAATGGTAGTTGCTTCCTCTTGGGTCTGACAATGATATTCCTTAGATTACATGTTATAGAGGGTCTCACCAGACCCCTCATTCTTCCCTCAGCTGATGTAAGAGATAAATGATTAATTAGATTAGATTCTAATCCAGTTTTAGGCCATATTTCTGCTGTTGGCCATATGTTCCCCCAGGAAAATCCTGGAGAAAACAATATGGCTGTTATCTTACTGATAATCCTTCCATCATTCTATACATACCACACATACATATGATATATCCATAATTCAGGGAGATTTTGGGTATAATTGTTGGTTGCCAGCTACAAAAACTTTTTCAATTTTACCCATAGATGCAAATATGTTCCCTGATCATGGATATATCCATGAATTGTGTTTAACTTGGATTTTATAGATATGGAATGGAAAATATCGTACTTCCATTGCCATGTAAGGCCTTTGATATGGAGACCTTCTGTCCGCTTTAGGGCAGGTGTCTTCACCTTGCATTGAATAGCACCTCTTTGGTAATGAGGCTATACACAGTCAAAGTTTTCCCTCCCAACAACTGTCGGCTACTTGTTTATTACTCTGTATGTTTACTCCATGTCTGCTGTCCATCATATAACCTGCTTCAATTACTCCTTCACAGCGGAGGGGGGTTCCTGCAATGATTCAAGTACCCAAGCCTTTGATCTGTACAACTATATAGTTCCATTTATGACAGTATTATCTTACACTGATGGGTTACAGACAGTGTTATACTACTGATGTATTGCTCAAAATATTAACGTATTGACATGGCGTCCAGGTGGAGATTTGCTGTGTTACAAATGAGGTCAACCACATTTTGTGATTGGACACACAATTAAATAAAGTATAAATAGGTCATATACACTCCCTGACAGAAGTTATGTCGCTTATTCATGTTATGTAAATAAAAGCTTATAACCTGATGTTAAATTCATCCATTGGTTGTATAAATTATTCTTTTGAAAGCTGAAACCCTCCAAAATATGGTTTAGGTTAAGAAAATAAATTGGCATCAATGCAGAAATATTGATCAGTTAATGGACACAGAATGGTCAGATTACGGCAAGACAAAAGTTTTGTCACCTGGTCATATATTGCACCTCACCTATATTTACATCCTCACCTGTGCTCAGTAAATGATCGGTTAATTAGTGTGTGCATAAAAAGAAACCCAGCACCCCAGACCTTCACTTGAACTGCAACTTGAGCTCTGACAACATGCCAAAAATCCACCCTGCGACCAAAGCCTGGATTATCAAGAGGCTGAAGACCAGTTCCACTGCAGAGGTGGCTGGCACCTTTAATTTGTCTTAGTGTCAATTACAAAGAATTAAAAAAAGATTTGAAGAGACTGGAGATGTGTTTGACAAGCCCAGGTCCAGCAGACCCCGCAAGACAACTGCTCAGGAAGAACGTTTGTTGGTTAGAAAATCCAAAGCAAGCCCCTCTTCCACTGCAGCAGAGCTCCAACAGGCCTGGTCACCTCAAGTCCCTGTGTCAACTACAACAGTTTGTAGGATTCTGTCTCAAAATGGCCTCCATGGTCAAATCAGTGCCCAGAAGCCAGCACTAAACAAAAGCCAAGTAAAAAACCGTGTGGCATTTGCAAAGTCCCACAGCCTGCTAAACAGATGGAAGCTGGAAAAGTGGCAGAAGGTGGATTTCTTTGATGAATCTTCAGTACAATTACACCACAGTCGCCGCAAATACTGCAGGAGACCTACTGGAGCCCGAATGGATCCAAAATACCCAGAAAACAGTTAAATTTGGTGGTGGAAAGATCATGGTCTGGGGTTACATTCAGTATGGGGGTGTGCGAAACATTTGCAAGGTAGAAGGCAATATCAATAGCCTAAAATATCAAGAAGTATTAGCTACCTCTTATATTCCAAATCATAAAATGGGTCAAATACTGCAGCAGGATGGTGCTCCATCTCATACATCCATCTCTACAACAAAGTTCCTCCAGGCAAAAAAGATCAAGGTGCTCAAGGACTGGCCAGCCCAGTCACCAGACATGAGCATCATTGAGCATGTTTGGGGTAGGATGAAAGAGGAAGCTTGGAAGACAAAATCAAAGAATCTAGATGAACTCTGGGAGGCATGTAAGACTGCATTCTTTTATATTCCTGATGACTTCATTAATAAATTGTATGAATCATTGTTGAAACCGCATGGATGCAGTCCTTCAAGCTAATGGAAGTCACACAAAATATAAAATATGACTCTAATAGCAACACAACTTCATTCACCAATGTTATGCAACATAGATTTGTATTTTAACCCCTTAATGACAGAGCCAATTTGGTACTTAATGACCGGGCCAATTTTTTCAATTCTGACCACTGTCACTTTATGAGGTTATAACTCTGGAACGCTTCAATGAATCCCGCTGATTCTGAGATTGTTTTTTCATGACATATTGTACTTCATGTTAGTGGTAACATTTCTTCGATATTACTTGCGATTATTTATGAAAAAAACGGAAATATGGCGAAAATTTTTAAAATTTTGCAATTTTCAAACTTTGTATTTTTGTGCCCTTAAATCAGAGAGATATGTCACGAAAAATAGTTAATAAATAACATTTCCCACATGTCTACTTTACATCAGCACAATTTTGGAAACAAAATTTTTTTTTGTTAGGGAGTTATAAGGGTTAAAAGTTGACCAGCAATTTCTCATTTCTATAACACCATTTTTTTTTAGGGACCACATCACATTTGAAGTCATTTTGAGGGGTCTATATGATAGAAAATAATGAAGTGTGACACCATTCTAAAAACTACACCCCTCAAGGTTCTCAAAACCACATTCAAGAAGTTTATTAACCCTTTACGTGCTTCACAGGAACTGAAACAATGTGGAAGGAAAAAATGAACATTTAACTTTTTTTTGCAAACATCTTAATTCAGAACCATTTTTTTTTATTTTCACAAGTGTAAAAACAGAAATGTAACCATAAATTTTGTTAAGCAATTTCTCCTGAATACGCCAACACCCCATATGTGGGGGTAAACCACTTCTTGGGCGCACCGCAGAACTTAGAAGTGAAGGAGCGCCGTTTGACTTTTTCAATGCAGAATTGGCTGGAATTGAGATCGGACACCATGTCACATTTAGAGAGCCCCTGATGTGCCTAAACAGTGGAAACCCCCCACAAGTGACACCATTTTGGAAACTAGACCCCTTAAGGAACTTATCTAGATGTGTGGTGAGCACTTTGAACCCCCATGTGCTTCACAGAAGTTTATAATGTAGAGCCGTGAAAAAAAAATCGCATTTTTTCTACAAAAATGATCTTTTTGCCCACAAATTTTTATTTTCACAAGGGTAACAGGAGAAATTAGACCACAAAAGTTGTGCAATTTCTCCTGAGTACGCTGATACCCAATATCAACCAAGATGCTAAATACATATTAACAAGAATCTGGAAAAAGAAAGAGAGCACATATATATATATATAATGATCCCCCAGATTCAATATAATCACTCCAGATATCAGATATAAAGAAAAGGAGAAATAGGAGCATATAGTCAAATTGTAGAAAAAACTATCTTTATTTATACAAAACCTTTAAAAGAGAGGTATAGGACATAAATATGCACAATAATATAGCCATGACATAACATGAATAGGGGAAGGAAACATCCCGCATCCCAACCCCCCGAAAATAATAGACAGATGGCCGTAATATAACACCAGGAGAGCACCTAGGTAGGTGAACACATGGGGACACCAAATAGATGGAGGCAAGCAGCACACTGGCCAAAAAAACCCGGGTCACCACATAATAATAACGCCTAACCAATAGGTGGTTGTAACTATATGGGGCTAGACAAGATTGTCTATATTACCACTCATAGTCCTCGTCCCATCACACCATATATATGGGAATTAACAAAGTAATACTGTGTGATGGGAAACCACCACTGCCAATAGCGTAAATAGAACGTACGCAGTCAGTGTGTGGAGACGGCCGAGAAAAGCGCTGTTGCAAACATAAATAGTAGAACATACCCGGTGCTCACCTAGTGTCCATAGGGGGAGGGAAGGATGAGGGGGGTCCTGCCGGTGTAAACACCCCGACGCGCGTTTCGCGGCGTGAACACGCCGCTTCCTCAAGGGGAGTACCCAATATGTGGGGGTAAACCACTGTTTGGGTGCACCGCAGAGCTTGGAAGAGAAGGAGTGCCGTTTTACTTTTTCAATGTAAAATTGGCTGGAATTGAGATTGGACGCCATGTCGCATTTGGAGAGCCCCTGATGTGCCTAAACAGTAAAAATCCCCCACAAGTGACCCCATTTTGGAAACTAGACCCCCCATGGAACTTATCTAGATGTGTGGTGAGAACTTTGAATGCCCAAGTGCTTCACAGAAGTTTAGAATGCAGAGTCGTGAAAATAAAAAATATTTATTTTTCCACAAAAAAGATATTGTAGCCCCAAGTTTTTATTTTCACAAGGGTAACAGGAGAAATTGGACTGCAATAGTTGTTGCACAATTTATCCCGAGTACGCTGATGCACCATATGTGGGGGTAAACCACTGTTTGGGCGCACGGCAGAGCTCGGAAGGGAAGGAGCGCCTTTTTGGAATGCAGACTTTGATAGAATGGTCTGTGGGCATTATGTTGCGATTGCAGAGCCCCTGATGTACCTAAACTGTAGTAACCCCCCACAAGTGATCCCGTTTTGGAAACTAGACCCCCCCAAGGAACTTATATAGATGTGTGGTGAGAACTTTGAATGCCCAAGTGCTTCACAGAAGTTTATAATGCAGAGTCATAAAAAAAAAAATATATATATTTTTCCACAAAAAGGATTTTGTAGCCCCCAAGTTTTTATTTTCACAAGGGTAACAAGAGAAATTGGACCCCAGAAGTTGTTGTCCAATTTATCCCGAGTATGCTGATGCCAAATATGTGGGGGTAACCCACTGTTTGGGCGCACGGCAGAGCTCAGAAGGGAGGGAGCACCATTTGACTTTTTGAGCGCAAAATTGGCTGTCGTGTTTGGAGACCCCCTGATGTACCTAAACAGTGGAAACCCCCCAATTCTAGCTCCAACCCAACTCCAACACACCCCTAACCCTAATCCCAACCCGATCCATAATCCTAATCACTAACCCTAACGATAATCCCAACCCTTACCCCAAAACAACCCTAATGTCAACCCTAACCATAACCCTAATCAAAACCCTAAATCCAACACACCCCTAATCCTAATCTCAACACTAACCTCAAACCTAACCCTAATCCCAATACACCCCTAATCACAACCCTAACCTTAATCCTAATCCCAAACCTAACCCTAATCCCAAGCGTAACCCTAATGCCAACCCTAATACCAACCCTAATCCAAACCCTAACCCTAATCCCAACTCTAACCCTAACTTTAGCCCCAACCCTAACCCTAGCCCTAAGGCTACTTTCACACTTGCGTCGTTTGGCATCCGTCGCAATCCGTCATTTTGGACAAGAAACGGATCCTGCAAATGTGCCCGCAGGATGCGTTTTTTGCCCATAGACTTGTATTGCCGACGGATCGTGACGGATGGCCACACGTCGCGTCCGTAGTGCACTGGATCAGTGTTTTGGCGGACCGTCAGCACAAAAAAACGTTCAATGTAACGTTTTTTTGTACGTCGCATCCGCCATTTCTGACCGCGCATGTGTGGCCGTAACTCCGCCCCCTCCTCCTCAGGACATAGATTGGGCAGCGGATGCGTTGAAAAACTACATCCGCTGCCCACGTTGTGCACAATTTTCACAACGTGCATCGGTATGTCGGGCCGATGCATTGCGACGGCCCCGTACCGACGTAAGTGTGAAAGAAGCCTAACCCTAAATTTAGCGCCAACCCTAACTCTAAATTTAGCCCCAACCCTAACCCTAAATTTAGCCCTAACCCTAACCCTACCCCTGCCCCTAACCCTAGCCCTAACCCTAACCCTAGCCCTAACCCTAGCCCTAACCCTACCCCTAACCCTACCCCTAACCCTAACCCTAGCCCTAACCCTAGCCCTAACCCTAGCCCTAACCCTACCCCTAACCCTAACCCTACCCCTACCCCTAACCCTAACCCTAACCCTACCCCTAACCCTACCCCTAACCTTACCCCTAACCCTAGCCCTAACCCTACCCCTAACCCTACCCTTAACCCTACCCCTAGCCCTAACCCTACCCCTAACCCTACCCCTAACCCTAACCCTAACCCTAATTTTAGCCCCAACTGCTCTTCTCCTGCCGGCCGGCAGATGGAGACAGATGGCGGGCGCACTGCACATGCGCCCGCCATTTTCTTTTGCCCAGAAGATGCCGGCGGCCAGGAGGAGCAGCAGGAGGATCCAGGGACACAGGTGAGTATGATAGGGTCCCCGAATCCCCCTATTTCTCTGTCCTCTGATGTGCGATCACATCAGAGGACAGAGAATTACACTTAGCTTTTTTTTTTTTTTTTGCGGTCGCCGGTAAACAGTTAATTACCGGCGATCGCAAAACAGGGGTCGCTAAAACCGACCCCGATCATGCTCTTTGGGGTCTCGGCTACCCCCGGCAGCCGAGACCCCAAAGATTCTCGCGGGGCCGGCCGGCGGGCGCACTGCGCATGCGCCCGCCATTTTCAAGATGGTGGCGTCCACCGGGAGCCACGAGGAGCATCGGGGGAGATAGGTAGGTATTGGGGGGCTACCTGGGACCCCTTTTCTCTATCCTCCGATGTGCGATCACATCGGAGGATAGAGAAATTAAAAAGAGATCTCATTTTGGTTTTTTTTGCGATCGCCGGTAAACGGTTAATTACCGGCGATCGCAAATGCGGGGTGGGTTAAACCCCCCCCCCCGAATCATGTTCTCTGGGGTCTCGGCTACCCCCGGCAGCCGAGACCCCGGAGAAAATCCGACTCTGGGGGGCGCTATTTACTTTTTCCACAGCGCCGTTAATTAACGGCGCTGTGGTTTAAGTACCCTTAGCGGCCGCTAAGGGGTTAAGTTAATCATTTGTTTGAATATCACATTACTTTCTGTGGGCGACAAAACTTTTGTCTTGCCAAAATCTGACCATTCTGGTCCATTAACTGATCAATATTTCTGCATTAATGCCAATTTATTTTCTTAACCTAAACCACATTTCAGAGGGTTTAAGCTTTCAAAATAATAATTTATACAATCAATGAACGAATTTAATGTCAGGTTATAAGCTTTTATTTATGTAACATGGATAAGCGTCATAACTTCTGTCAGGGAGTGTATAAAATCTCGACTGTTATACATAAGGTACCCTGGGGACCTGTAGAGGGACTATTATGATCAATGTAGTAATAAACTTCATATCACTTTTTTTTTGCATTTTCCTATGACACAAAACTTTCTAAAGTTGATTAAGATGTCTGTAGGATTGCCAGCAGAAGTCAGATAGGAAGTTATTCCACTTTATGGCAATCACACAAGAGTAGTGTTTGCCCTCGATAGCTATGATCGTAGCCAGTTGCTTTAGTAGAGGCCCCTTTTAGTACCACTGAGGCTCACAAATTTTGATCCTTTAGCTGCAGCTCAGGACATCCACTAAATGTCATTCAAATGATCATATGTCCCTGTCTACAAAAGCAAAGCACAGGACATAGTGTGAAAGCGTCCAGACAGGGTAAATAAATAGGTAAAAATGAAAGGCGCTCACCTTAAGTGTTTGTGAGGAGTCACAACAATAGAAGCGTGTCCATCATAGTAGAAGAATGTAAACTGTTCCTTAATATAGACACCTGCAAATGCCTCTGGATATGCCGCCAACTAATCTACAACAGAATCAGCAAAATTGGTAAAAAATAAAAACTTAATTAAAAACAAGTAAGGTAAGGTCTAAAAAAAAACAACACGTTTCGATGGAAAAACACAATGTTCTTTAGATAAAAGACCAGGAATAGTGATAGCAGAAATGGACATGTTTTAAATAGAGTAGAAGTGATACCAGTTTTTCAAAAGATAGCATAATGAGAACAGCGATGGTCACAGTCAGATCACATTACAAAACCACAGGTATATATCAAATGTTTGAATGATCAGGATATGTGTTGCAGAACTCGCAGTTGCAATATGGCTGCAAACAGTATTTCACCAACTAGACTAGGGTGCAGAGACCAAGGGATTCAATACATTTTCCCTATCAAGGTACCTATACACATTAGACTAACTTTCCCTGACAGATGATGTTGGGGGAGAGAAGAATCCCGCAGATTTACGTCAGCCAAACCTTCTATTCTCCGCAAGATAAGCCACCGCCTGAGGAGTCTGGCAGCGGTTCTCTATTTATTATGCTTTATGCAGCGCTATCTTATTCCACAGCGCTTTACATACATTATCATCACTGTCCCTAATGGGGCTCACAATCTAGATTCCCTATCAGTTTGTCTTTGGAGTGTGGGAGGAAACCGGAGAACCCGGAGGAATTCCACACAAACTCGGGGAGAACATACAAACTCCTCGCAGATGTTGTCCTTGGTGGGATTTGAACCCAGGACCCCAGTGCTGCAGCCACCGTGCTGCCCTTCTCTCATTAAGAACACAGGAGAGCTGGACTGAGAAGATCATACCTGTAAATGGATCAAAGGCAGATCAATGTCAGATGAACGGTTGTTCAGCTGACAGCTCCCTATTGTGGTTGGGGACTTTAATCACTGTAAGAAGTTGTGAATTGCTGCAAGAAGATCCTTAGGTCCCTACAATATTTACATGTAGACAGCTGGAACAAGATCAGCAACCAAAAACATGTAATGCGACCACTGGCTGGAATACAGACTGAAGAAAAGGATCTGGGCAGCTATGAATCCAAGAACAGGTTAGGCAAAGACCAGGAACAAAATAGCAGTAGTGCACTTTGCATTAGGAGAACTAGAGGTAACTGCACTGATACTCAGGCAATGAATGAGAGATGCTTCTCTAGTTTGTGTAATTAACAGCACGTGTAACTTACCTGTGGCAATAACTAAATCACACTTGCAGCCAGTTGACATGGATTAAAGTAGACTCAACCTCTGCCCTGTGTCCTTGTGTGTACCACATTGAGCATGGAGAAAAGAAAGAAGACCAAAGAACTGTCTGAGGACTTGAGAAACCAAATTGTGAGGAAGCATGAGCAATCTCAAAGCTACAAGTCCATCTCCAAAGACCTGAATGTTCCTGTGTCTACCGTGCACAGTGTCATCAAGAAGTTTAAAGCCCATGGCACTGTGGCTAACCTCCCTAGATGTGGACGGAAAATAAAAATTGACAAGAGATTTCAACGCAAGATTGTGCGGATGTTGGATAAAGAACCTCGACTAACATCCAAACAAGTTCAAGCTGCCCTGCAGTCCGAGGGTACAACAGTGTCAACCCGTACTATCCGTAGGCGTCTGAATGAAAAGGGACTGTATGGTAGGAGACCCAGGAAGACCCCACTTCTTACCCCGAGACATAAAAAAGCCAGGCAAGAGTTTGCCAAAACTTACCTGAAAAAGCCTAAAACATTTTGGAAGAATGTTCTCTGGTCAGATGAGACAAAAGTAGAGCTTTTTGGGCAAAGGCATGAACATACAGTAGAGTTTACAGGAGAAAAAAGAGGCATTCAAAGAAAAGAACACGATCTCTACAGTCAAACATGGCGGAGGTTCCCTGATGTTTTGGGGTTGCTTTGCTGCCTCTGGCATTGGACTGCTTGACCGTGTGCATGGCAATATGAAGTCTGAAGACTACCAACAAATTTTGCAGCATAATGTAGGGCCCAGTGTGAGAAAGCTGGGTCTCCCTCAGAGGTCATGGGTCTTCCAGCAGGAGAATGACCCAAAACACACTTCAAAAAGCACTAGAAAATGGTTTGAGAGAAAGCACTGGAGACTTCTAAGGTGGCCAGCAATGAGTCCAGACCTGAATCCCATAGAACACCTATGGAGAGATCTAAAAATGGCAGTTTGGAGAAGGCACCCTTCAAATATCAGGGACCTGGAGCAGTTTACCAAACAAGAATGGTCTAAAATTCCAGCAGAGCATTGTAAGAAACTCATTGATGGTTACCGGAAGCGGTTGGTCGCAGTTATTTTGGCTAAAGGTTGTGCAACCAAGTATTAGGCTGAGGGTGCCAATAGTTTTGTCTGGTCCATTTTTGGAGTTTTGTGTTAAACGATCAATGTTTTGCATTTTGCTTCATTCTCTTTTCTGTTTTTTCATTTAAGACAAATTAAATGAAGATAATAATACCAAAGAATTTGTAATTGCAATCATTTTCAGGAAGAAACTGAGTATTATCTGACAGAATTGCAGGGGTGTCAATACTTTTGGCCACAACTGTATATTGGGTAAACTTTAGAAGCTGAAAACTCCACAAGGTAGCCTCAGACCAACACTCTATACACATGAAATACTGTTGTGAAATGTAACTTCAAAGAGATTCCTCCTAAGCTTCTTACCGGAGGTTGTATCTGAGCACACTTCACTTGGTGCCTACAGTCATGATCATAGCAAACCTCTGGAGATACAAATGTCAGGGAAACGTCTGAGACAAAACAGTATGTTATTGTGTAATTAGAGCGGTTTTTTTAAGGTCACGAGGCAGATAATTGAAGCTGAACTTTTTTTTTTGCTTACTGTGTGTATATGCCAGATGTGCGATGTCAACGTATCATCATCATCACAATAAGTGAACATGATCCTGGAGAAACAATAATTGACTACCTTGTTAGTCTGTCTCATCGAATACCGGATTTACATCTCAGGAGCTTTAGCCACAGATTATTTAGCATCATCAAGTACGTCGCAAAAAAAGTAATTTTTATACACTTTTGACAACATTTCGTACCTTCTTCAACCTTCTCTTTTATGGCAATAAACTTTGGCCTCAATCACAGAAATAAATTACTTTCCCAATACACACTTAGGTGAAGGCTACCAAGTGGCCAGAAACTCTCTTGGGCCCCTCAGTTCCCAAAGCTGTAAAACAGCATGGCTGTGCCGCTCTTAAACTTCTCTAAGTTAATAATACGATAATGCACAGTGATAGAGAGAACGGTGCAGCTGTATTGTTATATCTGCACCGTTCTCTCAGGCCACTTCCTGCTTTTACCTCTATTATCTATGTATTTTAAATGTATGACTGTATTATCATTATGAGTTGACTAGTAATTATGATTTGGGAACTACAGTATATTGTTGTATTAAATAGGCTAAATTTATAAGAAAAACAGTCCAAAACAACAAACTGGAGTGGAATACTTTGTTTGTGGTCAAGGCCCCATACGCCTATGAATATGGCAAGAAATTTGAACCCAATATATTATTAACCCTCTGGAAATCACCTACAAATTATAAAGCTGCTGTGAGCTGCAAATTATTGCTTAAATAATCATCTTTTTATGATAGAAAACTGATGCAAATTGCTTAATAAATTCCACCAATAGGTCCTATTTACATTAGGAATATACTCAGTCATATTATGGGAAATATGGTAGATATTTATTACTCCACGTGTCTTTTTTTCACTACGGTAATTTTAATACTTTGGTTGCAGAATTTACCATTAATAACTGAAAAAAAAAATTGAGGTATTAATAAGTGATACAATTGATAAATCATTTAGATTAATGTTAATCACTATGTTTTTGTAAAATTTCACCTTTTACCATGTTGGCAGAATGTACAGTATTATATGGGGTAATATTGGACACATTATTTACAGTATACCCCATGATCTGATGATACACAGAGACACCCCCTCTATGATACTTACACTGGCAGATTCATGGATCTCCGGGATCTAAAAGATTCCACTCTCAGGATTCGTCAGCACCGTTGTTGCCCAAATAAAAAATAGTAAAGAAATATTAGATATTAGACAATATTAATCCTGAATATGTAATACAACGGTATAATGAGGATAAACTCTTTAAATGTTATCAATAATAACCATTCAGGAGATCTAACCGTGAACATGTATACCACATCCATATACAGAAAGCTGAAGACACAAAAGAGAATAGTAAAACCAAAAACACTCAGTTTGAAAAAATGTTGCAGTAATCCGCAAGTGCTAGTAAAAGATGTAAAAAACAGGGTATTTGGGGGGCGTGGCCTATCTGCTGATGGAGTAGGTCGCACAGAGTGGGAGCTCCTCAGCCAGGAACCTCAAAGCGGCACACTTCTACCTCTCAGGTGTCCTCTTCTGCCTTCACGACATCGGTGCTGGCTCCCGGAGCGTCGGTGAGTGCATGGGGAAATCCAGAGCGTCCAACCGCGATCCCCCTAGGAGAATTCCCGACTTCTTTGCAGCCACCCCGCAGCCACCGCCGGAATCCAAGATGGCGCCGTCCTCCCCCAGGGCTTCCCGCTCCTCACAACGCAACGCTCAGGCGTCGCGGTCCGGTGCTGCGGCGTCGCATCCAGATGGAACAGCGCTACATTCGGACGCAGCAGCGTCGCATTTTGGCGGAGCAGCGTTAAATTCAGGCGGCTCGGCGTCTGACGCAGCTGATGGCCCGGTGACCGCATCTCTCCTTAAAGGACTGCTTGGGGACCTTAGATCCTCCATCCAAGAGGACTTGCGTTCTATGCTGGCTGAGCTAAGAGGAGAGGTGGCAGAGCTGGGCAACCGCACGGACCGCCTGGAGTGCAAGATGGCGGAACTGGTCTCCTCTCATAATGAGCTCTGGGACGCACATGAATCCCTGCAAACCCTAGCTGCTAAAACCCACGCTAAAGCCCTGGACCTGGAAGATAGGTCCAGGAGAAATAACGTTAAACTGAGAGGCATCGAGGAATCTGTCCTGGCAGGGGATTTGAAGCCATTCCTGCAGGACTTTATGGCGGCAGCCTTACCGCAGTTCGCGCCAAAGGACTTCATAATAGACCGCGTGCATAGGATCCCTAAACCCTCTGGCCTGGGGCCCTCCATTCCCAGAGATGTGCTGGCGCGCATACATTTTTTTGAGATAAAGGAGGACTTCCTACAGGCCCTAAGGAGAACCCCAGCGCTTCCTGAACGATTTGCAAACATCTCAGTCTTTCCGGATCTCTCTCCGGGCACTTTGGCTCTGCGGAGGACCTTCGCCCCCTACACTGCCATCCTCAGAGAGAAAGGCATCCTGTATCGCTGGGGATTTCCGACGAAGCTGCTCATTCGCAAAGATGGATCAATCACTACCTGCCTAACTCCGTCCCACGCGGCTTCGGTTCTCGCTAAATGGGGACTCCCGACTCCGGACTCCTCGAGTGCCGTGAACATTCCTAAGCATGGGTCTGACGGAGGTCCCAGGGCCCGTATCACACCGGACTGGGAGGAGGCCTGAGTCTACTGTATCTTTGGTTCCTGGCTATTTTCCCGCACGGATTTACTTGGTTTTTCTTTTTTTTCCTTTTTTAAGCTGCGTTGGTTTCTCGCTTGAGAGCTCCAGCAGCATCTGTTTGCCCCATAGGTGAACTGTTTTTTTGATTCTCACCTTCTGGACTCAGGATATTCCTGAATGGACCTTGGTCCGCTGGTTTTTTTGTTGTATGTCCTGTTTGTTTCCCTATGTTCTTTCTCTCCTGTTTCTGTTTTGCCCTTTCTTATGTCCTGCTATATTGACCACATGTTTTCTTTGCCTTTGCTCGGGTTATCAGTGTTTGAGGACTGTAAAACTGTTCTTATGCCTTTTCAATGAGTATCTCACTGTATTCAATTAACGTTAATGGCCTCAACTCGCCGGGTAAGAGGTCTGTGGTTTGGCGTCAGTTGAGCAAATCCCGTCATGATATTTTATGTCTCCAGGAAACACACTTGCTGGAATGTGATAACTCCAGAATGCAATCAGGTCTGTACCCGCATCAGTTTTTTGCCAATGGCCCGTCAAAAAAGGCGGGTGTAGCCATTTTCTTCAGCAGGTCCAACTCCTTCCAACTGGTTCGATCTATAGCGGATCCATTGGGTAGATTCATTGTGGTGTTGTGTCTCATTAATAATGCCCCATATACTATTGCCTCGATATATGCCCCTAATGTAGGCCAACTTAAGTTTTTGGAGGGTGTATTCAAAACTCTTAATGATATTCATCATGGGCACAAGCTGATAGCTGGTGACTTCAATGCCCCAATGTCCAAAGTCCTTGACTGCTCTGCCTCTTCACTGTCTAGATGTGAAGTCGGGCCTCTAGCTGACTCTTTCCACTTGCATGATGTCTGGCGGTACCTGCGCTGCGGTGAGAGAGACTACACATTTTTGTCTCCCAGACACGGTTCTTATAGCAGGATCGATTTTGTGCTGGTGAATGACGTGGCTCTCCCTCACTGCATCGCAGCAGATATTGGCAGTATCACCTGGTCGGATCATGCCCCGGTGTCCCTTACCCTGAAGGACCCCTTGGCCATCAGACCCCCTGCGCGTTGGCGCCTTAATGCCCACCTCCTAGCTGACCAATCCAATTCCCAATGTATAGAGGAGGCCTTGGGAGAATTTTTTGCCTCCAATGACACTCCTGACATTGGTGACGATACCCTCTGGTTCGCCCACAAGGCGGTGATTAGGGGTCACTTCATCAAGCTAGCGGCAAAGGCTAAGAGGAAATACAATGCGGCACTTCAGGTAGCCTTAGACGAATTATCTCGCCTGGAATCTGCTCATAAACTTTCTCCTACTCCAGCGCTTCTCTCTGACCTTTCTAAAGCCCACATACATGTTCGCAATCTCCTCCTCCATAAGGCTGAAAAGGCCCTGAGGAAAACCAGAGCCAAATTCTACACAATGGGGGATCGAGCGGGTGCTGTTCTGGCTAGACGTGTTAGGAAGAGAGAGGCCCAATCCAAGATCCCATTCTTGCTCCGGTCTGACGGCTCCCAGGTTCGCAACCCGATTCAGATTGCGGAGGAGTTTGCTTCTTATTATTCCTCGCTTTATGACCTCGGGTCTGACCTGGGGATTCCTCAACCTACGCGGGAGTCAATTTTGGCGTTCTTGGAGAGGGCTAATCTCCCCTCGGTCACTCAGGAGCAGCTCTCCTTCCTAAATTCCCCCATTGTCGAGTCTGAACTCTCGCAGATTATCAGAGAGGCCAATAAGGGTTCTTCCCCGGGGCCTGATGGCTTTCCCTTCTCCTACTATGCTCAGTTTTTTCCTGTCCTTGCCCCCTTTCTGTTGCGTCTTTTTAATAATTGGCTGGCGGTTGGTAGTATTAGGGCTGAGGGGTTGGAGGCTGCCATTGCGACTCTCCCCAAACAAGGGAAACCCACAACATCTCCGGGGAACTTCCGCCCGATAGCACTCTTAAACTGCGACGTTAAGATCTACGCAAAAGTCTGGGCCAATAGATTGTTCTCAGTCCTTCCTGATCTCATTCACCCCGACCAAGTTGGGTTTGTTCCTGGCAGACAGACGAGGGATGGTACCAGACGACTGATAGATCTCTTGGATGTGGTGGAGAGGGGGAGTCTCCCCAGTGTATTCCTGTCGCTCGATGCCGAGAAGGCGTTTGACAGAGTGCACTGGGGCTATATCGAGCTCACATTGGAGAAATTTGGGCTTACCGGGCAGATTAGCAAAGCGGTTATGGCATTGTATTCCAATCCATGCGTGTCGGTTCGATCGGCGGGATTCGGGTCTCGAACGTTTCCTATTAGGAACGGTACTCGTCAAGGCTGCCCCCTCTCCCCTATCATCTTTGCTCTGATCATGGAGCCTTTGGCCGCCATGGTCAGGCAGTGCGCGGACATAAGGGGAATTGCGGTGGGGGGAACTGAACATAAAATTGGTCTTTATGCCGACGACGTGGTCCTGACCTGCACCTCTCCCTTAACTTCATTGACTGCAATCACCACCATCCTATCTGAGTTTTCGGCGGTTTCATATTATAAACTTAATCTCACCAAATCCACAATTTTCCCCCTCTTCCTCCCCCCCCCCTTCAGATTCAAATTCAATCTCAATATGCTTTTATTTGGGCTCCCTTGGGCTTTACATATCTGGGCATCAAGATTACTAGGCTAGATAACATAGTCCGAGTAAATTGCGAAGAAACTCTTTCGGAGGTCAGGAGGGGCATGGAGCAAATATCAAGCGCGTCTCTCTCGTGGATGGCCCGCATACAAACGGCGAAAATGCTATTCCTCCCCAAAATAATGTACCTCTTTCGGTGCCTTCCCCTTTTTATCTCCTCGAAGTTTATTTCGGCTTTTCAATCTTTGATAGACCGATTTATCTGGAATAAGAAGCCCCATAGGGTCAGGCGTCGGATTATGTCCCTTCCGTACTCTGCGGGGGGGTTGGGAGCTCCTGCGGTCCAGGCGTATTACAGGGCGGCGATCCTTGAGCCCCTTAAAATATGGTGGGAGGGGAACTCATGTTTGCCCTGGTTTCTGATTGAATCCCATTTTGCTCCCCAAAACTCGCTTAGATTGCTTTTGGAGCTCCAACTACTTCAAGTTCCTCCTGTGGGCCCCTGACTCCGTTCTATTAGGAACGCATCTAAACTATGGGCGCTCCTTAGCACTTCTCTCCTAACATTCATGTTTGACTATGTCTCTTTGCAGGCTGTGGAGTGTGCCATTGCCCACATTTCTCTTGCCTCCTGGACGAGGCGTGGGGTGCACCGGGTGGCGGACCTTTTCGGCTCGGACGGTCTCTTGTCGTTTGAGGACCTTGCGGGGAGATTTTCCCTCACTGGGTCTGACTTCTTTCAATACCTGCAGATTCGCAGCTTCCTCAGACCGTGGCGGTCATTCGGTGCACCCCCGCCTCTGACAGAGGACCCGGCCCATAGATTCTTCAGACCGTCCACCATTGTGCCACATGGCATCTCCATAATTTATAAAGCCCTCATTTCATTTGGTTCTACTGACAAACTTCCTTTTATGTCTTCCTGGGAGTCAGCGTTGGGCTTTGAGGCTTCCCTGGAGGATTGGCAATTTGCTATGGTACACCCTTCTAGGTTCTCGTCTTGTTTGGGCCACTTGGAGCAGGTGAAAAAAAATTCAGCTCCACTGGTACCTCACCCCCGCCCGATTGGCGAGGGTTTTCCCGGCTACCTCTCCGCGCTGCTGGAAGGGATGTGGCGCCCTTGGGTCCTCCTCTCATGTCTGGTGGTCGTGTCCGCAGGTCCGGGTCTTCTGGCGTGAGGTAGAGACTTTGATTGAGGATCTGATCCGTATGCCCCTTGTTCTGAGTGGCCAACTCGCTGTCCTGGGCATCTCCCTCATCGATCTCCCTGCCCCCCTGCGCCCCATAGTTTCTAATATCCTAGTGGCTGCTAGGCAATGTATCGCGAAGCATTGGAAGACCTCCGTTTCCCCCTCCAGAGCAGAGCTGATCTCCAGGATTGATTTACATTTTTGTTATGAGGTCATAATGGCAGGGGGTCTATCGAAAAGAGCTAAGGTCCTCTCGTGGTGGGACCCTTGGACGTCCTCGCCATTTGTATCTCAGTCTGCCCTTTCCCTTATTTAAACTGTTTGCTCCTACAATTCTGCTCTTGTTTTTTGGTTTTCTGTTTATTTCTTCTATCCTCTATGTGACACTGTATTTATGTATTTTGTATTGATTACATTGTGGTCCTTAATACGGTATGCATTGGATTTTTCCCCTGATCCCCCCTTCCCTCCCCCCCACCTTCCCTTTTCATTCTGATATGTTGTTTATTGTGAAAAATGTTCAATAAATACTGATTGGTTAAAAAAAAAAACAGGGTATTTGGTTGATACGTTTTTTGCAAAAAATGTATACTAAGCTGCTCTACCAATCTTCATGGTATACCCTTATCAGAGCAGTCCTAACTAATGTATGCAATCCCTATCTGATGTATTTAAAAACCTGATCATCTGTATATAACCTGTGTGAACAGGGTTCAGAGAGGAAAAATCCATGTGTGCATACAGGGTAGAACAGCTTTTGTGCAGATAGCCCAAGAGGAGTGGTGGAACTCCCCAGTCTTGTAGACACAAGAGAACAATTATGGAAACAGGAACACATGGGCTACTTGCACAGTGAACAAGTCTGTATGATCATGTTCACACACCACCAAGAAACCTGAAGACACAAAAGAGAATAGTAAAACCAAAAACACTCAGTTTGAAAAAATGTTGCAGTAATCCGCAAGTGCTAGTAAAAGATGTAAAAAACAGGGTATTTGGTTGATACGTTTTTTGCAAAAAATGTATACTAAGCTGCTCTACCAATCTTCACGGTATACCCTTATCAGAGCAGTCCTAACTAATGTATGCAATCCCTATCTGATGTATTTAAAAACCTGATCATCTGTATATAACCTGTGTGAACAGGGTTCAGAGAGGAAAAATCCATGTGTACATATACAGAAAGGCGTAACATAAATGGTTCATCATATGGGGTTTACCCCGACTCTTGTTGTGCATAGTAATGACGGTGAGCAGGAAGAAGAAATGGGGAGGAATTGTCATAAATACATCACCCGCCTCCATTATAGTGTATTGGAGATACAGGAACATCCAGGTCACCTACTGGCATAGACAGTACAAAGAGTAACTCTACATATTACTGGTATTCCCTATAATATTTCAGTACTTCTAGTAGAATACTGTATTACCATGAATTGGATCACTGGGTAGCGCCAGCTGGCTGGTAACAGGGGCAGGAATATTCATGTTTAGCTTTGTTTCAATGTAGTTTCCTTAGATTTATCCCCACTTTTTAAAACTGTACCCACTATGGTATTCATTTAGGGGGTATAGTAAATATTTTAAAGGGAACCTTATGGCTGATACTTGTTTCCCACATGCATTAGACACTGGCTGTATGATTTCAGCCATATATGTTTAACTCTGAAACACTGCCGAGTTTCAGAGCAAAATATGGCTTACAAGCCCCTGGGAACCGAGAGACATAGGAGGCTAGTTGAACAGGCGGGTAACCGGTGACTTCTCCCCTCCCGCTGCCAGTGACTAACAGGTCTCTCTTTGCGTGTATCTACAAGTCTGCAGAGACCGATCACTCCAGGGCAGCGGGTGGTGGAGAAGTCACCTGTCCAACTAGTCTCTCATGATGCTCTGTCTTGTTGCTTTTAAATGACATTAGTCTCTGAAACATATATAGCTGACATCATACAGTCAGTATCTAATACATGCTGCCTATGGATTGGGAAGTACCGTATTTTTCAGACTGTAAGACACACTTTTCCCAAATAAATTTGGGAGGAAAATGGGGGTGCGTCTTAAAGTCCAAAGCAGCGTCCCTTCCTCAGGGTATCGGCAGCGGCAGAGGCTCAGTGTCGGCGGTGGGTGGTGCAGAGTGCATCGTTGGTTTCCCTGCAGCCATCTCCCTGAAGCCGAGGGCCGCCGAGGCGGCACGTGCCCAGATTGAGATCTCGGCAGCCATTTTCCTGAGATGAGGGCTGCCAACATCTCAATCTGCGTATGCATGGCCTCAGGAAGATGGCCACCGAGAGACCGGTGATGCACTTGGCTCTGCTCGTTGTGGGCCGCGACATCGCCACATTTCTGCCACCGGCATCCTGAGGAAGGGATCCTGCTCCATGCTCTGCCTCACCGCCGACACCAATCTGCAGCATTGCACCGCTGGGATACCCCGGGACTGCAGCATTGCCCCACTTCTGCCGCCACTGGCTTCCTGAGGTAGGGACCATGCCTCCTCTGACCCCGCTCTACCCCCCGCCGGTCCTCAGGTAAGATACCTTAAATTCGGACAATAAGACGGACCCCCATCTTATAAAAATCTTTTTTCTGCTATTTTCCACCCCAAGATTTGGGGTGTGTCTTATGGTCTGGTGCGTCTTATAGTCCAAAAAATACGGTATGTATTAACAGTCAGTTTCCCTAGCATTGCAAGATTATTGCAGGCTAAAATGTATAATTTTATTAAAATTTATACATTAAATCATAATATGCAAATTGCCTCTTCAGGGAGGAGGAACTCTAGCACCACCTCTTAGAAGCAGCGATCCTGAAATTTAATATCGACCCTTTAACGAAGGATCCTCACTCTGACATGCCAAGCTTGACATGTCACTCTCTACAAGAAGAAACATTACTGCTTAGACTACATTAAACCTTGAAATGCACCTCAATATTAGACCTGGGCTACAATTTGATAACGTTAGTTGATTTTGACCAACTCAAAGTATTCCTTTAGAGTCAACAGTCTAAACCAATCAGTAGTGGTGCAGATGGTCTTTGCGTTGTCCTCGCCTTAATGCGCTGTTTCTCCTGTGTTCAGAATTTCCCGTATTTAGGCCATAATTTTTTTCAGACACACAGTAAGATCCCATAGAAAAAGAGTATCTTCAGGACATAATATTAGCATGAAGAATTTATAGACCCAATGCAAAAGATTGGAACTTGCAAAACGACGTTGCACCACCAGCGGAAAGCTCTTTCTGAAATCTTTACCCCTAAATGTATGCATCTAGAAATTTACTGCAGTTTTCATCTCAGGAAATAATGGGATTCCTCTTCTGTTAAGAAATATGCAGAATACTTGTGAAATCAAACAAGAAATAGAAGAGACAACTTGTACTCAAGACCCGAAATAACATCTTTTACCAGTATGTATGACTATGTCATGGTGATGCAGAACAGCAGCCGATCTGGTATTTAATAAGGTAGAGCAGGAAATAAACAGCATTAAAGTGAATAGAAACATATTTATATTGTACATGGAGGAGAAAAGCAACTGAAAACTCAAGTTTGTAACAAAAGACAGCAGAATAGATCAGTCAGTGCAAAATAATGCACACCACAAACAACACAAGGACATAAGAAAAAGCCCAAATGGACAAATAAGTTCTTCCCAAAAAATTAAATATTTTATGAAACAACATAACAGTAATAGTAAGTTGTTGCATGGGTACACATTACTGAGACTATTGTCCTATGTAGCTTTTCATGCTACCCTAAAAATAAAAAATCTAAGAATTGCTGTAGAATAATGTATTACATGTAGTACACGTATTATAGCTGAGCCCCCTGATGAAGAAAGGTGAAACACGAGTTGGTGTAGCTGGGACACAAGAATACCAGTTATTGCGGATTTAAGCACTACAGCAATTTTTACATGTTTTATATTTAGGGTAGCAAGGAAATCTTTATGGGACAATAGTCTCAGTATACCTTTACTTAGTAATCTGTTTTCCTCTCTGTAGTCTATGTTACTACCGAGCAGAGACAGCTGCAGAGAGCCCTTCAACAAACATCCTAAGGTGGAGAAGGAGAGCCTACACAGGGAGAAAGTGGAACACAGATGAGTTGAACTATCACAGTTGAGCCAGAGAATCATCTAAGCAATATTATATATATATATATATCTATAATATAACGGTAGGAGCGTCACTCTGTCTGAAGCCTTTATAGACTGCGCAAGCGTGATGCGCCTGCGCAGTCTGAACTCGAGAGAGAGAGCCGCTCACTAAAGTAATGAATATGGGCGCGACTCCACTCACATAGGCGTGGTTTACATATTCATTACTTTAATGAGCGATACCATGTGACCGCTCAGCACTGGAAGGAGCTGCCGGCCTGGGACGACGGAGAAGCAGGGATGTGCCAGGAGGGGGTGAGTATGACAGAGGAGGGTGAGCCATGCTATATTCACCTGTCCCCGTTCCACCGTCGCGCTGTGTCCTCTGCGTTCTCTGGCTGTGACGTTCAGGTCAGAGGACGTGATGATGTGTTTAGTGCGCACCCTCTACCTAAACAGTCACGACCAGAGGACCCGGAAGACACAGCGGCGCATGGTGGTGGAATGGGGACAGGTGAATATTGCAAATGCCGGGGGCCTGAGCCAGTGGTGACACCGGCACCTCGCCCCTATATTGCGCTGGTGTCCCTGCCTGCTCAGGACACCGGCACCTCTCCCCCAGCGATGAGAGGTGAGTATATCTTTTTTTTAATCGCAGCAACAGCAGCATATGGGGCATAATATGCTATGGAGCATCTTATGGGGCCATCAACCTTTATGGAGCAGCATATGGAGCATATTATGCTATGGAGCCTCTTATGGGGCCATCAACCTTTATGAAGCAGCATATGAGGCATATTATGCTATGGAGCATATTATGCTATGGGGCCATCAACCTCTATGGAACAGCATACGGGGCATATTATGCTATGGAGCATCTTATGGGGCCATCAACCTTTATGGAGCAGCATATGGGGCATATTATTCTATGGAGCATCTTATGGGGCCATCATTAACCTTTGTGCAGCATTATATGGGCCATATTTTTGTATGGAACATCTTATGGGACCCAGCATGAACTTTATGGAGCATTATATGGGGCTCCTGATTCAATATGGATATTTAAAAACATTTAACATACTGATGTCTCAATCAATTTTACTTTTATTGGTATCTATTTTTATTTTTGACATTACCGGTAGCTGCTGCATTTCCCACCCTAGGCTTATACTCGAGCCAATAAGATTTCCTAGTTTTTTGTGGTAAAATTAGGGGCCTCGCCATTTTGTAAGTTACGCATCCGGGGCTGAGGATTGTGGCCCAGGAGGGTTGTAGCGCTGGAATCGGTGCCTGCACAGTCTGCGCTTTCTGGCGCCATTTTTATACTAAATCTATATATAAAATATGTCAGCGGAGCAATCCAGCCACTTTCTACTGAATATATATAGAAAATACGTCAGCGCAGTGTGATGCAGTGACCCCTGTGACAGCTAGGGGGCGCTGTGAGTGCTCCTTGGGATGTGCATGGAGGCATATCTATTGTGATAATCGTGGTGAAACAGTGACTGGCTGTGTTGTGAATGGCCGATATGTGTCGCAGAGGGAGTCTGCGTGGTAAGTCTGATGCAATGTTGTTGTTCTGGGACCTGTAGTCCCTCGAGAGTGTGTATATATATGGTGTAGTTGTAAGGGAGACTTACTAGGCTAGTTATGTGAGATGGGCGGGACAAACTAGCCACACATCCACGCTCCCACCCAGGGGAGTGGTTAAGGGTATATAATGTGACCAGGGTGTGGGTCACATGTAGGGTTGAGCGACTTTTAGTTTTTTAGGGTCGAGTCGGGTTTCGCGAAACCTGACTATCTCAAAAGTCGAGTCGAGTGGAATCGGCCGATTATCGCGAAAAGTCGGGGATCGACCGAAACACGAAACCCAATGCAAGTCAATGGGGGAGCATAGTCGGCAGTGAGTGGAGGCCAGGAAAACACCTTCAGTGTCCATTTTAATGGCAAAATCATCCATTCTTGTTACTGAAGCTTGTTGTCAATCTTAATTTACCTTATAATAATAGTAAGGCATTGGAAATTGAGGGTCATTTGGCTAAAGTTGTGGGGGGTAGGGCTGGTTCAAGTATTTAGTGGGCCCAGGAAATCTGGACCACGTCACGGCAGTGGAGCAGGGAGAGGTAAGTATTTAAATTTTGCAAGTGCTGTGATTCTGAGCAAGCAGGGGGGGCCCACTCGTTGGCATTGGCACTGGCACAGGGCCCCTCAAAGTACGGCGGTGTGTTTGCACGGCGGGGGCGCCTCCCACCGGCAGCGACACTTTTGCGTAGTATGAGTGGCCCTGTGCCAGTGACGTCGCCAACGAGTATTCCCCCCCACCTGATGAAGGAACCTGCACTTTCATCTGCACCTTCCTCTTTGTCCCCGTGTAAGGTGGTATGGTATGCGGGAAGGGGAACCTGACTTTCAGCAGGGTCACATTCTGGCTGTGTAGCGTGCACGGGGAATGTATCGTTCTGGGTCAATGTACCAGCAGACTCATCTATCACTGGCTGGGCAATGGGCAGGATGAGGAGGAAACACAGATATAGGCCCAAATAATAAAGTGGGCTAAATGCAGTTCAAAATTGGTAACAGAAGTAAACAGGCGGCACTGGTTTGTTCAGTGTAGGAGAACATCAAGGAGCGGCAAACACCGTTAGTGGGGCCAACAAAACAAGTAGGCCAAATGCAGTGTTATATTAAAAACAATTTAACGAGAGCCTGAAGATAGAAGCTAGGAAAAGGCAACCTGGAGAACACCTTGGAGCAGAAGACACTGTTTGTAGAACCCAGACCCAACTTGTAGGCCAAATGCAGTGTTGTTTCAACAACTACTTAACGAGAGCTTCAAAGATAGAAGCTAGGGAGAGGCAACCTGGAGAACACCTTGGAGCGGCAGACACCGTCCCTACAACCCAAACCCAACTTGTAGGCCAAATGCAGTGTTGTTTCAACAACTACTTAACAAGAGCTTGAAGATAGAAGCTAGGGAGAGGCAACCTGGAGAATACCTTGGAGTGGCAGACACTGTCCCTACAACCCAGACACAACTTATAGGCCAAATACAGTGTTGTTTCAACAACTACTTAACAAGAGCTTGAAGATAGAAGCTAGGGAGAGGCACCCTGGAGAACACCTTGGAGCGGCAGACACCGTCTCTAGAACCCAGACCCAACTTGTAGGCCTAATGCAGTGTTGTTTCAACAACTACTTAACGAGAGCCTGAAAATGGAATTTCAGGACAGGAAACCTGGAGAACAGCACGGAGCGGCATACACCGTTAGTAGGCCACCACCAAACTAGTAGCCCCACTGCAGTTGTTTGATTAAAAAACTATTTAACAAGAGCCTGAAGATTGAAGCTCAGGAAAGGCAACCAGGAGAACACCTTGGAGTGGCAGACACTGTTAGTAGGCCCCAACCAAACTAGTAGCCCCACTGCAGTTGTTTGATTAAAAAACTATTTAACAAGAGCCTGAAGATTGAAGCTCAGGAAAGGCAACCAGGAGAACACCTTGGAGCGGCAGACACTGTTAGTAGGCCCCAACCAAACTAGTAGCCCCACTGCAGTTGTTTGATTAAAAAACTATTTAACAAGAGCCTGAAGATTGAAGCTCAGGAAAGGCAACCAGGAGAACACCTTGGAGCGGCAGACACTGTTAGTAGGCCCCAACCAAACTAGTAGCCCCACTGCAGTTGTTTGATTAAAAAACTATTTAACAAGAGCCTGAAGATTGAAGCTCAGGAAAGGCAACCAGGAGAATACCTTGGAGCGGCAGACACTGTTAGTAGGCCCCAACCAAACTAGTAGCCCCACTGCAGTTGTTTGATTAAAAAACTATTTAACAAGAGCCTGAAGATTGAAGCTCAGGAAAGGCAACCAGGAGAACACCTTGGAGTGGCAGACACTGTTAGTAGGTCCCAACCAAACTAGTAGCCCCACTGCAGTTGTTTGATTAAAAAACTATTTAACAAGAGCCTGAAGATTGAAGCTCAGGAAAGGAAACCAGGAGAACACCTTGGAGCGGCAGACACTGTTAGTAGGCCCCAACCAAACTAGTAGCCCCACTGCAGTTGTTTGATTAAAAAACTATTTAACAAGAGCCTGAAGATTGAAGCTCAGGAAAGGCAACCAGGAGATCACCTTGGAGCGGCAGACACCGTCTCTACAACCCAGACCCAACTTGCAGGCCTAATGCAGTGTTGTTTCAACAACTACTTAACGAGAGCCTGAAAATGGAATTTCAGGACAGGAAACCTGGAGAACAGCACGGAGTGGCATACACCATTAGTAGGCCCCAACCAAACAAGTAGCCCAACTGCAGTTGTTTGATTAAAAAACTATTTAACAAGAGCCTGAAGATTGAAGCTCAGGAAAGGCAACCAGGAGAACACCTTGGAGCGGCAGACACCGTCTCTACAACCCAGACCCAACTTGTAGGCCTAATGCAGTGTTGTTTCAACAACTACTTAACGAGAGCCTGAAAATGGAATTTCAGGACAGGAAACCTGGAGAACAGCACGGAGTGGCATACACCATTAGTAGGCCCCAACCAAACAAGTAGCCCCACTGCAGTTGTTTGATTAAAAAACTATTTAACAAGAGCCTGAAGATTGAAGCTCAGGAAAGGCAACCAGGAGAACACCTTGGAGCGGCAGACACTGTTAGTAGGCCCCAACCAAACTAGTAGCCCCACTGCAGTTGTTTGATTAAAAAACTATTTAACAAGAGCCTGAAGATTGAAGCTCAGGAAAGGCAACCAGGAGAACACCTTGGAGTGGCAGACACTGTTAGTAGGCCCCAACCAAACTAGTAGCCCCACTGCAGTTGTTTGATTAAAAAACTATTTAACAAGAGCCTGAAGATTGAAGCTCAGGAAAGGCAACCAGGAGAGCACCTTGGAGCGGCAGACACTGTTAGTAGGCCCCAACCAAACTAGTAGCCCCACTGCAGTTGTTTGATTAAAAAACTATTTGACAAGAGCCTGAAGATTGAGGCTCAGGAAAGGCAACCAGGAGAACACCTTGGAGCGGCAGACACTGTTAGTAGGCCCCAACCAAACTAGTAGCCCCACTGCAGTTGTTCGATTAAAAAACTATTTAACAAGAGCCTGAAGATTGAAGCTCAGGAAAGGCAACCAGGAGAACACCTTGGAGCGGCAGACACCGTCTCTACAACCCAGACCCAACTTGTAGGCCTAATGCAGTGTTGTTTCAACAACTACTTAACGAGAGCCTGAAAATGGAATTTCAGGACAGGAAACCTGGAGAACAGCACGGAGTGGCATACACCATTAGTAGGCCCCAACCAAACAAGTAGCCCCACTGCAGTTGTTTGATTAAAAAACTATTTAACAAGAGCCTGAAGATTGAAGCTCAGGAAAGGCAACCAGGAGAACACCTTGGAGCGGCAGACACTGTTAGTAGGCCCCAACCAAACTAGTAGCCCCACTGCAGTTGTTTGATTAAAAAACTATTTAACAAGAGCCTGAAGATTGAAGCTCAGGAAAGGCAACCAGGAGAACACCTTGGAGTGGCAGACACTGTTAGTAGGCCCCAACCAAACTAGTAGCCCCACTGCAGTTGTTTGATTAAAAAACTATTTAACAAGAGCCTGAAGATTGAAGCTCAGGAAAGGCAACCAGGAGAGCACCTTGGAGCGGCAGACACTGTTAGTAGGCCCCAACCAAACTAGTAGCCCCACTGCAGTTGTTTGATTAAAAAACTATTTGACAAGAGCCTGAAGATTGAGGCTCAGGAAAGGCAACCAGGAGAACACCTTGGAGCGGCAGACACTGTTAGTAGGCCCCAACCAAACTAGTAGCCCCACTGCAGTTGTTCGATTAAAAAACTATTTAACAAGAGCCTGAAGATTGAGGCTCAGGAAAGGCAACCAGGAGAACACCTTGGAGCGGCAGACACCGTCCCTACAACCCAGACCCAACTTGTAGGCCAAATGCAGTGTTGTTTCAACAACTACTTAACAAGAGCTTGAAGATAGAAGCTAGGGAGAGGCACCCTGGAGAACACCTTGGAGCGGCAGACACCGTCTCTAGAACCCAGACCCAACTTGTATGCCTAATGCAGTGTTGTTTCAACAACTACTTAACGAGAGCTTCAAGATAGAAGCTAGGGAGAGGCAACCTGGAGAACACCTTGGAGCGGCAGACATCGTCTCTATAACCCAGACCCAACTTGTAGGCCTAATGCAGTGTTGTTTCAACAACTACTTAACGAGAGCCTGAAAATGGAATTTCAGGACAGGAAACCTGGAGAACAGCACGGAGCGGCATACACCGTTAGTAGGCCCCAACCAAACTAGTAGCCCCACTGCAGTTGTTCAATTAAAAAACTATTTAACAAGAGCCTGAAGATTGAAGCTCAGGAAAGTCAACCAGGAGAACACCTTGGAGCGGCAGACACTGTTAGTAGGCCCCAACCAAACAAGTATCCCCACTGCAGTTGTTTGATTAAAAAACTATTTAACAAGAGCCTGAAGATTGAAGCTCAGGAAAGGCAACCAGGAGAACACCTTGGAGTCGCAGACACTGTTAGTAGGCCCCAACCAAACTAGTAGCCCCACTACAGTTGTTTGATTAAAAAACTATTTAACAAGAGCCTGAAGATTGAAGCTCAGGAAAGGCAACCAGGAGAACACCTTGGAGCGGCAGACACCATCTCTATAACCCAGACCCAACTTGTAGGCCTAATGCAGTGTTGTTTCAACAACTACTTAACAAGAGCTTCAAGATAGAAGGGAGGGAGAGGTAACAGAGAGAACACCTTGGAGCGGAAGACTCAGTTTGTAGACCACAACGAAACTTGTGGCCCCAATGCAGTTTTATAATTCTGACAAGCTGAAAATCAGCCTTTTTTTTTTTTTTAGAGCAGGACAGCTGTATTAAGTGGCGCAGACAGACACTGCTAGTAGGCCTTACACCACAAAGTAGGCTCACTGCAGGATGAAAAAAAGTTACATGGGTACACGGTCGGCATTGGTGTGCTCAGCAGAGGACAAATGGAGGGAGGGACCGCTGACAGACTTAGTAGGCCTAAAATAAAAAAAATTAGGCTCAATGCAGTTTGAATTATCTTGCAGGGGTACACAGGCAGCATTGGTGTGGTCAGCGGAGGATGATTGGAAGGAGTGTCTGACACAGTTAGTACTCCCAAAATATAAATAGATGTTAATGTCTCGCAAAATAACAAAACCAAAAAACAAAAGGGTGGCATACTTAGGTACAGGGGTGGGCTCCTCTGCTGAGTTTCAGACATAGTAATTTGGCGCTAAGTATTTACTGGTGTCAATATAGGACACTGACCCTGACTATTTTAACTAGCAACATACATGTCAACAAATTGGTATTGTCAGTGCCAGGCATTGAAGGATGTCAGCGCATAGACTAAACATTGGTGGAGCTATGAGAGATAATTTTGCAAGTGGTAGAACAGTGTTTGAGCTTGGGGGGGAGAACTCTTTTGTGGCCGGCGGTACAGGCCCAGGGCCCCTCATGTTACAACGGTGTGTCTGACGTTGGTTGCGTGCCACCACCGCCAGAGACACTTTATTGTACTATGAGGGACCCAGTGGCAGTTCTGTCGACCAAAAACGGGCACACCCACCTCTTCAGACAAACGGCACTCTCACGGGTGCTTGCGCCAAGTGGCGAGACCACGGCCCCGTGGGGGGAGTTAGCCCATTTAGGGACGTGTAAACATGTCGTATGCTGAACAAACAGCTGCTGCAAATTAAGAAATTGGAACAGTCAGTAAGACCAGTCCACAAGCAAGACCTTTTTATAGGAAAGCTAGGTGTCAGCCGGGAAAGGTGGGGCAAAATAATTTGAAATCCATGAGTGGTTCATTTTAATGAAGGTTAGATCATCAACATTTTGGGTAGCCAGACGAGTCCTTTTTTCGGTCAATATTGAACCAGCAGCACTGAATACTCTTTCTGATAGCACACTAGCTGCTGGGCAAGCAAGCTCCTGCAATGCATATTCTGCCAATTCAGGCCAGGTGTCTATTTTGGATGCCCAGTAATCAAATGGGAATGACGGTTGAGAGAGAACATCGATAAGGGATGAAAAATAGTTAGTAACCATACTGGACAAATGTTGTCTCCTGTCACTTTGAATTGATGCTGCAGTACCTGTCCTGTCTGCGGTCATTGCAAAATCACTCCACAACCTGGTCAGAAAACCCCTCTGTCCAACGCCACTTCTGATTTGTGCAACTCTAACACCTATGCCCTGTTGCCCCCTGCAGCTCGTGTGAGAACCATCACCGGCGCTGTGTGCTGGGAATGCCTGAATCAAACGGTCTACTAGAGTTGCTTGTTTGGTTGCTAATATTTGTTCAAAGTTCTCATGTGGCATGATATTTTGCAATTTGCCTTTATAGCGAGGATCAAGGAGGCAGGCCAACCAGTAATCGTCATCGGTCATCATTTTAACAATGCGTGGGTCCCTTTTGAGGATACGTAAGGTATAATTCGCCATGTGGGCCAAAGTTCCAGTTGTCAAATCTGCGGTTGTGCTTGGTTGAGGGGCAGTTTCAGGCAAATCTACGTCACTTGTCTCCCTCAAAAAACCTGAACCCGGCCTTGCAACGCCACCAGTTTCTATCGGCCCCGGAGAAGCTTCCTCATTCAAAAAATACTCATCCCCATCATCCTCCTCGTCCTCCTCCTCTGCGCCCGCTACCTCGTCCTGTAGATTGCCCTGACCAGACAATGGCTGACTGTCATCAAGGCTATCCTCTTCCTTGGCTGCAGACGCCTGCTCCTTTATGTGCATCAAACTTTGCATCAGCAGACGCATTAGGGTGATGCTCATGCTTATTATGGCGTTGTCTGCACTAACCAGCCATGTGCATTCCTCAAAACACTGAAGGACTTGACACAGGTCTTGTACCTTCGACCACTGCACACCTGAAAACTCCATGTCTGCCATCCAACTGCCTGCCCGTGTATGTGTATCCTCCCACAAATACATAACAGCACGCCTCTGTTCGCACAGTCTCTGAAGCATGTGCAGTGTGGAGTTCCACCTTGTTGCAACGTCGATGATTAGGCAATGCTGGGGAAGGTTCAAAGACCGCTGATGGTTCTGCATACGGCTGGAGTGTATGGGCGAACGGCGGATATGCGTGCAAAGCCTGCACACTTTGAGGAGCAGGTCGGGTAATCCCGGATAACTTTTCAGGAAGCACTGCACCACCAGGTTTAAGGTGTGAGCCAGGCAAGGAATGTGTTTCAGTTGGGAAAGGGCTATGGCAGCCATAAAATTCCTTCCGTTATCACTCACTACCTTGCCTGCCTCAAGATGTACAGTGCCAGGCCATGACTGAGATTCTTTCTGCAAGAACTTCCGCGGTGTGTCTGTTGTCGCCCAAACACTTCATTGCCAATACAGCCTGCTGACGCTTGCCACTAGCTGTCCCATAATGGGACACCTCGTGTGCAACAGTGGCAGCTGCGGATGGAGTGGTTGTGCGACTGCGGTCTGTGGACGAGCTCTCGCTTCTGCAGGAGGACGAGGAGGAGGAGGAGGGGGGCGAACGCCTACAGCCAACTGTTTCCTAGACCGTGGGCTAGGCAGAACTGTCCCAATATTGCTGTCCCCTGTGGACCCTGCATCCACCACATTAACCCAGTGTGCCGTGATGGACACGTAATGTCCCTGGCCATGCCTACTGGTCCATGCATCTGTTGTCAGGTGCACCTTTGTACTCACAGATTGCCTGAGTGCATGGACGATGCGGTCTTTTACATGCTGGTGGAGGGCTGGGATGGCTTTTCTCAAAAAGAAGTGTCGACTGGGTAGCTCGTAGCGTGGTACAGCGTAGTCCATCAGGGCTTTGAAAGCTTCGCTTTCAACTAACCGGTAGGGCATCATCTCTAATGAGATTAGTCTAGCAATGTGGGCGTTCAAACCCTGTGACGCGGATGCAAGGATGAGTACTGCCTTTTCCTAATGAGAGTCTCATGTAGGGTGAGCTGGACTGGAGAGGTGCAGATCGTGGAACTAGCGGGGGTGCCGGTGGACATGGCAGACTGAGAGAGGGTTGGAGATGGTATTCTTGCTGGTGCCCTACATGCAGTGTTTCCTACTACGAAACTGGTGATTCCCTGACTGCTTTGGCCTGGCGATGAAACCTGCACATTTACTGCAGGTGGTGCGGGAAATGGTGGGCTTACAGTGAGGGAAGGGATGTAGCGTTGCTGACTAGCTTCATTGGCCGAGGGTGCTACAACCTTAAGGGACGTTTGGTAGTTAGTCCAGGCTTGCAAATGCATGGTGGTTAAATGTCTACGCATGCAATTTGTATTTAGACTTTTAAGATTCTGACCTCTGCTTAAGGTAGTTAAACATTTTTGACAGATGACTTTGCGCTGATCATTTGGATGTTGTTTAAAAAAATGCCAGACTGCACTCTTTTCTACTATTGGATACCTTTTCAGGCATTGCAGACTGAGCTTCTTTAACCGGATGGCCACGCTGTCCTACAACTGGTTTTGGTTTTGCCACGCATTTTTGGCCAGATACGGGACTGGCAGATGGAACCTGTTGCGATGTTGATGCCTGCTGCGGCTCCTCCTCCTCCGCTTCAGAGCTACTGCCGCCTGCACCCTGTTACCCCAATGGCTGCCAATCGGGGTCAACAACTGGGTCATCTATGACCTCCTCTTCTATCTCGTGTGCAACTTCATCTGTGTCACCGTGTAAGCCGGTGGTATAGCGTTCGTGACGGGGCACCATAGGGTCTGATTCTGGATCAGTACACTGCGAGGGCAATGTTCTGGTCTGAGTCAAAGGAACAGCATAGTAATCTGGCTGTGGCTGTGCATCTGTGCACTCCATGTCCGATTCAACTTGTAATGGGCATGGCCTGTTAACTGTTTCACTTTCTAACCCAGGAACGGTATGTGTCGCCTGACGCATCCTTCTCTGTTGTTCTTGGTGAAGAAGTCAAAGAAGCGACTTGTCCCTGACCGTGAACATCCACTAACGACGCGCTGATTTTACATTTATCAGTTTCAGAAGAGGAGGCGAAAGAGCTAGAGGCTGAGTCAGCAAGGAAAGCCAAAACTTGTTCTTACTGCTCCGGCTTTAAAAGCGGTTTTCCTACTCCCAGAAAAGGGAGCGTTCGAGGCCTTGTGTAGCCAGACGACGAACCTGGCTCAACAACTCGAGACTTAGGTGCTATATTGCTTTTCCCACGACCACCTAATGCTCCACCACCACTACCATCATACCAGCTGGCAATGACCGCCCACGGCCACGACCTCTTCCACCAGACTTCCTCATTGTTTGAAAAACATAACCAAACTAACGGTATTTGTTACTGTAAAACCAGTTACAAGGTGAACTCAAACTTCTGTTGGATTTATATATCCCTTTATAGGTGGGTGAGACTGCAGGGAAAATCAGGCCCAATGTATAACAGTACACAGCTTCAGTGGCAGACAGATATGCCACTAACAGGACTGACGCTGATGCAGACACTACCAATAAAAATCTCCTCCTTTTTATTTTTTCTGGGAGAATATTGAAGAAATGTGGCCCACTCTTATACAGTATATGTTCTGTGGCACAAAATTAGAGACAGATGCCACACACAGCACTGGCAATGAGGCAGAATTGCCAATCTTAATCTCCCACTATTTATTTTTTTTCAGGGAGAATTGAAAAGAAATCTGGCCCAGTATTACACACTAGGTTTAATGTGGCACAAAATTTGAGACAGGTGGCACACACAGGAGTGGCACTGAAGCAGAAATGCCAATCTTAATCTCCCACTATTTTTTTTTTTCAGGGAGAATTTAAAAGAAATCTGGCCCAGTATTACACACTAGGTTTAATGTGGCACAAAATTTGAGACAGGTGGCACACACAGGAGTGGCACTGAAGCAGAAATGCCAATCTCCCACTATTTTTTTTTGTCAGGGAGAATTTAAAAGAAATCTGGCCCAGTATTACACACTAGGTTTAATGTGGCACAAAATTTGAGACAGGTGGCACACACAGGAGTGGCACTGAAGCAGAAATGCCAATCTTAATCTCCCACAATTTTTTTTTCAGGGACAATTTGAAAGAAATCTGGCCCAGTATTACACACTAGGTTTAATGTGGCACAAAATTTGAGACAGGTGGCACACACAGGAGTGGCACTGAAGCAGAAATGCCAATCTTAATCTACCACTATTTTTTTTTTTTCAGGGAGAATTTAAAAGAAATCTGGCCCAGTATTACACACTAGGTTTAATGTGGCACAAAATTTGAGACAGGTGGCACACACAGGAGTGGCACTGAAGCAGAAATGCCAATCTTAATCTCCCACTATTTTTTTTTTCAGGGAGAATTTAAAAGAAATCTGGCCCAGTATTACACACAAAGTTTAATGTGGCACAAAATTTGAGACAGGTGGCACACACAGGACTGGCACTGAAGCAGAAATGCCAATTTTAATCTCCCACTATTTTTTTTTTCAGGGAGAATTTAAAAGAAATCTGGCCCAGTATTACACACTAGGTTTAATGTGGCACAAAATTTGAGACAGGTGGCACACACAGGACTGGCACTGAAGCAGAAATGCCAATCTTAATCTCCCACTATTTTTTTTATTTATGGGAGAATTGGCAAGAAATCAGGCCCACTGTTAGACTGTATGTTTTCTGTACCAGAAAATGAGACATAGATGCCACACACAGGACTGCCACTGATACAGATTTGCCAATTTTAATCTGCACCCTTTTTTTTTTTTTTCTTCAGGGAGACTAGTGAATACATCTGGGCCACTGTATTAGAGTATATTTTCTGTGGCAGAAAGTGGCTTGAAAAGATATATCGAAACAAAAAAAAAAGGGACTGTCTCCCTGCAGTAATCTCAGCAAAGTATGGCAGGCAGCAATAACAAGGAGTGGACTGCTGCACAAAAAAGTCAAAAGTGTGGTCAAACAAACAAGATAGCTGTGCAGAAAGGAAGGAGCAACAGGATTTGTACTTTGAAAAAAGCAGTTGGTTTGCACAGCGGTGTACAAACAGCAATGCAGCTATCAGGGAGCCTTCTAGGGCAGCCCAATGAGCTACAGCGCTGAGGAAAAAAAATGTAGCTTCCACTGTTCCTGCAAACAAAAGGTGGTGTTGGACAGTGGAAATCGCTACAGCACAAGCGGTTTGGGGGTTAATGTACCCTGCCTAACGCTATCCCTACCTACTTCTGACGAAGCGGCAGCAACCTCTCCCTATGCTCAGATCAGCAGCAGTAAGATGGCAGTCGGCGGGAATGCCCCTTTATAGCCCCTGTGACGCCGCAGAAAGCAAGCCAATCACTGCAATGCCCTTCTCTAAGATGGTGGGGACTGAGACCTATGTCATCACGCTGCCCACACTCTGCATCCACCTTCATTGGCTGAGAAATGGCGCTTTTCGGGTCATTGAAACGCGACTTTGGCGCGAAAGTCGTGTACCGCATGGCCGACCCCACACAGGGATCGGGTCGGGTTTCATGAAACCCGACTTTGCCAAAAGTCGGCGACTTATGAAAATGACCGACCCGTTTCGCTTTACCTTAGTCACATCTTCCTGTGTGGTTCCAGTGGAAGGTCCTGGAGAGCCTATGTGTTGGATCTCCTGGGAGTAGGAATCCTGAAGAGCACATGGTGGGGCTTTGGACCAGGTGGCCTGGGGTGTTGGACAGAGGTCCTGAATAGCACCTGGACAGGTCACATACTTGTGTGTTGGGAGGCCCTGGGAGTAGGACCGGATCCCTGAATAGCACACTGAACAACCTGTGTTGGATTTCCTGGGAGTAGGAGTCCTGAAGAGCACATGGTGGGGCATTGGACTTGCTAGTGGCCTGGGGTGTTGGACTACATCCTGAATAGCACCCGGACAGGCCATATTCCTGGAGTATTGGACTGACGTCCTGAATAGCACCTGGACAGGTTATATGCCTGGGGTGTTGGACGAGGTCCTGAATAGCACCTGGACAGGTCACATGTGCGGTTCATGTGAGGAGGAGATGCCAGTGTGTTGGATTTCCTGGAAGTAGGAATCCTGAATAGCACACTGGGCAACCTGTGTTGGAAGACCTGGGAGGAGGCTTCCTGAAGAGCACATGCTGGGGTGTTGGGAGGTTCTGGGAGTAGTACCGGATCCCTGAATAGTGCACAGTGACTGTGGTTCTGGATGGTCTATGTTGGGGAAGCTACCGTCATTCGGTGGGTCTGGACTGACTAAGATATGCCGCCCAGGCAAGTTGGTGATCCCTGTGAGGCAGCTTTCCCGGAGGAGTGGACTGACAAGGAGTCAGCAGGTAGAGCAGGAGCTCCAGTCAGGTACCTATACAGACTGTTGGTGCTTGTGATGTTCCATGAACTGTGTGGTCTCCCACGGTGACTGAACGGAGTGAGGTTCAGCGTGTTTAGAGTCATATGCGCTGTATGTGACTTGGGACATTGGTAAAAAGTACGGCGTACAGACACCCATGGTAACTGGGCGAAGTGAGAGGTCCAGCATGTTTAGTGTCTGTGAGACAAAGCTGTAAATGAAGTGTTGAAGACAAAGCTGCAAGTTAATATCACCAGTTGGTGCCTGTTGTGTTTGATGAAATGTATAATGTGAACTGTGCACAACCCGGTTTATGACACTTTAATAAACCATATAGACTGTGTTTAAGTCAAAAATCGTGCCTGACTACGTGCCTGACTACGTGCCAATCCCGTGCCAAGCGAGTGTCCCCCAATACACTTAGTGAGAGCAATCTTACAGCAGCAAGTCGGTGACTTTTTACTGCACATGACAGAATGGAGGTGCAGGATGGGAGCAGCACATGACAGAATGGGGACGCAGAATGGGTGCAGCACATGACAGAATGGGGGCGCAGTATGGGAGCAGCACATTACATAATGGGGATGCAGGATGAGAGCACCACATGACAGGATGGGGGCACAGGATGGGAGCAGCACATGACAGAATGGGGGCACAGGATGGGAGCAGCACATAACAGGATGGGGCGCAGGATAGGAGCAGCACATACCAGGATGGGGGGAGCACATACCAGGATGGGGGTGCAGGATTGGAGCAGCACATGACAGCATGGGGGTGCAGGATGGGAGCACCACATGACAGGATTGGGGCACAGGATGGGAGCACCACATGACAGGATGGGGGTGCAGGATGGGAGCACATGACAGGATGAGGGCACAGGAAGAGAGTAGAACATGACAAGATGGAGAAGCACAGATCAGGATGAGGGCGCAGGATGCGGCTGCACATGACAGGAAGGCACAGGATGGGAGCAGCATATGACAGGATAGGGGCGCAGGATGAAAGCAGCACATACCAGGATGTAGACCATACACCAATATAAATTCTCATCACCTGGGAGTAGAACGGGTTCAATAGCTTATATATATATACAGTGGGGCAAAAAAGTATTTAGTCAGTCAGCAATAGTGCAAGTTCCACCAGTTAAAAAGATGAGAGGCGTCTGTAATTTACATCATAGGTAGACCTCAACTATGGGAGACAAACTGAGAAAAAAAAATCCAGAAAATCACATTGTCTGTTTTTTTAACATTTTATTTGCATATTATGGTGGAAAATAAGTATTTGGTCAGAAACAAAATTTCATCTCAATACTTTATAATATATCCTTTGTTGGCAATGACAGAGGTCAAACGTTTTCTGTAAGTCTTCACAAGGTTGCCACACACTGTTGTTGGTATGTTGGCCCATTCCTCCATGCAGATCTCCTCTAGAGCAGTGATGTTTTTGGCTTTTCGCTTGGCAACACGGACTTTCAACTCCCTCCAAAGGTTTTCTATAGGGTTGAGATCTGGAGACTGGCTAGGCCACTCCAGGACCTTGAAATGCTTCTTACGAAGCCACTCCTTCGTTGCCCTGGCGGTGTGCTTTGGATCATTGTCATGTTGAAAGACCCAGCCACGTTTCATCTTCAATGCCCTTGCTGATGGAAGGAGGTTTGCACTCAAAATCTCACGATACATGGCCCCATTCATTCTTTCATGTACCCGGATCAGTCGTCCTGGCCCCTTTGCAGAGAAACAGCCCCAAAGCATGATGTTTCCACCACCATGCTTTACAGTAGGTATGGTGTTTGATGGATGCAACTCAGTATTCTTTTTCCTCCAAACACGACAAGTTGTGTTTCTACCAAACAGTTCCAGTTTGGTTTCATCAGACCATAGGACATTCTCCCAAAACTCCTCTGGATCATCCAAATGCTCTCTAGCAAACTTCAGACGGGCCCGGACATGTACTGGCTTAAGCAGTGGGACACGTCTGGCACTGCAGGATCTGAGTCCATGGTGGCGTAGTGTGTTACTTATGGTAGGCCTTGTTACATTGGTCCCAGCTCTCTGCAGTTCATTCACTAGGTCCCCCCGCGTGGTTCTGGGATTTTTGCTCACCGTTCTTGTGATCATTCTGACCCCACGGGGTGGGATTTTGCGTGGAGCCCCAGATTGAGGGAGATTATCAGTGGTCTTGTATGTCTTCCATTTTCTAATTATTGCTCCCACTGTTGATTTCTTCACTCCAAGCTGGTTGGCTATTGCAGATTCAGTCTTCCCAGCCTGGTGCAGGGCTACAATTTTGTTTCTGGTGTCCTTTGACAGCTCTTTGGTCTTCACCATAGTGGAGTTTGGAGTCAGACTGTTTGAGGGTGTGCACAGGTGTCTTTTTATACTGATAACAAGTTTAAACAGGTGCCATTACTACAGGTAATGAGTGGAGGAAAGAGGAGACTCTTAAAGAAGAAGTTACAGGTCTGTGAGAGCCAGAAATCTTGATTGTTTGTTTCTGACCAAATACTTATTTTCCACCATAATATGCAAAAAAAATGATAAAAAAACAGACAATGTGATTTTCTGGATTTTTTTTTCTCAGTTTGTCACACAGACAGCTCTCCAGCGACCAACGATGCCGAAGTCCCCGGGTAACCAGGGTAAACATCGGGTTACTAAGCGCAGGGCCGCGCTTAGTAACCCGATGTTTACCCTGGTTACCATTGTAAATGTTAAAAAAAACACTACATACTCACATTCCGGTGTCTGTCACGTCCCCCGGCGCCTGCTTCCCGCACTGACCGGCCGGCCGTAAAGCAGAGCACAGTGGTGACGTCACTGCTGTGCTCTGCTTTACGGCCGGCGCTCACAGTCAGTGCGGGAAGCTGAAGGCGGGGGACGTGACAGACATCGGAATGTGAGTATGTAGTGTTTTTTTTTTACTTTTACAATGGTAACCAGGGTAAATATCGGGTTACTAAGCGTGGCCCTGCACTTAGTAACCCGATATTTACCCTGGTCACCAGTGAACACATCGCTGGATCGGCGTCACACACGCCGATTCAGCAATGACAGCGGGTGATCAGCGACCAAAAAAAAGGTCCTGATCACTCCCAGCGACCAACGATCTCCCAGCAGGGGCCTGATCGTTGGTCGCTGTCACACATAACGATTTCGTTAACGATATCGTTGCTACGTCACAAAAAGCAACGATATCGTTAAAGAAATCGTTATGTGTGACGGTACCTTAAGTCCAAGTGGGAGATACCAGAATAAGTGGTGGAGAATGAAAGGGGTAAAATCCTGTGGGACTTCAAGATCCAGACGGATAAGCAGGTGTTGGCTAACCAACCAGACATTGTGATAGTAGACAAGGATCAGAAGACAGCAATGATAATAGATGTGCCAGTGCCAAGTGACAGCAACATCAGAAAGAAGGAATATGAGAAGCTGGAGAAATACCAGGGCCTCAAAGGAGAACTGGAGAAGATGTGGAAGGTGAAGGCAGCAGTGATTCCAGTGATGATAGGAGCACTTGGAGCAGTGACCCCTAAGTTGGAAGAATGGCTACAACAGATCCCAGGAGCAACATCTGAACTCTCTGTCCAGAAAAGCGCAATGTTGGAAACAACTAAGATCCTGCGCAGAACCCTCAAGGCCTCTGTTAGGGCAGTGTCATCGAAAAAAGATGTTATAGATATCAGTATATAGTTATGCAAAGATAAATTATTTTTTGTAAAAATAAAATCGTTTAGTGTAAAAATAATAGCAAAGTATAAAAACTTATGTAGTTGTGGTATCAATGTAACCATAATGACCAAAAGAATCCCATAATAAAGCGGTCTTATCACTTTTGCCGCCTGGTGAATGGCATAAAACAAATAAATAAAAAACATTCCTAAATTCATAGTGTTTGTTCAATCTGCCACCCAATATTCAGAAAAAAAGTTTTTTATGTACTACAAACTGGAACCATTAGAAACTTCAGTTCATTCAATGAAAAAGAAGGGCCCATACAGTTCTTTTGGCAGAAAAATAGAAAGTTGTAGCTCTTCGAATATGGCAATTCAAAAACAAGTGGAGTTTGTAAAAAAGTGTTTTAGTGTGCAAATATACCAATGTAAAAAAAAACTACACAACGACATCATCGTTGTAAATATACTGACAATGGTGAGCAGTGTAAGGCCATGTTCACACCATCCTTTTTTTAATGCGGAACCGCCGCGATTTTGCCGCTGCGGGTCCGCAGCTGTTTTCCATGCAGGGTACATTACAATGTACCCTATGGAAAACAGGAACTGCTGTGCCCACGTTGCGGAAAATCGCGAAAAAAGCCGCGCTGAATAGCCGCGGTAAAAAAGAAGTACCATGTCACTTCTTTTTGCGGAACTGCAGCGGTTCTGCACCCATAGACCTCCATTGTGAGGTCAAACCCGCAGTAAAACCCGCAGATGAAAAAAATATCTGCGGGTTTTCTGCGGTTTGTGGTGCAGAACCGCTGCAGTGTGGCTGCCCCCCCCGTGCCCCAATCCCACCTCCCCATGCTCCGATGCCACCCCCCGTGCTCCGACGCCCCCCCCCCCGTGCCCTCATCTCCCCCCTTATGCCTACCCGGCCTCCCGGTGTCCGTCCGTCCGTCTTCTCGCTGGGCGCCGCCATCTTGCAAAATCCAAAGTTCCAAAGTGCATTTTGATCACTGAGATATAACCTATCTCAGTGATCAAAATAAAAAAAATAGTAAATGACCCCCCCCCCCCTTTGTCACCCCCATAGCTAGGGACAATAAAAAAATAAAGAATTTTTTTTTTTTCCCACTAAGGTTAGAATAGGGTTAGGGGTAGGGTTAGGGTTAGGGGTAGGGTTAGGGGTAGGGTTAGGGGTAGGGTTAGGGGTAGGGGTAGGGGTAGGGTTAGGGTATTTTCATCCATTTTAACCCTAAAAAACTTCCTAGAAAACACACAGACTCTGCATAGAAAACTGCATAAAAACGCACTAAAAAACGCATCAAAAAACGCATCAAAAAACGCATCAAAAAAGCACCAAAAAAAGGACCTGCGTTTTCTGCCAAGAGCTGCGGTTTTTAGTGCAGAAAAAACAGCAGGGAAATCAGGAACGTGTGAACATGGCCTAAGACGCCAAAAAATAAAGGCCAGGGTTAATTATTCTGTTCTTGATGAGGGCATCTGAGTGGAAGTGGAGGTCTGTCCCCGTTACTGATCCAGCCACAGGACCATCCATCTACTCCGTCAAGAGTCACTCTCATCTCATCAGTCCATAAAACAATTGAACAATCTGTTTCAGATATTTCTTGGCCCAGTCTTAAAGTCTTCACTTCTGTGTCTGGTTCATTGGTGGTCGGGTTTCAGCTTCCTTACCTTGGCCGTGTCTCTAAGCACTGAACATCTTGACCTTCTTTGTCTTGCTCTGTGGTGGTGGGTTTCATCTTATTTACCTTGGCCATATCTCTGAGCACTGGACATCTTGTATTTCTGTGCCTTGCACAGTCGTGGTCGGCTTCAGGCCTCCTCACCTAGGCCATGACTCTGAGCACTGAACACCTTGTACTTCTGGGATCTACGGAAATGTTGCAGTTCTGGACCAGGACAGCACAGGGGGATAATGGCTTCCTGGTCGCTTCATGTTTTATTTATTATTATGCATTGCTTATATAGCGCTATGTTATTACACAGCGCTTTACATACATTATCATCACTGTCCCCATTGGGGCTCACAATCTAAATTCCCTACCTGTATGTCTTTGGAGTGTGGAAGGAAACCGGAGAACCCAGAGGAAACCCACGCAAATACAGGGAGAACATACAAACTCTTTGCAGATGTTGGCCTTGTTGGGATTTGAACCGAGGACCACAGCGCTGCAAAGCAACAGTGCTAACCACTGAGCCACCATGCTGTCCACAATTGATTCTTCTCAAATCTTTGGCAGTTAATATGCATCTTTTTTTTTATCAACACATTTTTTGGAACCCTGTTGACTATTTGTAACACAACTTTGGCTGGTTCTGTTATCACGATCAATAGCTTAGCAATTTCAAGATTTTTGCATCCCTCTGTAAGACAATTTTTGATTTTTCAGAGTCAGCTAAATTTTTTTTTTGGTCCATTTTACCTGAGGAAAACAAGCTGCCGAATAATCCTGCTCACCTTGATAAAGGGCGTTGTATCCTTAGATCTCACTCTGCCTCTTTGCACAAACACACATCGCCTGATCTGCTTCATTCTATAAGCATAAAGTTTATACAGCGTGGAGGAGGAAAATCTGCATAAACCAATGATCTGGTCAGAATACTGACTGCCTAATAATGGTGCATAGTGTGTAATAGGATTTAAAATAGGACTGGAGGCTTTTCTCACAACAAATTAAATTGTAGATTATTATTATTATTTATTATTATAGCGCCATTTATTCCATGGCGCTTTACATGTGAGGAGGGGTATACATAATAAAAACAAGTACAATAATCTTGAACAATATAAGTCACAACTGGTACAGGAGGAGAGAGGACCCTGCCCGCGAGGGCTCACAATCTACAAGGGATGGGTGAGAATACAGTAGGCGAGGGTAGAGCTGGTCGTGCAGTGGTTTGGTGGATCGGTGGTTACTGCAGGTTGCAGGTTTGTCGGAACAGGTAGATCTTCAGGTTCTTTTTGAAGGCTTCGATGGTAGGTGAGAGCCTGATGTGTTGTGGTAGAGGGTTCCAGAGTAGGGGTGATGCGCAAGAGAAACTTGTTTAGTAATGGTTTAAGGAACATGACAAAGCCTCTATAATGACTTGTCTCCAGAATCCCCAGATCTTAACTCCTCTGGTGACTTCTCTAAAATCTCAAGATCTTAAAATCTACAAGGGATGGGTGAGGATACAGTAGGCGAGGGTAGAGCTGGTCATGCAGCGGTTTGGTCAATCGGTGGTTACTGCAGGTTATAGGCTTGTCGGAAGAGATGAGGCTTCAGGTTCTATTTGAAGGTTTCGATGGTAGGTGAGAGTCTGATATGTTGTGGTAGAGAGTTCCAGAGTAGGGGTGATGTGCAAGAGAAATCTTGTATGCGATTGTGGGAAGAGGAGATAAGAGGGGAGTAGAGAAGGAGATCTTGTGAGGATCGGAGGTTGCGTGCAGGAAAGTACCGGGAGACGAGGTCACAGATGTATGGAGGAGAGAGGTTGTGGATGGCTTTGTACGTCATGGTTAGGGTTTTGTACTGGAGTCTCTGGGTAATGGGGAGCCAGTGAAGGGATTGACAGAGGGGAGAGGCCGGGGAATAGTCGGGCAGCAGAGTTTAGAATAGATTGGAAGGGTAGATGATAAATAATCCAGCACCGGAGATGTATAACTGGTTCATGATGGTTGAACTTGATGGACCTGCATAGTTTTTCCAACCTATGTAATATACAACATCAGCGGAATCCAGTTTCCTATGTTAAAAGACTTTTTCAGTTAATTGTTGGAGTGACGGCATTTTGGAAGAAGATGGAAGATTTATTGACTTTAAAAGCAACTTAAATACCAGAAGAAATAATGCATCAGACTTTGTATCCTCCATTCTCACAGGAGTCATTTTTCTCTCTTACTCACTGACACTATGAATAATTAATAAGCCTTTAATGCGCAGATTATCTCTTCACCATGGATTGGATAAACCAATAGTTTTCAATACACTTAATGTTACTCTGACATTACCGCCAGGGGAGCATGACTACAACATAGTGACGTCTGGATATTTTATGGTTGTTATGTGTCTAAATATTACTCTCATCAGTGCACATTGTAGTTATACTTGAGAAATGTGCATGCTAATGTAGCAGAGCTGAGTGTGTAAGTCACTCTATGAACCCTGATAATAGTTTCATTTATGCTTATGTGGTACGCTTTATCTTCAGTTCTATGCAAAAAAAAAAGTTGCTTCCTCGGCAATGCAAAATTTGTAACAGGGTCATCCTCTTATAAGGAGATGGAAATATTGGCCTGTTCCACTAGCAGACATCAGTATTGTGCATAATGTAAAGTGTAATGTGTGTAATGTCATGCACTATTGTGAGGGTGATGTGTACAGTAATGTGAATTGTGTTGTGATGCATTGTAGTGTTGTGTCCGGAAACAGACAGTGAGTAGGGTAAGATAGAGTTAAGTGTTGGGAATAGCCCATAGTGGGAGGGGACAGTGAAAGGGACAGACACAGTTTTCTGTTAGATGTTAGAAAGTAAGTTAAGGCCCATTGAGTGTCAGAACAGGCCTAACGTGTGCAGTGCCAAAGTTCATCATGGGTGTCCCTCAGCCTAGAAAGGAGACCAAAGCAGATGATAGCGAGATTCTGAATGCCAGGAGAGAAGAGAGAGAGCTGACCGAGTTACAGAGTGGGCAAGGTGAGACGGGTCAGCAGACTGACCGGAGGACTAGGAGACTGAGTGAAACAGGTACTGGTACTGGAAGGACCAGAACATGGAATGAAGTGTGTCCTGGGCAGATGTTCATAAGGCATCAACAAGTGACAAGCTAGTTTCGGCCATATTGGCAGTATCCTTTTAAAAGGAAAAAGACACGGAACCGTGGAAGAAAAGATTACTTTCACGGACTGTAATGTGGTACTATAGAAGGGAAATGAAAGCCAGCACTCAATCAGTACAGTTCACGGTGCCAGTGAACGGGATATTCAATCCCACAACTCATAAAGTCAGAAGAAATCACTGCACTCGTTTGGTTTTCAAAAGCATTAATAAGTAAGTTTATTTGATTTGAATCGGTGAAGAGATATTTAGGCGAATTGACGTTTCGGCCAACCCGTGGCCTTGTTCACAATATCGCTGTAATAAGCAAAGAACAAAACAGTATTACAAACAAGTAAATATATACATATATACAATTATACATAGGGGCAAAAATCCATATCATGTAGCTGCCTTTGATCAGACATATTCTGTAGAGATAAGGACTAAAAAATCGTGCTGTACGATGGCGGGAAGTTCCAAGGAGAAAATATATTGAAGTATCGCTAAACATTATTGGAGGAAGAACATACCCTGTTGGGACTCTGCTGCATATAAAGAAGGCAGACCTAGGCACTCAAAAAACACTGGTACATAGAACGCTTTCTGGTCAGAAACGCACAGGGACCTTCCCGTGTCTGGGCTGCATGAGCTGCTCAAATGTAATTAAGGGTAGTGAGGTGGTACACCCACGAACAGGCAAATCTTACAAAATTAAGGACTATTACACGTGTGCAACAAATTTTGTGGTGTATATCATAAAGTGCCCCTGCGGGTTACTTTATGTAGGGGAGACCACCCAGGCGGTTAGAGATCGTATCTCTAATCATAAATCGACTATCCGCTGTGGCAAAGTGTGGCTCCCCCTCCCTCTTCACTTCAAAGAAGCCAACCACAACGTAGCACAATTAAGATTCCAAGTAATAGAAAGGGTCCCCCGTCCTAGGCGAGGAGGGAATCATGTTAGATTATTGAAACAGCGAGAGACCTTTTGGATTTATACACTCGACACTTTACATCCACGCGGCTTAAACCGCGAGATAGACTGGCTAACTTAATTAATTAATTTTATCTCCCGTATAGGCCAATTGACCTTTTGCACAACCAACCTCTTTGGTTAACGCGTTTTGGATGGTAAGACGCATACCCAAATTAGCCTTTTTTATAAGTTCCCCTCCATTTTTTTCATTTTTTTCATTTTTTCATTTTATTTTTATTATTTTTTTCATTTTATTTGATTCATTATTTTTATATTTTTTTTATTATATTTTTTTTATTTCATTCAATTATCATCAGTTATTTTTTTCAGTGGTCAGTACTTCCTTTTTGCTCAATTTGCATTATTCTTTATTTTCTTTGCATTTTTCCTATTTCATTTCATTTCATTTCTTTGATTTCATTTCATTCATTTCTTTGATTTCATTTCTTTGCGTTAACTTTTATTCCTTATTTATTTCCTTTTTTTTCGTTTGGACTCCTACCATTATGAATGCCATTACAGTGTATCAAATGTTGTTATATATATATATTTGGAGGATGTGCTTTTCTGTACAAGCAATTGATTGTGGCCCGATTCTAACGCATCGGGTATTCTAGAATATGCATGTCCCCGTAGTATATGGACAATGATGATTCCAGAATTCGCGGCAGACTGTGCCCGTCACTGATTGGTCGAGGCAACCTTTATGACATCATCGTCGCCATGGCAACCATTATGACATCATCGTCGCTGTGCCCGTTGCTGATTGGTCGAGGCCTGGCGGCCTCGACCAATCAGATTCGCGGGATGTCTACGTCCTTTATGACATCATCGTCGCTGTGCCCATCGCTGATTGGTCGAGGCCGCCAAGCCTCGACCAATCAGAGACGTGGGATTTCTACATCGATACTGTGCCGGTCGCTGATTGGTCGAGGCCTGGCGGCCTCGACCAATCAGAGACGCGGGATTTCCAGGACAGACAGACAGACAGACAGACTGAAAGACAGACAGACAGACAGACGGAAAAACCCTTAGACAATTATATATATAGATGGGACCTGCATTAATAATAATAATTTTATTTGTATAGTGCCGACATATTCCGCAGCACTTTACATTTTAGAGGGGACTTGTACATACAATAGACATTACAGCAAAACAATTAATCAAAACAAATACCAAGAGGAATGAGGGCCCTGCTCGCAAGCTTACAGTCTATGGGGAAAAGGGGAGACACGAGAGGTGGATGGTAACAATTGTTTTCGTTGTTCAGATCAGCCAAAGTGTAAGAATCGGGATTCATGTAAAGCTGCATGAACCGGTTAACACAGTAATACAGACACAGAAGGCTATTAGATGCATGAAGCATGTGAAAACATGATGCAAGGAACCTGGTTATGGTAAAAAATATTGAATGGGCAACACAGGGATAGTTAGGTTAATGCGTTGAGGCGGTAGGCCAGTCTGAACAAATGCGTTTTTAGGGCACGCTTAAAACTGTGGGGATTGGGGATTAATCTTATTAACCTGGGTGGTGCATTCCAAAGAATTGGTGCAGCACGTGAAGAGTCTTGGAGACAGGAGTGGGAGGTCCTGAATATTGAGGATGTTAACCTCAGGTCATTAGTAGAACGGAGAGCACGGGTAGGGTGGTAGACTGAGACGAGGGAGGAGATGTAGGGTGGTGCTGAACCATGGAGTGCTTTGTGGGTGAGGGCAGCGTCGGACTGTGGTGTCTGGGGCCCATCAGAGGAATGGACTCTAGGGGCCCACCCTACAGCTATATGCAAATATCTGTCATTATAGTAGAGCATCGGCTGTAAAACACCGGCGGCTGCTGCACGTCTACCGTGTGCCCCAATAACTGGGATGTACAATTACGGTAGTTTACATTAATGGGGTTCTTGGTTAAAACAAGTTATCACTGATCCATGGGCTCCACAGGATAGGTGATCGCTTAGATCCGACCATTAGAAACTGCACCGATCAGAAGAATGGGGAAGTTTTATCCCTGACAGGACACTTTTATCACTATTTTAAAATGCAGCGGCAGGTGGGATTTCTGACTGCAGCTCCATTCATTCTCTTTGGGGCTTCCAGAAAAAAACAAGTGCAGCCACACAGTGAATGAATGGATCAGTGATCTAGTCGGACATGCCACTCCAGTCTAATGGGGATAAAAAGTTCCACATTTTGCTGAATGGGTCCAAGCAGTCAGACCCCCACCAATCAATACGTTATCACTTATCCTGTGGAGAGGTGATTACTTTTTTCCACAGGAAACCCCCTGTAAGTGCATCTCCGCCACTGTGTACAAAGCATTAAAACTCTAATGGAAATAAAGAATCTTCTCCTAATTAATATCAGAGAGAACAAATGACCGCCATACACAACACAATCCGCTATACCAAGACCAATAATACCACATACAGGAAGAAATACCACCACACCATGACCAGACTACATAGTGACCGAATAATACTACATACAAGGGACAAATACCACCGCACCATGACCAGACCACAAATTACAACCACAGCGATCGAATAATATCACACACAAGGAACAAATACCACCGCACCATGTCAAGACCACATATTACCACCACTTGGTGACCAAATAGCACATACAAGGGACAAATACCACAACAACATTTCCAGACCACATATTACCACCACATAGTGACTGAATACTACAATACTGATCAGTAATAAAAAAAAGCAAAAGCACCATAAGTGCCAGTATTCACAGGAGATCTGTACTTGGTATGCAGTGTCTGTGTAGAGGTAATACAGTGATCACTGGTGACATTGTACACAGGACCTCTGTATACAGTATATAGTGTCAGTGTATAGGTAACACTGACTCACCAGTGACGTCTCTAGGTGAAGTCCTTCATCTTTCATCCTTATTTCATCATTGGTCCTTATAAAATTTCTGAAATTATTAATCTGGTGTCTTTTCGTTTGGCTCTTGCAGCCTCTTTTGCCATTCATAATGTTTTCCATAGATCTTTGTTGCGGAGATATGTGGTGCCCGTTCTTCCCTCAGTTGATCCTCCTGCCCCGGTGATGGTTGAGGGAGAGTTGGAATATGAGGTTGAGAAAATTTTGGATTCTCGTTTTTCGAGGCGGAGGCTTCAGTATCTTGTCAAGTGGAAGGGTTATGGCCAGGAGGATAATTCTTGGGTTGTTGCCTCCGATGTCCATGCCACCGATTTGGTTCGTGCTTTTCACTTGGCTCGTCCTGATCGGCCTGGGGGCTCTGGTGAGGGTTCGGTGACCCCTCCTCAAGGGGGGGTACTGTTGTGAATTCCGCTCTTGGGCTCCCTCCGGTGGTTGTAAGTGGCACTTTTGTGAGTTCAGCTCTTGGGTTCCCTCCGGTGGTTTTAAGTGGAATGGCTGCTCCTTGGATTTAGCTGTCAGCAGCTGCTTCCACTGATTGTCTTTTCTGCTCGGCTATTTAGCCTGGCTCTTTCCTTCAGCTTGTGCCACTTGTCAATGGTTCCTGGTTGGATTCACATCTCTTTGGATTTCCCTGTTATTCTGACCAGTTCAGCAAAGCTAAGTCCTTGCTTGCTCTTTTCTGTCCACAGGTTGTGGACTTATCCGTTCTGTGCTTTCTATGCTTGTCCAGCTTGTCAGTATGAATTAATTCTGTGATGCTGGAATCTCTGGGAAGCAGATTTACCCTCCATACCTTTAGTCAGGTGTGGAGATTTTTGTAAACTCTGTGTGGATTTTTTGTAGTGTTTTATACTGACCGCACAGTATTCCATCCTGTCCTATCTATCTAGCTAGACTGGCCTCCTATGCTCATCCTAGTTTCATTCTGTGTGGGCTATCTATCCTTTGGGGATTTTCTCTGAGGCAAGATAGTTTTCCTGTTTCTATCTTTAGGGGTAGTTAGTTCTCAGGCTGTGACAAGGTGCCTAGGGAGTGTTAGGAGCATCCCACGGCTAGTTCTAGTGTTGTGTTGAGCTTAGGGACTGCGGTCAGTACAGATACCACTTCCTTCAGAGCTCGTTCCATGTTGCTCCTAAACCACCAGATCATAACACTACCCCATATGATCTCCCCATCCTGCCCCATCTGTCTCCATCGTATCCATCCTGCCCCATGATCCAATCCTGCCCCATGTCTTTCATTCTGCCCCGTGTCTCCAATCATGCCCCGTATCTACATTCTGCCCATGCCTCCAGTCCTGCCCCCAGTGTGTCCAGCAATCTGCCCCAGTGTGTCCAGCATATTACTCCTAGTGTGTCCAGCAATCTGCCCCCGTATGTCCCACATATTGCTCCAGTGTCCAGCAATCTGCCCCAGTGTGTCCAGCATTGCCCCCAGACAGTGTGTCCAGCATTCTTCCCCAGTATGTCAAGCATATTGACCCAGTGTGTCCAGCATTACCCCCGGACAGTGTGTCCAGCAATCTGCCCCAGTGTGTCCGGCAATCTTCCCCGTGTGTCTGGCAATCTGCCCCAGTGCGTCCGGCAATCTGCCCCAGTGTGTCCGGCAACCTGCCCCAGTGTTTCCGGCAATCTGCCCCAGTGTGTCCGGCAATCTGCCCCAGTGTGTCCGGCAATCTGCCCCAGTGTGTCCAGCATATTACCACCAGTGTGTCCAGCAATCTGCCCCAGTATGTCCAGCATATTGCCCCAGTGTGTCCAGATTTGCCCCCAGAGTGTGTTCAACAATCTGCCCCAGTATGTCCAGCATATTGCCTGAGAGTGTCCAGCATTGCCCCCAGTGTGTCCATTAATCTGCCCCAGTATGTCCAGTATATTGCCCCAGTGTGTCCAGATTTGCCCCTAGACAGTGTGTTCAACAATCTGCCCCAGTATGTCCAGCATTGCCCCCAGTGTGTCCATTAATCTGCCCCAGTATGTCCATCATATTGCCCCAGTGTGTCCAGATTTGCCCCTAGACAGTGTGTTCAACAATCTGCCCCAGTATGTCCAGCATATTGCCCCAGAGTGTCCAGCATTGCCCCCAGACAGTGTGTCCAGCAATCTGCCCCAGTGTGTCCAGCAATCTGCCCCAGTGTGTCCAGCATATTACCCCCAGGTGTCCAGCATATTACCCCCAGGTTGTCCAGCATATTACCCCCAGGTTGTCCAGCAATCTGCCCCAGTGTGTCCAGCATATTACCCCCAGTGTGTCCAGCAATCTGCCCCAGTGTGTCCAGCATATTACCCCCAGTGTGTCCAGCAATCTGCCCCAGTATGTCCAGCACTGCCCCAGTGTGTCCAGCAATCTGCCCCAGTATGTCCAGCACTGCCCTCAGTGTGTCCAGCAATCTGCCCCAGTATGTCCAATTGTCCACAGTGTGTCCAGCAATCTGCCCCAGTGTCCAGCATTGCCCCAGGGTGTCCAGCAATCTGCCCCAGTGTCCAGCATTGCCCCAGTGTGTCCAGCAATCTGCCCCAGTGTCTCCAGCAATCTGCCCCAGTGTGTCCAGCATTGCCCCCAGTGTGTCCAGCAATCTGCCCCAGTGTCTCCAGCATTGCCCCAGTGTGTCCAGCAATCTGCCCCAGTGTGTCCAGCAATCTGCCCCAGTGTCCAGCATTGCCCCAGTGTGTCCAGCAATCTGCCCCAGTGTGTCCAGCAATCTGCCCCAGTGTCCAGCATTGCCCCAGTGTGTCCAGCAATCTGCCCCAGTGTGTCCAGCATTGCCCCCAGATAGTGTGTCCAGCAATCTGCCCCAGTGTCTCCAGCATTGCCCCAGTGTGTCCAGCAATCTGCCCCAGTGTGTCCAGCAATCTGCCCCAGTGTGTCCAGCAATCTGCCCGTGTCCAGCATTGCCCCAGTGTGTCCAGCAATCTGCCCCAGTGTGTCCAGCATATTACCCCCAGTGTGTCCAGCAATCTGCCCCAGAATGTCCAGCACTGCCCCCAGTGTGTCCAGCAATCTGCCCCAGTATGTCCAGCACTGCCCTCAGTGTGTCCAGCAATCTGCCCCAGTATGTCCAATTGTCCACAGTGTGTCCAGCAATTTTTTTTTTCTTCTTCCTCCTCCTTCTCCTCCTCCCTGGGTCGGGGCCCACCGGACATTTCACCGCTATCCCGGTGGGCCAGTCCGACCCTGGGTGAGGGTAATAAGTTTGTACTGGATTCTGGATTGGATGGGTAACCAGTGTAATGACTGGCACAAGGTAGAGGCATCGGTGTAGCGGTTGGTGAGGAATATGATCCTGGCTGCAGCATTCAGGACAGATTGGAGAGGGGAGAGTTTGGTAAGAGGGAGACCGATTAGTAGAGAATTACAATAGTTCAGACGATAATGAATGAGTGAAACAGTAAGAGATTTTGCAGAGTCGAAAGTAAGAAAGGGTCGAATTCTAGAAATGTTTTTGAGGTGCAGATAACAAGAGCGAGCCAGTAATCTTATGGTGATGGGGGGGGGGGGGGGGAAGGGGGTGAATGAAAGCTTAGAATCAAGTATGACCCCAAGACAGCGGGCATGTTGCTGGGGAGTAACTGTGAAATCACACACGGAAATGGCAAAATCAGGCATAGGCACATTAGTAGAGGGAGGAAACACAAGGAGTTCAGTTTTTGACAGGTTCAGTTTCAGATAGAGGGAGGACATGATGTTAGAGACAGCAGTAAGACAATCACTGGTGTTTTCTAAAAAGGCAGGCGTGATGTCAGGAGAAGAAGTGTATAATTGGGTGTCATCTGCATAGAGATGGTCCTGGAAACCAAATCTACTGATTGTTTGACCAATAGGGGCTGTATACGAAGAGAAGGGGGCCAAGAACCGATCCTTGAGGAACCCCAACATCAAGGGGAAGATGAGAGGAGGAGGAGCCAGCATTATACTGTATTGAGGACTATGGGGAGTGCATTATACTATAGGGAGGATATGGGGAGTGTATTAAACTATATGGAGAACTATGGGGAGTGTATTGGACTATGGGGAGCGTATTATACTATATTGTGGACTACGGGTAGTATATTTGACTATGCGAGTGAATTATACTAAATGGAAAATTATGGGGAGTGTATTATACTATATGGAGCGATATGAGGCACATTGTACTATATGGAGAACTATGGGGCACATTATACAATATGGAGGATTATGGGGTGCATTATACTGTGTGGAGGACTATATGGTGTATTATACTAAACAAGCAATATGTTGCCTATTCTTTGAGTGATTGGGTTGTTTATGCCGAAACAAAAATCACTGTTCTCAGCAGCACATTGCCCGATGTAAACTGCAGATATGCTGCTGATAGCATGATACTGTATGGGGAAAGATTGATCTACTAGTGATCGTTCTGTACCCGTTATTCTTCGGCTGCCGTCACACTATCAGTATTTGGTCAGTATTTTACATCAGGATTTCTCAGCCAAAACCAGGAGTGGGTGATAAATGCAGAAGTGGTGCATATGTTTCTATTATACTTTTCTTCTAATTGTTCCACTCCTGGTTTTGGCTTACAAATACTGATGTAAAATACTGACCAAATACTGCTAGTGTGACGGCAGCCTTCCTCAGAAGGTGAAAAAAGACATGAAACAAACGTTGAACGACTTCAATATTGTGGATCGCGCTAATGATCATGGGCTGAATTCAGTGCATGTAAATACAACTGAAATGTTTTTGTGTGATGTGCAATATGTTAGCATTGTGAGCCCCACTTTAAACTTTTGGCCAGGGCCCCACTTTGTCTAAAACTGGCCCTTGGAAGAATTGAATACCACACTGCGGTGGCTGGCACAGAGGACCGAACTGGGGAATTAGAATCTTTATAGTCATCTCTACTGTACACAATACATACTGTATCTTGTGAGTTGTTCATTTTAGATTTTTAATCAGGTAAATGAAAAATGACACATGTATAGTGTAACCACTGTTTTAATTTTTCCTTAATCAATAATACACCTGAAAGTAAGAATCTTAATGTATCTTGTCAGAGAAATCTGCTTCTTTCTCTGCCAGTAATGATTATTTTGTATGACTCCCAGAGATTATTAAAAAGAGGCTCTAATCAATTTGCTCCATTGGCTTTCACCTTGCGAATTTGAAGATCCTGGCATGGTATGAACTGAACTGCAGTGAGCCCCTCATAGATATCACTAATTTTGTGTTCTTACATGCCTCCATGACATAGGTAAATACTTGCTGTTGCCAATCACATTTTACATGGTGCGGTGCTTGGATGGCAGGGTTTTTTTATCCCCCTTTTCCTCCGTCAGGTCAAATAACAAATCTGGTCTTTGCAAAGGGGATAGGATTTGGAGATCCCGTACTTTCACTTGCATTCATCCATAGAGGTTCGAAAGGCATAGGAAAAAGAAGGTAAAGGTTCAGTAAATTATACGTTAAAGGACATTTAGGCTGCCGTCACACTAGCAGTATTTGGTCAGTATTTTACATCAGTATTTGTAAGCCAAAACCAGGAGTGGGTGATAAATACAGAAGTGGTGCATATGTTTCTATTATACTTTTCCTCTAATTGTTCCATTCCTGGTTTTGGCTACAAATACTGATGTAAAATACTGACCAAATACTGCTGGTGTGACGGCAGCCTTAGTGTTGACGGGGTGGGGGGTGGTTCAGCATACAGTGAGGAATAGTGTGAATGCACAGTAAAAAGAGTGAAAAAAGGGGCACAGCGTAGAGTGGAGGCAGTGAGAGGGGAGACAATGTGAAGATGGAGCTCAGTATGGAGAAGGAGCAGAGCAGGGGGCACAATGTGAAGGGGGCACAGTATGGAGAGGGGACAGTGTGGGAGATAGTGTGAATAGGGGGCACAGTATGGAGATGGGAGAGTGTGGAGGGGGATAGTTTGGACATAATAGCATGAAATGAGGTTAGAGTGAAAGTCACAGTTCATAAGGGTGGTTGGTGGGGTGGGTATAATTAATAAAAGTGTGGTGTAGCAGTTGTGGTTCATAATTAGATATGGTATGGTGGGTATAGTTGATAAGGGGGCGATGTGGAGATTATAGTTATTAAGGGAAGATGGTACAATGGTTGTAATTCATAAGGCAGGACAGTATGGTGTTTGTAGTTCATAAAGCATGAAGGTGATCATAAATGTGAGCGAGGCTGAGGATTGTGTGCAATTATAGTTTATCAGGGGGGACAGGTTAAAAGGTCAAAGTATATAAGGAAATACAGTATGGTGCTTATAGTCTTTAACCCCTTTACCCCCAAGGGTGGTTTGCACGTTAATGACCGGGCCAATTTTTACAATTCTGACCACTGTCCCTTTATGAGGTTATAACTCTGGAACGCTTCAATGGATCCTGGTGATTCTGACATTGTTTTCTCGTGACATATTGTACTTCATGACAATGGTAAAAATTATTTGATAGTACCTGCGTTTATTTGTGAAAAAAACGGAAATTTGGCGAAAATTATGAAAATTTCGCAATTTTCCAACTTTGAATTTTTATGCAATTAAATCACAGATATATGTCACACAAAATACTTAATAAATAACATTTCCCACATGTCTACTTTACATCAGCACAATTTTGGAAACAAAATTTTTTTTTGTTAGGGAGTTATAAGGGTTAAAAGTTGACCAGCAATTTCTCATTTCTACAACACCATTTTATTTTAGGGACCACATCTCATTTGAAGTCATTTTGAGGGGTCTATATGATAGAAAATACCCAAGTGTGACACCATTCTAAAAACTACACCCCTCAAGGTGCTCAAAACCATATTCAAAAAGTTTATTAACCCTTCTGGTGCTTCACAGGAATTTTTTGAATGTTTAAATAAAAATGAACATTTAACTTTTTTTCACAAAAAATTTAATTCAGCTCCAATTTGTTTTATTTTACCAAGGGTAACAGGAGAAAATGGACCCCAAACATTGTTGTACAATTTGTCCTGAGTATGCCAATACCCCACATGTGGGGGTAAACCACTGTTTGGGCGCATGGCAGAGCTCGGAAGCGAAGGAGTGCCATTTGACTTTCAATGCAAAATTGACTGGAATTGAGATGGGACGCCATGTTTCGTTTGGAGAGCCCCTGATGTCGCTAAACATTGAAACCCTCCACAAGTGACACCATTTTGGAAAGTAGACCCCCTAAGGAACTTATCTAGAGGTGTGGTGAGCACTTTGACCCAACAAGTGCTTCACAGAAGTTTATAATGTAGAAACGTAAAAATAAAAAATCATATTTTTTCACAAAAATTATCTTTTCGCCCCCAATTTTTTATTTTCCCAAGGGTAAGAGAAGAAATTGGACCCCAAAAGTTGTTGTACAATTTGTCCTGAGTACGCTGATAGCCCATATGTGGGGGTAAACCACTGTTTGGGCGGATGGGAGAGCTCGGAAGGGAAGGAGCGCCGTTTGACTTTTCAATGCAAAATTGACAGGAATTGAGATGGGACCTCATGTTGCGTTTGAAGAGCCACTGATGTGCCTAAACATTGAAACCCCCCACAAGTGACACCATTTTGGAAAGTAGACCCCCTAAGGAACTTATCTAGAGGTGTGGTGAGCACTTTGACCCACCAAGTGCTTCACAGAAGTTTATAATGTAGAACCGTAAAAATAAAAAATCATATTTTTTCACAAAAATTATCTTTTTGCCCCCAATTTTTTATTTTCCCAAGGGTAAGAGAAGAAATTGGACCCCAAAAGTTGTTGTACAATTTGTCCTGAGTACGCTGATACCCCATATGTGGGGGTAAACCACTGTTTGGGTGGATGGGAGAGCTCGGAAGGGAAGGAGCGCCGTTTGACTTTTCAAAGCAAAATTGACAGGAATTGAGATGGGACGCCATGTTGCGTTTGAAGAGCCACTGATGTGCCTAAACATTGAAACCCCCCACAAATGACACCATTTTGGAAAGTAGACCCCCTAAGGAACTTATCTAGAGGTGTGGTGAGCACTTTGACCCACCAAGTGCTTCACAGAAGTTTATAATGCAGAGCCGTAAAAATAAAACAAAATTTTTTTCCCACAAAAATTATTTTTTTAGCCCCCAGTTTTGTATTTTCCTGAGGGTAACAGGAGAAATTGGACCCCAAAATTTGTTGTCCAATTTGTCCTGAGTGCGCTGATACCCCATATGTGGGGGGGAACCACTGTTTGGGCGCATGGAAGGGCTCGGAAGGGAAGGAGCTCCATTTGGAATGAGGACTTAGATGGAATGGTCTGCAGGTGTCACATTGCATTTGCAGAGCCCCTAATGTACCTAAACAGTAGAAACCTCCCACAAGTGACACCATTTTGGAAACTAGACCCCCTAAGGAACTCATCTAGATGTGTTGTGATAGCTTTGAACTCCCAAGTGTTTCACTACAGTTTGTAACGCAGAGCCGTGAAAATTAAAAAAAAAAATCTTTCCCCCCAAAATTATTTTTTAGCCCCCAGTTTTGTATTTTCCCGAGGGTAAGAGGAGAAATTCGACCCCAAAAGTTGTTGTCCAATTTGTCCTGAGTACGCTGATACCCCGTATGTTGGGGAAACCACCGTTTGAGCGCATGGCAGAGCTCGGAAGGGAAGGAGCGCCATTTGGAATGCAGACTTAGATGGAATGGTCTGCAGACGTCACATTGCGTTTGCAGAACCCCTAATGTACCTAAACAGTAGAAACCCCCCACAAGTGACCCCATATTGGAAACTAGACCCCCCAGGGAACTAATCTAGATGTGTTGTGAGAACTTTGAACCCCCAAGTGTTTCACTACAGTTTATAACGCAGAGCCGTGAAAATAAAAAATCTTTTTTTTTCCCACAAAAAATATGTTTTAGCCCCGAGTTTTGTATTTTCCCAAGGGTAACAGGAGAAATTGGACCCCAAAAGTTGTTGTCCTATTTGTCCTGAGTACGCTGATACCCCATATGTTGGGGTAAACCCCTGTTTGGGCACACGGGAGAGCTCGGAAGGGAAGAAGCACTGTTTTACTTTTTCAACGCAGAATTGGCTGGAATTGAGATCGGACGCCATGTCGCGTTTGGAGAGCCCCTGATGTGCCTAAACAGTGGAAACCCCCCAATTATAACTGAAACCCTAATCCAAACACATCCCTAACCCTAATCCCAACAGTAACCCTAACCACACCTCTAACCCTGACACACCCCTAACCCTAATCCCAACCCTATTCCCAACCGTAAATGTAATCTAAACCCTAACTGTAACTTTAGCCCCAACCCAAACTGTAGCCCTAGCCCTAACCCTAGCCCTAACCCTAACCCTAGCCCTAGCCCTAACCCTAGCCCTAACCCTAGCCCTAACCCTAGCCCTAACCCTAACCCTAGCCCTAACCCTAACCCTAGCCCTAACCCTAACCCTAGCCCTAACCCTAGCCCTAACCCTAACCCTAGCCCTAAACCTAACCCTAACCCTAGCCCTAACCCTAGCCCTAACCCTAGCCCTAGCCCTAGCCCTAACCCTAGCCCTAACTCTAACCCTAGCCCTAATGGGAAAATGGAAATAAATACATTTTTAAAATTTTTCCCTAACTAAGGGGGTGATGAAGGGGGGTTTGATTTACTTTTATAGCGGGTTTTTTAGCGGATTTTTATGATTGGCAGCCGTCACACACTGAAAGACGCTTTTTATTGCAAAAAATATTTTTTGCGTTACCACATTTTGAGAGCTATAATTTTTCTATATTTTGGTCCACAGAGTCATGTGAGGTCTTGTTTTTTGCGGGACGAGTTGATGTTTTTATTGGTAACATTTTCGGGCACGTGACATTTTTTGATCGCTTTTTATTCCGATTTTTGTGAGGCAGAATGACCAAAAACCAGCTATTCATGAATTTCTTTTGGGGGAGGCGTTTATACCGTTCCGCGTTTGGTAAAATTGATGAAGCAGTTTTATTCTTCGGGTCAGTACGATTACAGCGATACCTCATTTATATCATTTTTTTTATGTTTTGGCGCTTTTATACGATAAAAACTATTTTATAGAAAAAATAATTATTTTTGCATCACTTTATTCTCAGGACTATAACTTTTTTATTTTTTTGCTGATGATGCTGTATGGCGGCTCGTTTTTTGCGGGACAAGATGACGCTTTCAGCGGTACCATGGTTAGTTATATCTGTCTTTTTGATCGCGTGTTATTCAACTTTTTGTTCGGCGGTATGATAATAAAGCGTTGTTTTTTGCCTCGTTTTTTTTTTTTTTTCTTACGGTGTTTACTGAAGGGGTTAACTAGTGGGCCAGTTTTATAGGTCGGGCCGTTACGGACGCGGCGATACTAAATATGTGTACTTTTATTGTTTTTTTTTTTTATTTAGATAAAGAAATGTATTTATGGGAATAATATTTTTTTTTTTTTTCATTATTTTGGAATATTTTTTTTTATTTTTTTTACACATTTGAAATTTTTTTTTTTACTTTTTTACTTTGTCCCAGGGGGGGACATCACAGATCAGTGATCTGACAGTTTGCACAGCACTCTGTCAGATCACTGATCTGATAGGAGTGCAGGCTGCTTCACAGTGCCTGCTCTGAGCAGGCTCTGTGAAGCCACCTCCCTCCCTGCAGGACCCGGATCCGCGGCCATCTTGGATCCGGGGCTGGAGGGAGCAGGGAGGGAGGTGAGACCCTCGCAGCAACGCGATCACATCGCGTTGCTGCGGGGGGCTCAGGGAAGCCCGCAGGGAGCCCCCTCCCTGCGCGGTGCTTCCCTGTACCGCCGGCACATCGCGATCATCTTTGATCACGGTGTGCCGGGGGTTAATGTGCCGGGGGCGGTCCGTGACCGCTCCTGGCACATAGTGCCGGATGTCAGCTGCGATAAACAGCTGACACCCGGCCGCGATCGGCGGCGCTCCCCCCGTGAGCGCTGCCGATCGCATATGACGTACTATTGCGTCCTTGGGAAGTAAAGCCCACCCCACATGGACGCAATAGTACGTCTAATGGCAGAAAGGGGTTAAGGGGGAAAGGTATGAAGGCAATAGTTACATGTATTTAAAAAATTGTCAATGGTTTAACAAAAAAAAATAGTAATCTGCATGTTTCTCACTGGTCACTGTTTTTTTAGGTTTATACTACCTGTTCCTATTTGAGCTCCACCAGTGGATGTTCATCAGTTAAATCCCGCTGTCAATCTCTGACAACAGGATTTAACACGTGCTGTATAGAAGTATAACACAAATCCCATCCATCGGCGCCCTGTCACATGATCGGGAGCACTGATGGGTTGCATTACAGCCAGAGGTCTGCAGAGGACTCCCATGCTTGTCATTAGACTACGCCTGTGAACGCGGAGAAGACTGTAATTTTCTGCTGAAGCCCTGCTTGTATAACACAGGTGATCAAACAATCGCAGTTTCATGTCTCCTAAGGGCAGTCCCACACGTCCAGATAATTCCGGTACCGGAAAAATCGGTACCGGAATTATCCGTGTCCGTGTGCCCGTGCGTTTCTGTGGCACATCAGTGTGGCACACGTGCAGCACACGTGTGCCGCCCATGTGCCGACTGGGTACCACACGCACCGTGCAGGAGACAGCGCTAGATATAAGCGCTGTCCCCCCCACGTGGTGCTGAAGCCGCCATTCATATCGTCTCTGCAGCAGCGTTTGCTGTAGAGAAGATATGAATAATCCTTTTTTTTTTTTTTTCTTTCTCGTGTTTAACATAAAGATCCATGTCCCCACCCCCCTCCCACCCCCTGTGCGCCTGCCCGCTATTATTAAAATACTCACCGGGCTCCCTCGCTGGCGCTGCTTTCTGTTCCCAGTAGGAGTGACTCTTATTGCTTAATACAATTTCAGATGTTATGAGGATATCCGCTATGTCAGTCCTTGTTAATCATCTTATGTTCCTGTCCTGGCCACAGCTTCTCCTGTATGCGGTCACGTGGGGCCACCGATTACAGTCATGAATATGCGGCTCCACCTCCCATAGGGGTGGAGCCGCATATTCATTTCCGTAATGGGCAGCCCCACGTGACCGCATACAGGAGAAGCTGCGGCCAGGACAAGACACTGCGAAGGAGCCGGGTGAGTATTTTAATAACAGCGGCCGGGCGCACAGGGGGTGGGAGGGGGGTGGGGACATGGATCTTTATGTTAAACACGAGAAAACAAACAAAAAAAAGGATTATTCATATCTTCTCTACAGCAAATGCTGCTGCAGAGAAGATATGAATGGCGGCTTCAGCACCACGTGGGGGGGACAGCGCTTACTGTAGCGCTGTCTCCTGCACGGCACACGGACTGCACACGGACGTTGTCCGTGCGCGGTACGTGTTTTACACGGACCCATTGCCTTTAATGGGTCCGTGTAATCCGTGCGCACACGGTCCGCAAAAAATCAATGACATCTGCACAGATGCATTGATTTCAATGTGTCTACGTGTGTCAGTGGCTCCGGTACGTGAGGAAACTGTCACCTCACGTACCGGAGCCATTGACGTGTGAAACTGGCCTAAAGGGGACGATTAACTACTGTAAAAAATGAGAAAAAAGTTAAAAAAAATGAAAACAACACACAAAACTTCAAAATCACCCACTTTTGCCCCACTGAAAATAAAACAGTAAAAAAATACATGTATTTCGCACTGCTGCATTCAGAATTGTCCGATCTATCAAAATATAAAGTAAATTCATTAGATCTGAAACTGGCGGAATGAAAAACAAAATTGAACGCCAGAATTAAATTTTTTTGGTCGCTGCAACATTGCAATAAGAGGCAATGAAAACATTGTATACACCCCAAAATGGTATCAATAAAAACGTCATCTCAGGGCACAAAAAATAAGCCCTCACCCAGCCCCTGATCACGAGAAATTAAAACGCTACATGACTTGGAAAATAGCGACAAATAGTAAAAAATTTTACATACAAATTTCGGAATTTTTTTCCCCAACCTAAATAATAAAAAAAAAGCTGTACATGTTTGGTATCTGAGTACTTGTACTGACCTGGGGAATCATATTGTCAGGTCAATTTTACATTATAGTGAATAAAAAAAGAAAACAATTGTGAATTGCACTTGTTTAGCAATTTCTACGCACTTGCAATTTTTTTCCCATTTTCCAGTACCCTATATGGTAAAATCAATGGTGCCAATTCTAATGTGATGTACAGTACAATGTTAGCTAATGGGAGAAAAAAAAGATGTACAGACGGTGCGGAAAAATCAGTGCGGAATTGCTGCGGATTTCAAAGAAGTGCATGTCACTTCTTTTGTGCGGATCTGCAGCGTTTCTGCACCCCTCCATGTTAAAAATCCGCAGTGGCAAAATCCGCAGAAAATCTGCACAAAATCCGCATAAAAACCGCAGAAAATCTGCATAAAAACCGCGGCAAATCCGCGGCTGCGGATTCTGCCAGGAGATGCGGATTTTGTGCAGAAAATTCTGCACCTCTTTTCCTACGTGTACACATAGCCTTAAGGTACCGTCACACTAAGTGACGCTGCAGCGATACCGACAACGATGTCGATCGCTGCAGCGTCGCTGTTTGGTCGCTGGAGAGCTGTCACAGAAATGTTTACCCTGGTTACCAGCGTAAACGTAAAAAAAAAAACACTACATACTTACCTTCCGTGTCTGTCCTCCAGCGCTCTGCTTTCCTCTGCATTGTCAGCGCCGGCCAGCCGGAAAGCAAAGCGGTGACGTCACCGCTGTGCTTTCCGGCTGGCCAGCGCTCACAGCCAGTGCAGGGAAGCAGAGCGCCAGGGACAGACACGGAAGGTAAGTTTTTTTTTTTACATTTACGCTGGTAACCAGGGTAAACATCGGGTTACTAAGCGCGGCCCTGTGCTTAGTAACCCGATTTATCCCCTTGTTACCAGTGAAGACATCGCTGGATCGGCGTCACACACGCCGATTCAGCGATGTCTGCGGGAGGTCCAGCGACCCAATAAAGTTCTGGACTTTCCCCAGCGACCAACGATCTCCCAGCAGGGGCCTGATCGTTGGTCGCTGTCACACATAACGATTTCCTTAACGATATTGTTGCTACGTCACAAAAAGCAACAATATCGTTAACGATATCGTTATGTGTGACGGTACCTTTAGTGTCTACAGGTATCCTGCACCATCTAATTCTAATCTAAGTCCACCATTGATGCATTTGCTGAGATTAGGCTCTTGCCTGTATGTAGAATGGGATTGAGCATTTTTTGTTACTTTTACTGAATGTTTTTTTGGGGGAGGCTGAAACATTTTAAGTTTGAAACCTAAAGTGCAAAATACTTTTTGCTCCATTTCTCAGACATCATCTTAAAGACCATTTGGGAGCTTTCATTATGAAAAGGTTTAACCTCCAGGGAGTTTTTCCATTAAGTGCTTTCTCCTGCTCGTGTTTAGTATTGTACAGTCAGCTATTATACACACACACTGACATATCTGCTGGTTGCATCAGATGGTTGATTTATATTAAGCTGCCATTCAGATTTATAACGGATGATCTATTTAATTTTTTTGAAAGAAATTTGAAAACTTCAGGAAAGAAAAATTATTTAATTCTTGACAACTGCTTTAATGTAAACTCCCAAAGACAAGAGCAAGGTACCAACTGCCAACCCGTCGAGCCTACAGAGGGCCACTTTATCATTAACAACTGACTTTGTGAGGATGTGTTGCCAGTTCTTTATTGCCTTTTCTGAGACTACCTCTAGGTGGACCTCAGGAATTCTACACTGCCTTGAATTGACTTGAGCAGGAGGCTCGTATTTGATGACTTGAGTGTGACTTAGTAACTCCAGGAACCTTCCCCTATATATGAGCACCAATTTCTTGCCGTGTTGTCTTTGGGAAGGTGACAAATTTCCTGCTACTTTGACATCTGGAGCGTTGGCTTCTAACAAGCAAGGTGTTTCTAGGGGGTTCCTATCCTTGCAGAGTTATAGCAGGTCACCATAATATATGGGAAAGGGCTTGTCCCTGGTCTGTGTACTTTATAGCTGATTTTCCCACCTTTTCCACCACCTTACAGGGTCCCTGCCATTGGGTAAGGAATTTGTTCTTCCCTGTGGGCACTAACGAAAGTACCCAGTCCCCAGGTTTAAATTGTCTCTGTCGAGCCGACCAATACCCTGGATTTTTCCTCTTGGACTTTGAGGAGACTATCTTTTACTTGCCTCTCCAATATGCCTGGCCTTTTGTGGAAGC